>NW_010972573.1:2177901-2265464 GCF_000737465.1 Haliaeetus leucocephalus
GGGGGGGTCCTCGGTGCTTGGGCAGGGCTCTGCCGTGGGGAGACGCAGCTCGTTCTGCCTCTCGGCGCCGGGTGAGGGATAACTGCCCCGGGTGAGGGATAACTAACTGCCCCGGCTGAGGGATAACTAACTGCAGCCACCAGAGCCGCCTCCACGAGGTGCGCGGAGCTGTCGAAGACCCCGGGCACGGCAGGTTCTCAGGCTCCAGGTAGCTGGTGCCTTGAGCCTTGAAGACCTTCAATCCCAGCTGGAGGCTTAGAGCTGTGTTACTGGTGCACATTAAAAGTAAGTAACAGGGACGTGTGGCGTGTTGTCTTATCGCAGCAGACCCGGGGCTGGGCTAGGGAATAAGGCCTCCCTTTTATTCACTGCACCAAGGCCGGTGCCTGCTAGAGAGCACAGGACCATGGACTCGTTTCTGCGCTGCCTGCAGAGAAAATAATCCTATTTACATCAGCAGTAAAAGAAAAAATGCATATGTACCTCCTAGTGTCTCACATGGGATCGGTAATGGCAAGCAGCAAGAGCTACAAATGGCAAGGGCAGACAAGCGTCTTTCTGCTCCTCGTTGCCTGTCTTTCTGCAGAGCCAGCATTGTTTTGGGGCAAACAGTTGCAAGCAGTGTGAAAGCAGACCTGTAGGTTATCTCGGTGCTGGTTTTGGTTAGAAAAGCCCTCTCCTCCCCAGCCTCTGCAGCTCCACACTGAAAGCGTTGCCTGTGGAGGAGTAAGAGCTCTATAATCGGCAAAATAAATCATTTTCACAAAAGTCTACTTGGTTTCCTCCCCTTTCTTCTCCCCTCTCTGCTCTGCAATGGGACTATTTGCAGAGCAGGGTCTCCAGCAAGCCAGGCTTACCACTGGGGAGAGTCTATAGTGCATTCACTAGTACAACTCTAGGTTCTGCCATAAATATTTAAAACTCAATTACCACTCTCAGAATGAACGTTCAAAGCAGATTTTTGCATCCCACAGTGTTTCTTGGTTCCAAGATTCCTAATCAAATAATTGAGGTAAGACAGGAGAAGTCATATAGGCCAGATTTCAGGCACCAGTTTCAGGCACCCCTCGTGTCTGACTCCGAAGTCGCTACCATCCCTGACCTCTCATGACATACTCCACACCACAGGCATCATTTTAGCACATGCTGCTGACTTTCGCTTCTCTGCTGATCGGCTAGAAGGACCGTGCGAAAGATTTCGCTGCTCTCCCCTTCCCCCCCACCGCCCACCGGACTAATCTGAAGAGCAAATGCTTGAGTTGCTTCTCCCAAGGTTTCCCTTAGCTGGGCAGGGGCCGCCTGCCATCCCTGCCCTCTGCTCTCAGGCACCAGCCATGGACCACACCGGCCGTTCAAGGTTCTCCAGGTTGGGTTTTTTTTCAGAAAAAGCCCTTGAGATGCTGGGGGGGGGGTGCACAGTTGTTTTTACAATTTAAGGAGATCCTTACGGCAAATTCACATCGGGTATTTGTGTAACATCCTGTTTTTCGAAGAGACACGCCAAGTCTGGGAGGCACAACTCCTTACGTGCTTCTGTGTGCCAAGCCCCTACCATTCCCTAGATGAGTCCCCCCTTTCCTCCTTAGAAAACAAGTGGGAGCTAATGCCCACAAGCAGTACTATGGTACCAGATCTCCATGGACACAAGAGAGGAAAATTTATTACAAAATGGAAACAAACATTCCTCCAACTAAGTGCCAGCCAGCACTGCTGCAAATGATGTCCACCAGAAAGGCCAGGGACTACACAGATGCAGAGAAAGATAACCCGCTCACTGAGACGGATCCCGCAAGGCAGTGTTGAAGAGCATTGGCACGATGACTTGGTTAATTATATTGCTATTGTTGCTGCTGTGGTTTTATCATTACAACAGAGTTTAGACAGCTCAGCTGAGACCAAGACACCCCCGTACACCCCCATCTCCGGGTTAAGTGGACAGCAAAGAATCAAGTGTTTCTGCTCCTGCATCCAAATACAAGGTCCTGATCCTGGAGGGGCTAGCACACATGCTTAGATTTTAGCATCTGACTCCCTCTACTGAATGGATTAAAGTTAACGTTTGCGCACAGCTCCTGGCAGAAGCGCTACCAGATAGATGCAGCAGACAAGGGGAAGGGGAAAGGAAGCGTAATTACTCCCAGGAGGATTCGTGCATTGCCGCCGTCATCCCCCAGGCTGCACCTGTTCTGAGAAGAGTCTTAAAATCTCTTGGGAAGAAATCTTGAAAAGTTCCCAGCAATGGGCTTGAAATAAAGGAAGGGAAATAGATTTCAGCTTCAGGTTGCTCCACACGGTTTGATAAAACTCTTTTTACTAGGACACGTCAAGTTCTTTGGCACTGCCCTTTTCAGTGCCTACCTGATAAAAACAGAGTAAGAGGGCGCATCCAGCGCCAGGGGCGTGGAAGGACGGACGGAAGGACAGCCCTGCGCTCTGCCCTGCAAAGGCAGCTCTGCTCTGCTGCCCTTTGCTATTCTCTCACCAGTTTGGTTGGATCAAGGGACCTTTCTTTTTCCATCTGGATTTTTTGAGCATTTTTATAAGGGCATCATACGTAACAGTCAATTAGAGCAAATTGCTCTCAGACACATTCACTCAAGCACAGCTCGTAATGGGGAGGTGGGATCTCCCATCATTCACGGGAATAATAGAAGCAATCCCTACAAATGCTGGGATAGCACTGGGATACCATAACGAAGGTAACTAACTCCAGGTTTCTCCATTATGATCACCTAAGGGACCTCTAACAGGCAATATATTTATAAGACCTCAGAGTCAAACTTTCAGCACTGGGAGCAAGTCACCAAATAATTATAAAACCGAACTGGAGCTTCTGAGCATTTTAAAAATAATCAGCACATGGGGGATCCATTCCATTTTGTTCCTGAGCTCACAGTGGAGACTTAAATCATATTCCCAATGTTTATGGTGTTACTAAGAGGCCTGGGAACTTTTTTTAGCCTAGTTTCCTAGAGAAACAAAGTTTATATCATGCTGTCTGTGTATCTTCCTGTCTTCCTGTTTTACTTCAGCTGCTTTTGAAACCCTTGGCCAAGCTGTCAGAGGAGGAGAAATCAGGAACAGTAATGTCCCTACTCTTTTTTTTTTTTCTTTTTAAAATCACTAATGGGATAGAGGAAAGAAACTTCTTTAACCCCCGCCAAGCAAGAGGCAGGGAGAGCTCAGCGCTTCTCCATTCGGTCCAGCAGCCACAAGCACGCATGCGAGAGACAGCAGTACTAAACGAAACTTCATAATAACCCCCGCTCACGTAGACATCTTTCCGTGGAAAAAAAATGAAGACTTCTACAGTCTAAGACCTCTGGGACTAATGGGAAAAAGTTACATAGACCATTAAAATCGCTACTGAATCAGGGCCTGTCAAACCTCACACCTTCCACAAAAACTTCACAGAAGGCTGTTGCCTAAAACTGTGAGGCAAAAGTGCAGCCCATAGAGATTAAAAAGGCATCTATTGGTGGAAGCAGGTTCAAGCCCCACTGATCACAGGTAATTGTCGCTCCTCATATTGATACCCTGTGATAAAATGATGATGAACATTTTGGCTCACTGAAATCTGACAGGCTCACACACATTCCCTTGTTCTCTTCCATAAAACACTGTTTTATTGCATACTTTAAAATATTCAGCAGAGTGAGTATTTTTACAGATTGCTAACCTGAAAATTGGCATGTAAAAAGGCCACATATTTGTGGTAACTCAGTTTAATAAATTGCTTTGAACCCCCGTCTCTCTCTCTCTCCCCCAAAAAATCTCTACTTAGGAGGAGAGCCTTCGCCCCTGTGCTAACATTAAAGGCTTCAAGCAGGAGAAGATGGTCAGTGTGCTTACCATGGAAGAGCAACAAATTCTGTATTCACCTGTATGCCATTCAGCCCACTTTTTGTCCTTGGGTTGGCCACAGAAATTTGACCAATAATTTTCTCCTGTAATAGTTTGTAAATGCTCATCTATTAACTATAACCTTAAAAATGAAGGTGCATTGACATCTTTAGGTACAAAATGTAGGGAAGTTGCTCCTTCAGTATTGGCATGCTGCCTTTACAACCAATGGGGAGATGTCCTAGGAGATGATTCAGAGCAGGAATCCAGCCTGGATACTCTGGGTCACCTTCTGCCTGAGCTAATCTCCCTCGGCAGACAAGATAGGGGAAAAGCTTCCTGCACTGAAGTTTAGTGCCCAAAGACAGGCAGCGCGAATAGTCCCCTGAGGCTCCCAATCCAGGAGAGCACTTGGGCCTGCTGAGGCATCCCTTTGCCTCCCTCAAAGTGGTGGTCCAGCCTAAACCAGTCTCAGGGAGCCACCTCGGAGGAGCCACAAACCCCGTGTCCCACCAGCTGGGGGCTCTTCTGCGGCACTGCCTCACCACCGGCCCCTGGGCAGCCTGTGGGGACGCGCCTGAGATGGGCCAACCTGGCACCCCGGCCACTGGCCCGTCTCGGCACGGCATGGCTGAGGTGGGAAGGGACCTCCGGAGATCCTCCTGTCCGGCTCAGAGCAGGGTCAGCAACAGCAGGGTGCTCAGGGCTGTCTCCTGCTGGGTTTGGAACGTTTACTGCCAGTGCAGAGCGCTGGGTAAACACACCAGGGGTGCTACCGCAGCGGTTACTCTCTGTACAGTCCTGGATATTGTCTCTGCTGCTGCAGTTGTCAAGAAATGAAAGAGGGAAAAAAAGTGTTTATGAGCTCTGGCAATTCTCTGCAGAGCTGCACTTTTATCTCCCCTTACCCCATCACAAGGCAATGTTTAGAAAAATACACTGATATGAATCAAATCTTGATCCTTTGCTTTTTTACCGTACATCAGGAAAGAGCCATTACCTGTATCTTCTCAATAATTAATAGCTCGCTGTATATTAAACAAAAGAGTAAACATCTATGTGAAAAATATTCTCATATCAGTGAATTTCAATTACCAAACCCTGATTATTTAAAAAACCAAAACTCTTCTGTTATCCGAAGCAATGTTGAATTCGTTGCTGGGCATTAACTATATTGAAAGTCCATTAGTTAGACAGCCCCTCATTCATCCATGTTAATTCACTCTCCTCCTCTGAAGTAGCCGAGGTTTAAGAGAATTGCAGTCCTCATATACAAACACAACACAAATAAATGACATGGAGATATTTCATCATAATTTACTGACTGCAACAACTACTGCAATCACTGTTCAGGACTTGCATAGTAGAGCATCATGATGGCCCTTTGGCACTAGCTCACTACAGAATAACTACAGACAGTCCTATCGCTGACAAAAAGCTCCATTAAAAAGAAAGTTGAAGTTGCAAACACAAGCATTCAAAATTAGAAAACGCCCAAATTAAGGCTGACTCGGCTAGTCCCTCCTGACGTAATCATACGCTTCAGTTACATGAATATATATGCTGCTTTTCAGAGCATCCTGGGCTCCCCTGCAGTTGCGTGGTGGTTGTCCTGGTTTTGGCTGGGACAGAATTAATTTTCTTCCTAGTAGCTGGTAGGGTGCTGTATTTTGGATTTAGGAGGAGAATAATGTTGATAACACGCTGATGTTTTAGTTGTTGCTAAGTAGCTCTTATCCTAAGTTAGGGATGTTTCAGTTTCCCATGCTCTGCCAGCGAGGAGGTGCACTAGAAGCTGGGAGGGAGCGTGGCCGGGGCGGGGGGAAGGAGCGAGTGAGCAGCTCCATGGTGCTTAGTTGCCGGCTGGGGTTAAACCATGACGCGTGGGATCTCGACAGCACAACCCCGTCATCCCAGTCCCCACCGCTGACCTCCCCCGTGACCTCCCCCTGTGCCACCACCCCAGCTCCATGTCGCGGGCTCCCTGTGCCCTCACCCCCGGTCTCCAGCCCTGGTAGGCCACTTTCCACTCTTCAACACAATCTCCACGGTTTTCCTTGCCAGGCTGTTGGTCACATTACACTCCGGCAGTTTCCAGCCCCCGTTTCCCACCCCAACTCCCAGACCAGCTTTCTTACAGCGGGGGCCCGGTATCTTCTCCACTCCAAGTCCCCAGCCTCAATCTTTCTAGGCTGCTTTATTCCACCTGTTTAGGCCACCTCCACAAATAAAGGCCAGGACCCTTCCTCCTCGCCATTTGGGGTCCGGGAGGTGAATGGCACAGAGCACAAGTCTCTGTGGCTGTGCCAGGAGGCACCGAGAAGAGCATTGCCAAAAACCTCACGCTCAGTCCCGACGGCCAGAGACCAGAGCAGGGACTCCACAGACAGAAACATCAAAGACATCAGCAGCCAAACTTCGAAGCCTCTACCAGGTGTGTGCAAACTGCGATTTTCCAAGGGTTTATAACTTGGCTGAATCTAGGTATTTTTTGCAGACGCATGAATGAAACTAGATTTTCCACATAACGTTATCACTGCCTGATCGTGGTTTCCCTTTCCAAAGTGCAATGATGCTACATCTTACACAAGAAGCTGTTCTGGGAAAAAATTTCCTAGAAAGAGCTGAACAGCCAGAAATATCCCTCCAGAATCAGACTGAGGTAGGCATCTGGCACAGAAAATGTTAGCCCAAAAGGTTAAGTTTTCAACAAGTTACAGAATATGCAAAAAAAGTGGTGCAACTCAACTCCGACATTAATTAAAGAGAACTGAGTAGGAGAAAGGTCATTTTCTCTAGCCTAGCACAAGTACCACATATATTACCCTTAGGGTAGTATAAGTCCACAGTTCACGTTACAGGCCCTGAGAAGATGAAATCGCGCTGCGCTGTGTAAACACTCTAAACATAGTCCATTAGGACTGAACAAACCAGCCGTTTCAGGGTGTTTTACACCCCTTGATTGGTGTTATAAAACCTGTGGTTCCCACAGGCAGAATTAGTTGTCCAACAATGAAAGTCCAGCAATCACCAAGACAGGTCCCACCACGTGCTTTAGCAGAGAAAATAAAGCAAGGTGTGGAAGTCTCTGTTTATGCAGACTTGTTTGCTTGACTTGTTTATACTACACATTTGCAAACCACTGGCTGATCTTGCCAGCCATTACCTGCACCAGAAGCTACACTGAAGCATCGTCAGCTGAGTAACTTTACTCATATAGTCAAGTATTAATAGGATTAGGACCGAGGGCTGGAATTTCAGTGTCAGATCTGAAGCACGCATGGAAAAAAAAGCACGCTGGGATGTTTATGTGCTCAGCACTAGCATGGCAGCGAATGTGCTTCATCCTGACGCTTCCTGAAAATGACATCATTTATAATTAACACTACAGCTGCAGATTCACCACGATTTAAAATGAATTAAGTAACAAAGCTCTTTAGGAAATCCTATGGATTTCCTGGGATAGACAGTATGGCTAGTTAAGTATATGAATATGAAGTAAATATGGGTTTTTATTTGGGCTTCTGAAAATGAGAGCACCCTGTCCACTCCTCAGCAGAGGGGATGGCGTTGCTGGTGGCCGGGAAGTACATCAAACACAGTGCTGTCCCCGCAAGAGATGCCTGATCGGACGTCCTGCCCTGGTTGAGGGTACCCTTGCACAGCAGTCTTTCATTCAGGGCCTCATCCCGCAGTCCTCACACCCCTGAAAGAAGCTTGGGGGATTTCATCAGCATCTAATTTGAAGACTAGTCATACAAGCAAACATCTTCAGGACCAGACCCGCCAAGGCAAGAGCATTCAAACCTATGTCAGCGTGTACAGAGTCGGGTGGAGCGCAGTTGCTGCTGTGTGTCCTTATGGGCTTTCCATAGCTCCTAAAACCAAGATGATGCTGAGAGCATTTCAGACCTCACCAGCTAGAAAGCCATTGCAGCTGCAGCGGTGCAGATGCCCTTGCTGGTAGAGGTCCTACTGCTGGCGCTCGCACTAACGTGGCAGAGCCGTATCCTTTCTACCACAGCAGTGGGAGAGCTTTCTAAAACACTCTGTCTTTTCCCAGCCTTGCTCAGTTAGTATGTGTTTTTCCAAACAACCTATTTATGGTCCAAGAGGCAATAAGCTTCTTATTAAGCTGATAGATCCATCTCATTAATACTCGCTCTCCTAGAGCTCCAGTCAAGTGTGTTCATGTTTTCTAGCACAATGCCACTTATATCACATTTAAGATTGCTGCCAGAAAATATGTATGGAGGTTCCTAGTTCAGACCTCTGGGCTGTGAGACTTGCCTGATCCATGTGTCTAATGTCAGTCCTGTGACATGTCAGCTCTTATATATGCCCCCGATTTAAAAAGAGTTGTTTAAAACCCCATATTCGCATCTCCCTTAAAGGAGGGCAGACCTCCTTAGAGATCTGGCTGAAGAGGAAGAAGATGTGGCTGAAGGGCAAAAAATTGCCCAAGCCTCATTTCTGAAGTCAGATGGGACTTACACCCTTAAATCACTAGGAAGCTTTTGAAAAATTTACTGTGTCACTGCCTGGACTGATAAAAATTACCTGTGAGAAAGGCTTTTCTTTTATATACCTTTTTAGGCTTGGAAAAGGCCTCCCCTTACTCAGGGAAAGGATTTAAGGCCTTATCTTGCCTTTCTCAACTTCCCAACTTTCCCACTGATTAAATTGCTCAGGAAATCAAATTCTCTGAAGAGGCCAAAGGGTGTGAGTCTCAGGGATGTGAGCCTTTCAAGGCCACACCAATTCCCATTAAAACGAGTGGAGGAGTTTCCCCTGATTACAATAGGATTTGGATGGTCCCACAAAGAAGTTGCTAAATATCTGTTAGAGCTGACATCCCAGCCCATCTGCAAGGAATGTGTATGCACTGTGCACACCAATGGTAAAGAGAGATGTGTAGGAGGGAGTAAATCACGTCTCTCCTTTTTGCAAGGAAGGTTAGCCTGATTCTCAGTTATTTCATCCCAATTTCAGCATTAATAACGAACCAAACTGCCGAAGTTGCTCATGGGAGCCTACATGCGGGTTGTAACAAAGCTGCCAGGTTTCTGCCAGGGAGGCTGGAGGGGAAGCTGCCCAAGGCAGAAGGGGGCTTTGGAGAGCACTTTGTTTAAAGTTGAAGCGCTCAAGACTGTTTTGGGCATTCATCATCCTCAAAGAGAAGTGCTTGGCTGCCCTCCATGGAGGGAGGGGAGTGCATCGCAATTGGATCCTCAGCAGCTGCCAAGGAAAAATAATCCAGAAGGAACATGAATAAATAAAACACATTTTGCTAGTCCTAATATTACACGGCTTTCTTCACGCTCTCCCTCTGAAGTTTTAATTCCCTTCCAACCATTTTCTGTTTCTCTGCCAGTCTGTCTATCATTTTCCATGTTTCTTCTATTATTTCCTTTTTCTTCATAATTCTTTCCTCATTTTTTCTTTGAAGAGCAGCATCCTCTGCCTTCTCATTCTCTCTTTCCCATGGTGTCTTCACCTGTTGTCCCCATATTCTGTATCACCTTGTCCATTTTTTCACTTTATCTGCATGTCTTTCCCCTCCATTGCTAATTTTCTACTAATTTCTCTCTTTCAGTCTTCTTTTAAAACCATTCTGACATAGCTCCACAACACTTTGCGGACCTCTGAACCTCTTTTTTTATCTCACTCTTTTCTCTGCAAATGTTTTCTTTGATCGTCATCGTCCCAACTTTTAAGAAAGAAAAAGCTTTTGACTCCAAAACCATTGCTTATGCTCAAATGGCAGAGGTGCAACTACCCTCTTCTGGAAGTCCCTCCCTAGCTGCTTGCCACTGACCCAAAGGCAGGTTCCACCCAGGGAAAGGTCTTCTATGGGAGAAGTGACAGCAACATAGCTCCATGCTTAGATCACAAGTGCCCAACCCTTACAGTGAATAAGGATATTACTGGGTAAGTTACGACTATAGCAGTCAACACACGCTAGGAAATTAATTGCTAAAGGACTATGAGTTTGGCTGAAAGCTGCAGACTCTGGCCCTTTCAAATTACATGACGATGGTGCCTAAAGAAAAATGTGGCAAAAGAACACAAAGAAAATATTTATAGGCAGAGCTTTCCAAAGCAGGATTCACCTATGTGTGGCAAAGCAAAATTGCATCTCAAAGTCGGAAGGGTTTTGCTTTCTCCGAATGTGTTTTTACGCTGATTTTTGTGTTGCTAGTGACAGATGACAGGAGACAGATTTTCTACTCCATGTGATACAACTATAGCAGGAGTGGAAAAATCCAGTGGTCTGCAGGCTCTAAATTCAGGATCAGCATCTTTTAGGCAAATGCCCAAACATAATCATGAGAGAGAGGTCAGCTTCACTAAAACCTTGCCCTGCTTGGGATTTCGCCTTTCTTAGCTATCATAGCTGTCTTAAGCAATGTGGGCTGCTCTCCATGGGAGACTCATCGGCCCAGGTAGTTTTGATCTTGTTTGCTGTGGCTTTATCAAAGTCAGATCAAGCAGCATCATTCTCAATGCTAGGATTATTTTTTTTTTCTTTTCACCTCATGTGCCATAATTCCTTCCCTGCCGCTATGAAGTATATTATTTGGCCTGAATTCTCATAACCACCTTCCTCATCATTGACGTGTTACAAATACAGCACCATGCTCCAGCCAGATCCACCCCAGCTGGCTCGCTCTACCCTTTATTTTATGAGGAAAACTTCTCTGACATGCAACGGTGGCTCCAGGAGACTGCCAGGTGGCTTCGGGGGAAATGCTCAAATGAACGAGGAGGACCAACCTGTAAATCTGAAGGGAGGAGGGAGCCCGCCTCTGGTCCCTTGCTCCTGCTGCTCTCAGTGCAGCCAATTCTTGCCTCGCATTGGATTATTTCTGAGCTGTGAAAACAGCTGCAGTTGCAAGTTGCTGCTTGCCAGAGCCTAATATTTCTCCTACCTGTCCAGACATCCCATATAACAAGAAAGTGCTGATGGCAGCATGACAAACCTCGCTCTGGAGCTGGTGCTATGTAGTCATGTCTGCAGCTGAAGAACCATCGCAGCCTCACCAGCGGGTTCATTCTTGTTGACGCTGTTTTAAGGCATGGGGGGGTGCAATGGAGTTGCCACAGCATGAAAAATGAAAGTTTAAAAAGTGAATACTTAAAGAGCGAGGTTATTCTGGCTATCCATGAAGTGTGGTCTTTTCTGCTAAGTACATGTAGCGCACAGCCTCATTTCATTCAGCCACCCGCAGCTTATTAGGTAAGAAAAGTGTGCCATGGCATAGGGCTTTCCATATGGACCCACCAGTATTTTCTACAGGTCTCACACACTGCTAACCACTTCTGGGATGTAGGGGCTTTTTTTGTTGAGTGGTATCAGAGGGAGAGTTCCAGTTTATGGCCCTGGTGATAAGAGCCATGGCTGCTATTTATCCACAGAGGTTTCTGTATACTTATCAAGATCGATAAACAGCGGCAGTCACTCCCCAGTGATGCACCCACACCTGCAGAGATTGCTCAGGATGTGGAAGCTGACAAATCTCCTTTTATCTGCTGATGGCTTAACTACCCTTATCCCGAGTGTGCCTCTTTCGGGAAACATCCAGGAGCGTAGTCACACTGGCCAGAGATTTAATTGCTTCTAAACCTTCATCTTCAATGTTGCAATACTGCAGCAGCCGTGGATGATTTTATTTAAAAAAGAAAAAAAAATTCCTTTGCTCTCATCACCATTATCTCCTCCAGGTAATGTCCCTGCAGGCTGGCCAGGTTTCCCAGTGACTACGAGGAGGACAAGTTTCACTCGCTAACCAGTCCTCAGCATCTCTCCTAGCTTCTTCCCTCGGGCAACCATGGGAAGGCTGGGATGTGGCTGGGATGTTCCCTCGAGGAGCTGATAGCAATCACGGTCTTTGTCTCCTCTCCCTCCTCCGTGAGTCATTAGGATTCACTCCCGGTCCTTTGTCTCCTTACTTGGGTGTCATCTGACTGTAATCCTGTTCCTTGTCTTTCCGCCCTCAACTCTTAACGGCCGAGGTCTTTGTTCGGTCCCTTGTTCTAGCTTGTCCTTTGTTTGCCCAGACTGGGTCCCTGAGGAGCTGCATGCAGATGGGCTGCGGTGGTGACAACCTGCTCAGCTGAGGATTTTCTCTGGCCTGAGAAGTGGGAAGCAATGCTGGAAGGACAAACATTCCTGGGTGCCATGCTCCGCTCTGCCCCATTTCTCACACTCCCTCCACTTGGGAGCTTGCCCACCACACCAGCTGGTCGGGGGCCAGAATGGGTGGTTTTCTCCAAAACCAAAGCCAAGTCCACCTACCTTGGCGGGCAACCGTCGTAACAGAAATGTCAGTAGTTAACACTCCCATTTCCACCAAGATCAAGAATTTGAATGGAAGGAAAAAACCCAAACCACCAGTGTTGCATTCTGCACATAATCAAAGGGCACACTAAGCAATGCCTCCCTATAAAGCAGGTTTAAACGCCCGCAGTTTGGTACTGGCATTGGCTTGCACTAGTAGAACTGCAGGCCAATGCATATTCATCACTCTAATTTTATACAGCTGCATTATTTTCACAGTTTATGGTGGCACCATCTCATTTATGAAGTACACACGGCAGTTACACATATGGCTGTATTATTTTCAGCACATCAAGTGCAATTAGTAATTTCTCCGAGCTAACACTGTCAAAGCTACAGCAGCAGAACACACCTTATTGCAGCTGTCCAAAATTTAGAGCGCCCTATATATGTTTATGCAGTAAGTACATAGCCATTTGCGTGCTTGAATTTGGTTCTAAAACGTTACCAGATACAGCAAGCAGGTGAAATTCCCTGTCACCGACTCCTTTTCAGTGACTGTGGCTCCAGCTCTTCACTTATACCTGGGATGATTCTAGCATGATCATGGGTCAAAGAAACACTGCCTCTGCCCTGCCCAGAGCCATCATGAGACAAAACACCAACCTGAGCCACCAGGTCTCCTGTTCACAGGCCAGGGGATGAAACTGGCCTTTTGAGACATCTCGGTCCATAACGCTTCTCTTCTTTTGAGTCATTTGCCAATACTGTAAATGACTCTCCCAATTAAGGACCAGTTTCCTAGGGAAAGAGGAACACTGCTAAGTGGGCAGGCTGGGCAAAAGGAGAAAAAGAATACGAATTTCATGGGCGATTGTGCTTGCCAAAAAACGTGCCAGTTTGCATGTCACAGATTTATTCCAGCGCAGTAGTCATTAGGGAGGGTAAAACCACGGTGATAATGAGAGGCATTATCTAGTGCTGAGAGAACAGATTCAGAACTCTGCTGCAGTCAACTTCAGTGCTGACTTCCACCAGCATTTGCATGCTAGCAAATGTAGCAAAGAAGTGGCTGCTATTCAAAGTTATGAGGAAAGGCAGTTGCCCTTGGTTCCTCCCGAGTGCCCCAAGCGCTTCTGAAACCCCAGCCTTTCATGCAGGTGTCGAGCAGTAGGAAACTGTGAAAATCAACTTTTCAGTGCTCCAGTTTCACAGTATGCAAACCAGAGAGAATAAAAGCTACCTTCTGGTGCATTTGAAAACTTGTTTATAGTCTTCTAAGCTTTCTTCAACCCCTGCGTGGAAGGTACCGCTAGGGTGTGAAGCTCAGTGAGGTTTCCCGCAGCTCCCGTGGCTGGTTTTGGGACCATAAGAAGACAAAGTGGCCTCCAGGCCCCACATCCCAATAAACAGATGTTTCTAGCAGTCTTATCTTCCTCCTTGCTCCACGGAAGAATGGATCTATCCTTATTGCTATCTCCCTACGCTTGGCCAAATATAAAAGTGGTAAAACACCAAGTGCAGGAAACGAAGGCCTGTTGGGGGACTCCGCTGCCTTTGGGCACATTTCCCTTCACATTCTGACAGAGCCTGGCATGGAGTCAGCCTCTGACGCATAGGGGAAAGGATACCTTTTTTGCCCTACTTTTGTGGCAGTTGTTGTGAGTTTGGCTCACTTTCCCCTGCAATAATGTTGACAAACACATTTCTCACAGTATTCAGGCAGTAGCATTTCAGCCAGCCCATTTGGGCAATTTACGTTTCAATATTTACAGGCAGCGCTGCACCTCTTGGGCAATGGGCTGAGCAGGAATTTGTATTTAAAACCTCCCAGGACACACTATCCCCTTTTTTATAACTTCAGGTGGAAACTTCCAGCACAGGGCTAAACCCCTTCCACCTTCCCCATGTTCTCCAGCCACGTGGTCTCTGCGTGGGGTTAGCACTTCACTCTCTTGGTCCTGATTTCTTCTTCCCTTTGCCTGTCTTCTCTGGCCTTTCAGCACACTTTTCATCAGGCTTTCTTTCTGTGGTGTTTTAACATTTGTCTTACCTCATCAAGAGCAATTGCCTCATGCCAATTTGATTTTTTTGTAATTAATATGTTTTGACTTGAGACAGAGTAGGAACATTGCCCCTCACAGACATTGCACCTGAAAGTTCACGTCCCCAGTTTCACATTAAAAAGAAAGGTATTAAACCCCTGCACTACACTGTGGTATGTGGTTTTCTAGGCTTAAATTGGTGTGTTTCCTTCCTGTTCTGCTTATTGACTCATTTCCTTAAATCTAATTTGAGCTTGTTATTGAGTTTTACCCTCAGACAATACATCAGTGGTGTCCGTAATAGCCATCGATCCAGTAGGAAAAGAAGTGGCAGCAAAAGACGAAAGGTTTTCATTACTTTCACAAGAGTCTACAAATTATTATTTTCTGATGGGACACAAGGAGGAAGAACAGTGGCTAGGACAGCCATGGAGCAGACCACATATTTCTTCCAGGGGGAACCTTGCCTGTCACTCCAGTGTCCAAACATGTCCAAGTATAAACCCCATAGAAATAATGACTTGATTAATGGAGTTTTCATCAATACTCTCTTGTAGTTGAGTGTGTTTAAAGATCCCTTATAAAAGAAGAACAGAAGCTGAGAGTGCTTTTTTCAGGAGTTGGGGAAATTAGAGAACAGCTACTTTTCTTCTCTACCTCAACAAACATTCGAGGAGGTTTCTGGTATTCATCCTGTCTGGATCCCACTGGACATGTTACTTAAAAAAAAAAAAAGTAGAGGAACTCCATTTAAGAGTGGATTAAACATTTCTGTTTCTAATCCACCAGAGCACAGATTTCATCTGATCTTGGTTTTCCATGGTCACGTAGATATTTGCTCTGAGAGAAGCCTTTGAGTGTAAATACCAAGGATACTGCAAATGTACTTGATTCAAAACCACTTTAAAGCCAGCAGCTGTCTGGCTCCCTTATATCTGGTCCATGAGTGAAGACATTTTTTTGTTGAATGCTTGCCCCTGGCTCCCTTTTAGCAAGTTAAGAGACTTGTGTCCAATGAAAAACATTGTTATAGGAGTGGCTGGCTATTCAGCGTTAGCTGGGGTTTGCCCAAGCCTCCAATGACTTAAGCATAATTTTCTGTCTGCAAGTGCACCCATTTAGATATCTAACTACATGATCTGCAAGAAGGTGCTGCGGCTCTAGTTTTATGCCCACACTTGAGCATAGATTTAATATTAAACTGCAGGCACCCTACTTGATACTCACATTTAATTGCACCTGAACTGTCAAAATGCAGCCTTTGATCACGGGTGAGTTTCAAGCCCTTGCTTGTAATTAAGGAAGATGTTACGGGAAGCATCAGGCTGCATTTGGAGTGGGAGTAAAGGAAGTCAAAGAACACAGGTGCTCTAGCAGCAAAAGACATTTGGGCTCTGCCCTTCCAACTTCAATAAACTGTGGATATGCACTGCCATGAAATCATGCTGGTTCAGTGTAGCCTACGCTCAGATGTGGTGCATTAAAGGATACCACCTCCTTCAGTATCAGACTCATCCAAACGCCGGTCAGATGAAGCCCCTCCCTGAGGTGCAATTTATTAGAAGCATTTCACAATTCAAATGTCAATGTAGCATAGAGCAAGCTTTTCCTCTCCCTTGCTCTTACAGCCTTTCACTACAATCAAAACACCCCAGAAGCGGAGGTAGAGCCTGGCTGGGTGCTGCTGAGGGGTCCCTGTGGAGCGACCCGGCTGGCTGGGGCAGGGGGCTCCTTCCCCTCGCCCGGCCTGACCCACTGCCACCCTCCCCAAAAACAGAAAGGAGACCCCTCCTCACCCTGCTGACAGAGTCTCCCGTTATTTTTTTTTATCCCCCTTGTGGGGATGGCCCTGGCCATCACACCCTGCCTACCTGCACCTCAATACATGCAGTGGACCTTTACCAGATGATGACTACAGCAGCCAGCCCGGGTCGGCCCAGCCTCACGGGGCTTCTCCAGGGCTTGTTTCTGCACGCTGGTGCTGGTGTATCCGAGGAGTTTGGGTTAGACGCAGGTGGCTCCCAACCACTTTTGCATCGCCTGCCCTGAGGTGACGCCTGCTGCACCGCGGAACTCGGGGAGTTGCGGCCGTCTGCAAATCGCCCAGCCGACCCAAGCCAAAGCCTGCCAGCTTCAGCAAGAGCAGTACCAGGTCCTTAGTAGCCAATTTAAAAAAGAAGCAGCAACAAAATAAATTAAGCCTGGGGCTTCTGTGCCAGCAGAGGCCAGAGAGCTTGCCGGAAGGGCTGCCTCAAGGAGCTCTGCGCAGACAGATCAATCACAGTACTTTACACCTACAGCCAAATCTTCCTCCGGGTTTCCCTGGCACAGCTTAAATTCACTTTAATAGCGGCTGGGCTGGTATAAATGAGAACAGAATTTGGCCTTTGCTGTCAATTGCATTTTTCATCTACAAGGTATTTTACGAACACTAAGTAATAAGCTCACACTAAGACCTGTGTGGGAAGTGAGGCGTTATCATGCTATCTCTTTAGAGAAGCCAAAAAGGCCAAATGACTTGCCCAAGGACAAAGACTGTCAGGGCCTGAGTATTTATGAGTCCTGGGCTCATAACGCTTTATCCCAGTGACAGGGGCTCAGGTCATTCTCACAGTGTCTTTACCCGCAAATTCTGCATGAAGACACAGCATTTCAACTGTTATTTTGCCCTGTTTTCTGTGCGTGGTTCTTTCTGGAATGCTCTGAACCCAGGGCTCTGCATCCAAATAACTGGTAGGAGAAAGCTTTAAAAAAAGCCAAAAACCTATTATCGTGTCTTTAAAAGTCAGAGCTTGCTGAAGAGATTGATAAAATACCCAGCAACAATAAAACTATTTTTTTTAATTATTATTATTATTATTATTATTACTATTGCCAGAAGACACAGCACTATCTCAGGGCCTTGGTCAGACAATCAGGAAAATACACATAGCAGTTTCATCTAGCCTAGACTGTACTACAAAAAGATACAGCTTACTGTCTCTTCTGCCTGCTTAGCAAGAAAGGAATGTCCTCCTGCTTTGTTCTTTGGGAGGAGGAAAAAACATAAATCATTCTTGATACTTTTTATTATTACTGTCTGACCTGGCTCACTCGTACCTCAGAAAATTGAGGGAGACACCACTAAGGAACACAAGCTTGCCACACACCTGACTCTGAATTTACTAGTGGGGTAAAGGACTGTTTCCCACCCTCTCTCCCAACCCCGCAGTCCCCATCTGTCTGGTCTCTGCCTCACGCTGGCAATAAACATGTTCTCAGACCCAGTGGACACCATGGGGTTTATCAGCTCCCCCAAAACTGGTGTGCCGGCTGGGCTGACTGCCCTTTCCCACAGGAGCCCCAGAGCACAAAACGGACCTACAAGTAAAGGCACGGTATGTGGCATACTAAAACACGTCCGGACTTGGGTGTCCTCCCGAGTCACATGGATGCACATGACTTTTGGGGTCCGGGGGCCCCGTCCTTGGCACGCACCTCCCTGGCCATGCAGCTGCCGTTACGCAAGTCACGCAGCAGATAAGGAGCAAAGCACCAACAGCAGCCAACAACAGTATCATTAGCTTATAAACCTTGATAAACAGAGATGAACATCTTTTTATGGCAGGTAGAGTACGTAATAGTAGCCATCTTGTGTTTTGTGGTGATAAATGGTATCTCCGATACCAATGTTATGGCTTTCCAGGGGTAACCTGCATCAATCAAGAATAAATGCGCCTTTCTGCTGCGGCAGGGTCAGCCATCTGGGAAGGGAGCCCGCTCGGCAGTGCCAGCAGGGCCGTCCCCATTGCCCCCTTCCCTCCCGCCAGCCCTTCGCACGCTGGCGATCAGGATGACAGCAGCAATTCACCTGTAGCCCGAGATCCAAGAGCAGGAAAAGTCACGAGTGACTTCGTCATCACCTAACGTGCCTCGCCAACAGCGGCAGCGCCTCGGGGAGCAGCGGCGAGGTGGCACCGTGAAGAGCGGGGAGGGATGTTTGGGGAGAGCAGCGGTCGCAGGGTGGTGGTACCCGTGCGAGGCGGCACTCCGCCACGCTCAGCGCGGCGAGCCAGCCGGCTGCCGGCACCGGGGCCGCTCCAGGGAGAGCCAGCGTCCCAGCTGCGTTGCTCTCTGGGCAGCCAGCGCACAGGAAAAATTCCCCTGGGTGGGGCAGTGGGACAAGGGTTTCCTTCTTCTAGCGATCCTGAGAAACTTCTCCTTCGGGGAGGCTGGGGTAAGGTGTTCTCTGGGGCCGCTGTGTGCTAGCAAACGCCTTGGTGATGCAGGGTTTCCCAGAGTGGGTTTGGCTAAAGGCCCTCACGCTCTTCTGTTGCCGTTAGGGAGAAACATTACCTGAAAGTCTGGCGCTTTATACATCAAAGGATGTCAGGGGATTTTCTTTCTTAAATTGCTCTGAGTAAAATTAAGGTAGACATTTTCATAAAAGAGTATAAATTTAAAATCCACTTTGGAGCTGTTGAGTGAAGAAGCTAGGATGCAAAGAGAGGCTTAAATAAAAGCTCCACTGAAAAAAAGAAAAAAAAAAAAGATATATACAGAATATTTCTTCCTCGGGGCATTTGTTTTCCCTTTTGAGATCCTTCATGAGCTACTCTGATGTTCAGCTTCCAACTCATGTCGTTGTTTTCAGGAAATTAAACACCATACCCCCAAATTTTTCTTTACATGAACATAAGGCATGCCTGTAAATCTCAGCTGTCTTCACATTTCTTAGTGAGCATATTGCATCTCCTACAATTATCTAAATAAAATGCACATATCTGTAAGCTAATTTAGCTTTTACACCATTAACTCAGGTTTTATCTGCCTGTTGTTAGGGATGACCACATGTCACAGACGGAAAGCCAGGGGCTTTGAGATGTACAGCATGAGGGATTCATAAGTTCCCAAGAATCTGATATGACCCATCCTTAAATAAAAGGCAGGCTTTTCAAAGGGAGGATCCTCAGCACTTCCTAAAATTGCTCAAGCCTCCTTTACCGTGCCTTAGACTGAGCCCATCAATGCAGATCTACCCAAGGCCGTGTGAAATTCTAGTATACACGTCCAGCTAAAGGACTCATTTTTTCAAATATCAGACCACACACACTGGTATGACCACAAGAAGAATCCAGAAAAAAAACAGATTTGACTGAATAGGATGGAAGATACACCAGAGGGACAAACTTGGTTGAAAATACAAATATTATACAAACAATAAATGCGTACACAAATATACATAAAAGCAAAAATACCCCTAATGCTTGTGGTCCTTTTTCTCAAGCCCAACAAACACTATAAAGGAAAATATTTTAAAATTTGCCTTTTTGTCCTAGGGCCTGAAAGTAAAACTAGTAGCTAGAAAAGGAAGCCAAATTTCATTTAATAACCCCCCAAAAGAATTAAAAGCAAACATGCAAAAAGATCAGCAAATACATATGTGTCAAATTCAACTCTTTTTACATTTTCTTCATTCACAATAAGTCCTGTCGTTACTATAAACACAGGAAAAGGATTTTAAAAAAATCTTTTCAGCCAGGGGTGCCTGCTCAAAAATAATGTATATTGTGTTGTTTACATCATGGCTGCACAAGGCTGTTTCCTGCGAGAATGGCTTTGAGTCGCCTCCCGTCCCCAGCAGGACAGGATACAGAGTATTAGTACTGTCAGGATGCACCAGGCTACGTACAACGGGTCAGAACTGCTCCCTATTCTCTAGGTCAGCTCAGGCAGAAAAAAAAGCTAGTTTAAAGTGGCTTTAAACTAGTTGCTCCCAGATCCCACTCCAGTAGTCATCAGTGTGCTGGGTCCTTCTCAATCCCATAAACAAGCAGGTTGCTCACCTCTGACTAGTAACCACAGAGGGTCACCTTGTTCCAATAACCTGGGAGGGAAATCTGGAGAGCAGAGCTTTGAAAGGTATATGAGTCTGCATACAGCAAAAGTGCCCATCAGACTTTATGAAAGGACATTATGTACACGTGCATCATACACGCTAAATTACCGCAGGTTTCAGTCCTAAATACAAGGGAACTGAATGCATCTGAACTTATGCAATTTTTCACACTCCTTTCTGCACAGCCTTTATGTTCATCTCTCCCCTGAAAAAAACCCTCCTTCTAACACACCCAAAACTCCAGCAGTTTCAAAGAAGCAGGTTCAGCACAGTGGAGAAATGCAAGGATGAGAATCAAGATCTGAACCTGAAACTCCCTGAGCTCAGGCTGTAGCAGGGCTTTGATTCAGAAACACCCCTGGTAAATAACCGAGTAGCAATTATTTCAATTCCCATATTGTTTGGGGGCCAAGGGGGTACACTGCTTTCTGTCAGGAAACCAATCCATGGAACCCTTCTGTGGGACAGGATTTCTTCTATCCCACACAGTGATAAATAGCCAGTCCTTCTCTTGTACAGCTGCCCTACCTCTTTCCCTGCCTAGGCTTTCTGAAATAGAAATTCTTAGTTTAGGATGACATTGGGGCTGGTTCTGTAAAAATGTCAAATCAAGGAACCAACTCCTTCCCCATGCAGGTGAGGCAAGCTTTCTGGTACTTGAGTGTTACTTAATTCAACTCACAGTTAGTGATGGGCCCATGCTTGAACACAGTTCATTTCTTCAAGGCATGGTTGAATAACGCAGCATGTACTCCCTGGGGGTCCTAGATACTTCTGGAAGTCCTTTGTAGCCTGCAATTGGCTGAAGAGAGAAATTAGGCTTAATTTGGAAAGCCAAATTTAGTCCAACATCCTAAATACAACTACTTCATCCTAAACTGCGGCTTTAGTTGACTTGAAACGCGTTATTAGAGAAGACGGCAGTGACAAACTCAACAGCCATTTCCTGCCCACCCACCCCCCAAAGCAGAAATCAACCTTACGCTGAACCTTGCCAATCATGGTGCACTATTAGCACAGGCAATTATAGATAATCACAGCAATTGCTAATAAAACATTATCAAGTGTAATGGAAGGGGTAATTGCTACCTTTCATTTAAGAAGGTCTAAGATCACGGCAAGAGACGATCATGAAGGACAGCACTGCAGTGATTGCCAGCTCCCCTCCCTATGTGAGGGTGTCCCTTAGGAGACCCCCAACTACAGCTCGGGAAGAGAAACAACAGAGGTGTGCCAACCCTCTGCCCTCCAAACGGCTCTCAGGGCGAGACTGGGAACACAGCTGCAGTAAAAAGTGCCAGCAAATTCGCTGCTTCTGAAGCACTGTGAACCTGAGTGGGACTGAGGTGCCCAAGAACACCCTAAAAAGATTCCAGCTCCGTGTTTCGCAAGAGAAGCCAACGCACCAAGGGAGCGCTGTGCTCCTGGGCCACGGCAGACCCCGAAGCTCTCTGCGGACCCGACCCCGGGGCCTGCAGGGCAGAGCTGCGGCCGGGGATCACGTCTGCGGGCTCTCAGCAAGCCTCTGGCTCGGGACGGGGACGTGGCAGCTCTGTGTGCGGCTGGCGCCGACCCTTAGCGCCGATCTTCGGTCTCTGTTAAGCAGGAGACCGCACAGCCCCCCTCAGACCCCCCAAGACTGCCAGGCTGTTCGGCCACAGGGGCTGAACGCAGAAAGCTGTGGGAATCGAGTGAATCCTCACCTCCAACCTAATGCACATTTGCAAAGGCAAAAGGTTAGTGCAAGGCAAAAGGTCACCTCTTTACACGGCCATTAGGGAATGTAGGAGGAAGGTGTTTTTCCAGCTGACCCACTGCCTTCAGAGGTTTGCATTTTACCGCAGTCTCAGACCAATTTCCCACATTCCACACTAAAAAAAAAATATATATATATACAAGCAAAAGGTGGCTTGTGTGGGGGGTGACATAGATCATCAGCAGCAGTTTCCACACTGAGGAACAGCTCATACGCACACTTGCTTCCTCTGTCAGAGGAGCTGTATTGAAATGGATGTTTCCTGCGTGAAGAAAACAATCCTTCTGTAACCCGGTGTACAGGCACTTAGTTCACTGACATGCATCTAAAGTACTGGCTCCCATTGCCTTGGGGATTATCCAGTGAGGAGCCCCTCAAGCCATTTATGCTACCATAAAGGGTAGGCAAAGAGCAGGCAGCATGGCCCCATTTTATGGGGAGAGCGTTCGCACAGGGTGCAGCAGCAGAGGCTAGTGTGAACAACGGAGAAACTCAGCTTGTTTGGCTCATTTTAATAAATAAAAGGAAAGGAAAGGAGTCTCAGCAACGCACGGGAAAGAAAGAAGTTCAGTCTTGGTCCAAAAGTGAAGCAGAGAATAAAATTATTGCTCTTCTACGTGTCTTCTAATGATTCTTACTGATCCTCAAATCTGGACCCTGGCTCAATTCCCAGCATATGTAGCCTTTTTCCTGCCACAGAGTCCCACCAAAATATTTGCAGTCACACGTTAAAGTACCTTTTATTGGTTTTACAGTCCCCTGTATATTGCTGTAGAAGAAACAGGATTCGAGTCAGTAGCAACGATGTGTTGCTGAGCACAGAGCAAATTCCCAGGGCTTTTTATTGGATTTCTCTACCTGGTACTAGGCAAATCACCCAGGGGGATGAAAATTGCTGCAAAGTCCAAGAGGAGCAAAAGTTTCACAATAAATAGCTGGCCCAGATCCAGCAGGCAGACTGGAGGGCTGCCAGGCTGCCGTTCCTCGAGTAAAGACGGCTGGAATCTGCAAGTCAGGTCCCAGCAGTGCAAGCAAGTTCAGGGCAATTAGCTGGTGGGTTGCTGCAGCGTGCACCAGAGTGGGAAGGAAGAATCACACGGGTCTGCTGAGCAGGTGGCAGAAGGGCAGGGAAGAAGAGCACACCAAAAAGGGGTGACGAGAGAATCTCCATTGGATCAATGCACAGAAAAACCACCTTACTGTTACAGAAAGCAGCATGAAGGCATATGCAAGTATTCAACTACATGGTCCTGTCTGCCACACATGTGTAAACGGTCACAACAGCATCTGGCTTAAAACAAGGGCTGGAAAACCATTAAAACAATAGCAAAACCCCCATCAACTCTAAAGTTTATCCTATGCTGGCAATTGGGTCTATAGTTAGAGAGGAAGCACAGAAGAAGGATTTTGCTGGAAATTTTCTGCAACATTTCTCGTGACTTACACGTTGCCCAATTGTCTTTTGAAGGATGCTTTGTGGGGAAAGCGTGGGCAACCATCCTACAATGCCTCAGCAAGGATGAGAAAGACTGTGAAACCTGAGCAGCATGCATACTCCGAGACACACAGTCACACAGAGATTTGAGAGCCGCTATAAATTCATTAGTCTGAACAACTGAGGCATCCTGCCCACACTGCAAAATATCACTGTTAAGAACGTCGCCATTGCGAAGGCAACCCCACGCTGCCAGCAAGGACAGCCTACAGTGGCTGTGGTGGAAGCTGCTTCTCCAATGTGCTCCCTTTTCACAATGCTGCTTTGGGGTTGACTCAGAAATCCTCACCTTTACCTGCAGGACACACTAGGAACTACTATGAAATACAAGTTTATCAACTCTAGAAATACGGATGTCAAGCATGAGCATCTGGAATAAAGCAATTTAAGAGCAGACCTCTGTAAACTCTGCTATGAAATATAAACCACTTCGATAGACAATCCTTTTTGACAAGGCATTTCCTGAGCAGGACGAAGAATCAAAGTTAGATTCCTAGAGATGGAGGAGCAGTTCTGAGGAACGTGAAAGAAACATCCCAGGCCTGGGCAAGGAGAGAAGCACTGTTTTTCCTCTGAGCTTTTTCTACAAACATTGCTGAGCATTAGCAGCATGATGGGCGTAACTTAAAACATACTGGATGAGTAGACCAAACATAGGGAAGAGCTATTTACGTTAGGCTAATGGCAAGTTTGTGCTTTCAATCTGTATAACATTGCCGGGGACTTAAATCTCAGTGAAGAGCCCTCTTCCCCTGGACAGCCCCTGACATTGTCTTACATACCTGGGGGGGAAGCACCCCCTCCCTTCACCGCAGCATCTCCGTCTGTGAAAATGAGGCTAGTAAGACTTGTAAAATATTCTGTGATCTCTAGAGAAAGCACACAATGTAACTCTGCACCAGAGAATTGCCAGCAAACAAACATGGCTTTTCTCTCCAACTCACTCAAAGCCTCAGGCCTGTATATCAAGTTTGCATGTGCAATACAAAGGGTAGCAAAATCAGGCACACCAAGCTCAATTGCTTTTTTATCCTTCAGCCCAAGGAGCCCCAGGGTGCATGTGACCCAGGGTTTTATAACTCAGGGGTGGCGGCTGGGAAGAAGAGTACAGAGTCTGCTCTCACGCTCCACTTACATCTGCTGGAAATCACCACTGCCTAAACCAGGCAGAGCTTTAGCCTCATCTGTGGCTCGCGTTGCCCTCCCCAGGAGCCACCCAGAGACATCTCCAGACGACCGGCATCACGCTGGAGACCAGCTGCCAGAAGGGACAAGCGGGACTGCGGCACAGCAGCCTCCGCCGGGGCTCCTGCCCTCCGTCCTCCCGTCTCCTTGCTGCAGCCAGGGAAACGGGCAGCAGCAAAGCAGAGGAGGGACGACCTTCCACAAACGCCGTGCGGAGGAAACTCCACACCAGCTCTCTGGGGAGGAACGGTTTTAGCCGCTCTTTGTAGAAGATGCCCAGCACAAGCAGATGGCAGCTTCTACCTACTGTCACCCCAATGGAAATTGTAGCAAGGAGCTGTAAAGGTAAACTGTGGAGTTTCCTACCACCTACAGGAAACCTCTAGTATTAGAGAAGCGCGCGTTTCTGTGCGAGTACATGCGTGCATATGCACACACGCATGTATGCAGTCTAATGGCGTTATTAGGTATTCCTAGGGAAGTGTATGGTGACAGGCTCCATTGGCCCTGCATGATTTCTAACAAAGGAACAAATTAATCCCTACTTAGACCTCACACAAGAGAGCAGGACTGAGTAACAAGGCAGCTCTGCCTAGCCGAGCTCCTGGAGTGAGTTCAGAAAACCCCAGCAAGTCAAAGGCTTGATAATCAAACCAGAAGGTGGGAATTCCTTTGAAAGATCTGAGCTTCGTGCCCGCAGTGCTGAGCCACCCGCAGAGGCGAGGAATTGCTTTCCACTGGCGAATTTTGCAGAACCCATTCCTTGATAACAAAGGATACCAGCAGGAACAGTGCTTTTGCTAATTTGTTAGCATCTTTGGAGAGGTTTGGGGGAGAGCATGTTAATGACCTCATATAAACACAGTTCCAGCCAAGGAGACTGTGAGACTCACAGCCTGTTGGCATGAGGAAAACGAGGTCTAAACCTGACCTAGATGTTCATTAATTCAAGTCACATTCCCACCAGCAGTGCTGAAGTTCAAGTGTACCTCTTCCAACTCCACTTGGATCAAGTTAGCACGACACTTTATTATGTTGTCATGTTTCCACAGCATCTACTAAGGAGCAGAAGCAACAGGGTGATGGTAAGCTTTGGTCTTGCGGGAGCAAAGTAAATTCTATCTCAGAGCCTTTAAAAGGCACGAAGAGATAAAAGAGAAGGAAGACTTCCTTGAGGAAGAGATGATGTATGGATATTGCAGTGTCAGGCTATGTAAACACAGCTGCAAATCTCCATGCAGATCAAGCTGCTTTATGGGGTGTTTATTATACATCTAGATGGATATCTCTTTATATACTTATAGAAAACAAATATCCACATAAAACACCCTTCTGCAAGTGCTACACGGGCCACTGCATCATAAAGAAATTGTTACAAGTGGGATAAGGGAAATGGCTAATGTAATATTATGAAGCATTCAGATCCGAATGATGACTACAGGTCAGTCATCTCAATGAAATCAACGGCACTTATGTTTGCGTGTGTTACAGTCTAACTTTAACCCAGCACCCCACGTTAGCAACGTCAAAGCATCTGCTACAGTCCTGCCAGTATTGCCACTGTTGGATCTTTTACGCAGCAGCCCCAGGCCATCGATCATCTGCCAACATGCCAGTCAATGCACAGGAAAGACAATTACCAAAGGAGATAGTAGCACTACAGATTCATTAGACATACAATAGAAACTGGCTGTAAAAGAAATGTGGAGATAAAACTAAATAAAATCAGATGGCTTGGCAAGGGATCCATCTGGTTTATCAAAACATTTATGGACACAATACCTCAGCTTGCTTTCCTGCATGCAGTCACCAGGGAAAGAAACATGGCTGGAGGATAAGTAACAACTGCTTTTCATGGCCAGATTGGGTACTGGGGTTTGCACCTTTTTAGCACACTCTACACAGAATGCTCACAACTTGCAACCAGCAACTTAGCAGACTGCTGGTTCTCATACCAGTACATCTCTCAAACATGTAGTAGTCGAAGTTCACCTCCCCCCCAATAAAACTAACAATTTTTGGTTTGCTGTATTTATTTTCAGCCAGACCAGCACCCTAATCTCCAGCTACATCATCTTTTCTGCCAAAACAAAGAAAAGGGCAGGAACAAGTAGCCAAGGAAGAGAGGAATATCTCCTTTATGGTGGCTCTTCACAAAACTGTGGTGTGAGCTTTTCAGCCAAGCTTGCTGTTCGCTTTCCCCTGTACCCTGCATCACTCCTATGAATTCCAGCATCACCTCTATGCACCTTCTTTTCTCTGCCAGCAGAGGCTCAGACAGAACAAAAAAAAGCAATTGGGCTGTGAAGAGTTGCAGGTGGGGACTAGCCTGCCAATGAAGCTCCAGCTGAGAGAACACTGACCACATCCAAAAGAGCCACCAAAGACTTCTCTACTCTAGGACCGGTATGTGCTAAGTAAAGGGAATGTTTTTAACAGACCTCTTGCCGCTCCCTTGGCCCCATGGAACAGGAGCAGTAGGATGTGGCAGACTGAAGACACAATAGTGTCCGGCCCACTGGTGGAAACCCTCCCATAGCTGGTCAACTATTGGTGCTGACCCAGCAACACATGGGTGCTTCACTCCTGACCAGCTTCTTATTGTACTATATGCTGCAGAGACCAATCTATCAGAGCACATTTCTGCACTGTAGACATAGCTGAAGAATTTGGAAAATAAAAGGGAAATTAGGGTAGGTGGCCAAAATAGAAAGCTCTGAGAAGTATATCCATAACCATCTATTGCAGGAAACCTAAAGGTCAAAGTATTTATGTAGGTATCTAGCATCTTTTGCACAACTATCAGTGATGACAGCATTTGTGGATAACACTTACTCTTTCTAAGTTTGCTTTCTGTATTAAAAAAACAAACTTGATAATCACGTGGGTCTTCCTCACAGTTAACTTCTTACTGTGGCGACTAACCAGACATGCCAACCACCTCGACTCCCTCAAACTAAAGCCAGGTCCACACTTAACATTTTCAGCATAACTGCAGCAAGCAGCTCCATTTTATGATTTAAAAACAGAAGTTGTGAGATGCAGTAACGTGATTTTGCAGTCATTATGTATTTTGTTTAAGGGACTCTTACAAACTACCTCTATGTAAGGAGCACTTTGCCAGCATTTTACCAGCAGAGAGCTTCTGATGGAGATGCCTAGCTCTAGCAAAAGTATTCCACTCCTCTCTATCCTAACAAACATTATCAGATGGGATGGGAGTTATCTTGTTTATTTACTTTTCCTCTGGGCAGGGCCAGTATCCAACAACCCAGAAACTCCTTCAAGGACAATATAAGGCAAGAGTCTGCATCGTGGACGTCTCGGACACTCTCATGCCATCCTGCATCCCCACACACTGAGGGAAAAGTGGGGAAGGGCAATCAAATCCTCTCCCAGGAAAAATGAGGGGCAAAAAAAGATGTAAGCTGCTTCCTCCTGCTTTTGTCTCCCTCCATGTCCTTCCTGTATGGGTGGCTCTGGGGAGCATGGTTGAAGGTGTGAGTTGTCATGGGAGGAGGAGAAGCAGCATTTCTCACAGCTGAATTTTTGCTAGCATGAGCTGAGGTTCATGAACTCACTCAGCCTCTGGCCCAAGGCTAAGTTCAACTGCATCTGAGGTCTGATGAAATGCTTTTCATAGCTCTAATATAAATTTTTATTTCAGCTGAGGTTTTTTCCAAGGCAGGAGACAATTCCTTCACCTGACTGAAGAACAGGCTTTGAGCCATGTTTACTAATGTATTAGAAGGGATTTGCTTTTGTTAATTTCCACAAGTACCAAGTCTGTTCTGCAGGCATAATAAATGTACAGAATAAAAAGCGTGATCTATCCAAGGAACACAGAGGTTCCCTTCTTTTCATTATCTCCAGTTGAAGTTATCAAGATCCTGAACTTCAGGATTTTGTAGTTCATAGCTAAAACTTTCACATTAAAAAGATATTTCTGCGAGTAGATGGCTCTTTATTCTAGGAGACAAAAGTGTAGTGAGATCTAATGGCTGGAAACTTAGCTTAGAAACAAGATACAATTTATTTTATTCATCACAAACCATTGAAAGCAATTAGCTGCTAGACCAAACTACCACTGAATAATGAAAAAAAAATCTTAATTTCTGGATTCATTTAATTAAAACTACATGTTCCTCTATAACGTACACTGTAGCTCAAACAGAAGTTACAGGACTGAAGCAGAAATTACTCAGCAAAATGCTATGACCTGCATTATGCAGGTCAGGCTGGATGATCTAATAGTCCCTTCTGGACTTAAATCCTATGAATTATGAATCTAGGGTGCTCTCCTCAGAGTTTCAAAACACTTTGCCAACACCAGGGTGTAATCCACTCTCATACTGTGAGCCAGCCACAGCATCACCTCAGCATCCCGAAAGCTGTGTTATTCGGTTTTTATGGCCATCTCTAAAGGGATGAGCTTTACCCATTAGGGAATTAAATATTTCAGAGGAACAGCTACCAGACTTTATACGTGGAAAATTTCCCTTTTACAAAGTGACAGTGGGGCAGAGAGGCATTATGAGCTCCCCTGGTCTGAGGGCCCAAAATCCCTCAGGACCTCTGTCTTCCCTGCAGAAGCACTCTTAGACGCAAGGTGACCTCAACTAATAGTATGGTGGTGAAACCACCTCCGATTTTTTTCCCCCCTCACTGAAAAAACAAATAAACTGACCATCTGCCCCACCTTTCTGTATTACAGGCAAAAGACAGGGAGCAAAGGCCCGGACCGTCCCATCCTCGGTACTGCTAAATGAGCAACGTGGCAAGGCAGCGCATGGTCACGTACACACACCGACACCAGCATTAAACCACATATTTTCATAGTGGGGAATAAATTATCAAGAGGCACCTTTCAGCTATGCAGGGATGGCTTGTCTTAGTTGCATACCAGCATGGCCGTGGGTTGAACCTGGCTCTATGAAAACTCAGCTCGAGCTTTGGGAGATTTATCTGCCCCAACAGAGTAACACATCAAAGACTGGCTCCGAAGCAGCTCAGCTCCAGGAGATGCCCCGCTTTGTGCAGCGGGGAGCCCAAGCTCGTCAGCCAACGTGGCAGAGACAGACGAGCTGTTCCCTCGACACCCTCTCACCGCCGGCACAGCGAGATGCCCCAGGGACCCAGAGCCAGCCCGTGCCCAGCAGTCTGACAGGTCCGGCTGGACCCGGGGTCACTTCAGCAAAGCCGCCGGGGTGCCTGCGCTCCGCGGCACAGTGGATCTCCAGGGACGCAGCGTGGGGTGCTGAGACACGATTCGGAGCCCTCCCCAAAGCATCCAGCTCCCACCCGAACCACGCGATGCTACTCTGGGGGGAAGGATTTGCCTCTGACAATCAGCCAGGCCCAGGAAGCCCAAAGACCTCCAGTGAGATAGAGTTAACGTGCCTGAACCCAAATGGTTTCCAGCACGGAGGCAAGAATTGCTTCAGAGGACTTTTCTGACTGGCATGCCTTTCAGATAAAGAAGGGCTGACTGCTCCTGCATAAACTTTAATAGTGAAACAAGCATGTCAACATCAAGGCTTGTGTCCTGGTTTCAGCTGGGATAGAGTTAATTTTCTTTCTAGTAGCTGGTACAGCGTGTTTTGGATTTAGTGTGAGAATAGTGTTGATAACACACTGATGTTTTAGTTGTTGCTCAGTAGCGCTTGTCCTTAGTTAAGGATTTTTCAGTTTCCCATGCTCTGCCAGCAAGCAGGTGTACAAAAGCTGGGAGGGAGCATGGCCAGGACAGCTGACCTGAACTAGCCAAAGGGATATTCTGTACCATAGGATGTCATGCTCTGTGTATAAACTGGGGGGAGTTGGCCAGGAGGGGCCGATCACTGCTGGGGCATCGGTCCACAGGTGGTGAGCAATTGCATTGTGCGTCACTTGTCTTGGGTTTTATTTCTCTTTTTTGGTTATATTCCTTTTCATTACAATTCTTATTATATTTTATTATTATTGGTTTTATTTTACTTTAGTTATTAAGCCATTCTTATCTCAACCCATGAGTTTTATTTCTTTTTTTCAACTCTCCTCCCCATCCCACTGGGAGGGGAGAGGATTGAGCAAGAGTCTATGTGGTGCTTAGCTGCTGGCTGGGGTTAAACCGCGACAGCTTGGAACAATTGTAACCATGCAAATTTCTAAGGGAATCTAATCACTGCAGCGTCAGAACTGCTGAAGCAAGGCTTGAGAGCAGAGAATAGGGAATGACCCCCGAGAGCATCATCCCAGGCCCCTGCTCGAACAGAGCGTGACCAGGCTGCTGCTCACGCCCAAGTGACTTGTGTAAAGCCCCTTGAGGCACCCCTCCATTGCAATCATCGAGCCCCAGATCTATTTATATAAAGCAACCATAGAATGAGCCCAAATGCTTTTCTGTAAAAGCCTGATCCAAACCTGCTGAAGAAGATATCACCATTAACTTCAATACTTTTCCAATCAAGCCTATAACAAGTGTTTTCTGATGTGCTACTCCATTGCTCTTCATGCCCTTTCTCTCCCTTAGTAGTCACATGGCTTTACTATTCAGCTTTATTTTGACCCAAGGTAGCATTTTCACAGGCACACATCATGTGAGCAAACCAACAATTTAACAGGCTGGTGATTTGCTACTGCTCTCGTTAACTAGAACAGAGAGAGCACCCTTGTTTTCATAAACCAGCACTACAAAAACCACAGCCAATGAGAAAAAGTTAGGAAGCTTTTGCTCCAATCAAAGAATTTAGCCATAGGTCCGCTATGAACCCTTTTGTAACCAAGTGAAAAAGGGGTGATGAAGGTCTCTGCTTCCTTGCTGAGCATTTTTATCTGCTTTTGCTGAGGACTCCTTGCTTCTGGAAAGGACTAGGTCCCATTTCTTCTCCACGGCAGACTGCAGTAAGGCTATGTAACGGGATGTATGCGGGTATGAGGCAGGCAGGAGCTATAAGCACTGGAGCATCGGCTGCATCATACAGAACATGGTTTAATGTTTCTGAATCATTGTGCTGAGGTTCTTCAAGACTTGCTGTTCCATATACTGAAACAAATACGCTGCTTTAAATGAGGAAGAAAACCCCTCTGAGTTCAACAAATGCATATGCTTTGTCTCAATTCCCCTTGTGCAAAGAGGGGGGTAGTCACCAGTGTTAGTTCAGAGCAATGTACTGAACTACAGATTGTGAAAGGCACAGCTACTGCAATAGTGGAGCTCTATAAATATCTTAAAATAAAAACACATGGACAGACACATGTAGCTGAAGGACTTCATACTTCAGTGGGCATAACCACAAAATACCAAAATAAATAAATTAATCCCTCAAAAGTCTTAAAAACAATAAGGTCAAGTTTCCCTATTTCATCCCCTCCCATTTTATAAGATAATTATGATCAATCAATACACCCAGTTGTTGGAAGCAGAATTCTGCAGCTCCTTCTCTTTTCTTTCTGCATCCAAAAAAAGCGGTCGAGAGAAACAATAGCTAAGTCTGAGCACAGTTAGGTCTGCAATATGCCACTGGCTTTCCTCCATACAGCTCCCATTAAGTCAAACCAGCTGATTAGCTCCAAGATGCCCATCTCTGTAGAATCTCTTTTCCCACGGCCAACAAAAAAGGGGAATTGCTTTTGCGGTTGCCTGAAAGAGAACAGTGCTTCTGGAATTTTTTCATGCACTCTCCTTTTATAGAACAGTCAACATAATAGTGCAACATGACAAGATGTTGAGCCATAGTGCCCAGACAACTTGCACGCTTTGCATTTTTCCTATTAGAGATACATCAGTGATTCTGGAAGGGAAAAACGGGAGAGGAGGAGAGAGAAAAACAGTGCAGAACAGTCAAGTCTAGCCCCAAAAGCCTTTCTGTTTCCATGTTTGTATCAAGATTTAGCATTACAGGATAGTGATGATTTGTAGCATTCAAGTGTTGTAATAAATCTGGCCCTTTTTTAAAAACTGTTTTCCCAGGGGAAAAAAAAAAAAAAAAAAAAAAACCAACCAAGCAAAACCCCAACAGATCAGAAGATTACAAACCATATAGCTTCCTCAGCTGCAGACCTCACGCTAAGATGAGTAATGGGTGAACAACAAAAAGCAAAACCTTCTTTCAGATCCTTCCTCCCAGCTTTTCTGCGAGATATTCCCTCCAGATCACAGCACCAAAACCTGTGAGTTCCATTTCTTTTCTTAATACCAGGAATCAAGAAATGTTGAATTATGAAAGTTTTGAATGCATTTTCCAATTTTCATTTTTATTCTGAACTTAGAGCTGGTTTTAGGCTGGTTTGTCCAGGCTTTTTTGATTTTAAAAATATTTAAAAACTCAGATAGGTGGATATCTATGGAGCTGATGCTTCTAAAAACACATATAAGAACTATTATACTAAAACACGCTTCCCTACGAGGTAGCCATTTGAGTTAGATTTTAAAAGACTGACCCATGAGGATGAAAGGGACAACACTTTACTACTAACGTTGTCACCCAGCAAGTGGATCAAGGAAGGAAAATCTTTGATCAAGAGAGAGGACAAGAAAATTCCCTCTCCGAACATTTTGCAGGATGAATATTTTCATCTTCTACACCAGGCTTTCAGGAGGGTAAGGGGTTTGGGTTTTTTTCTCTCTGCAACCTTCCAAATCGGGGCTCTCCCCCGTGCCAACGCAGAGTGTGGCAGCAGCCAGAAACGGGTCCCCTTTGCCGCGGTTCCCCCCTCCCGGGGCAGCCTGACGGTTGGGCGCCCGCTGCGGTCCCCGGTCAGGACTCCCAGCCCTGCTCTGGCTCCTGCTCTCCAACCCCCGGGTGCTGCGTAGCCGGGACCCTTTGAACCGACCCGAGCACCTGGGGTGCCTCTTCTGGACCCAAGCAACCAAGTGGCAAAACCGTAGTTGGATGATGACCCACCCGCCCCGGCTCGCTCCCTTGCGGCAGAGCATCAGGGCCACCGCTGCCCTCTGTCCCGTTTGCAGCCCACAGGGGAGCGGGGACTCTGGAGAGGTTTTGCAGCCCAGCCTATATCGCGACCCCCGTCTCAGAGGGACCCCCATGCCTTCTGACAGCTCTTGAACCCTTTTATCTGCAGTGACTGGGAAAGGGGTTGCCCATTGCTGAGGAGCCTCCTGCCCAGGACGGGCTTGTCTCCGCGCTCCAGCACACACAGATCCATTCAGTCGAAAGGAGAAGGCAGATCATTTTCAGCCTTTATCGTTGTAAATGCATTGTGAGATTATGGGGAAGGAGGGTGACATGATTTCTAATAGAAATTAGCTTAATTATAAATTAGAAACATTAAAATAGGATTACCCTCACAAAGGAAAGTATTAGCATGTAATTGTTACAAAACTGCTGCTCTGCAGACTCTGTTTTAGCACAGGCAACTTAAAACCTCGAGGCTGATAAAAGAATTCACGTTCATTGCTCTTGTTTTCAAGTAGATAAAAATGACAAGATATTTGTATTGAGTCCCCCCACCCCGCATCTAAAATGTCACTAAGTTGCATCATAGTGTTACTGACCCATGAGCCGTACTGTAGATGTTTGCTCTTAAAGGTCCACAAAACCCAACCATTTGTTAGGTGACAACCTGTGCCGGCGGCCCTGGCAGAGATTATTAGCTTTACCATTTAGTTGGCTTTCTGACAGAGATTTTTAATCCTGTGAATCATTTTTAGAAGGGTTACGTCAAGCAAACATACACATTTCAAAGCTGCTTTATCATCTATGAATCAAGCCTTGGCTACAAATTATGAACATCATCCCTACTTGAGAAGGGTAAACAGATGTATGTATGTATAGGGATATGACAAATGAGTCCTTCAGACTCATCTTGACAATTAATCTTCTAGATTTACACCCGTTATAAAGATGCAGTAGAGAAAGGACAGAAGGTCACAAGTTGTTTTCCAGGGTAAATCCTATTTCAGCCCCAGCACAGCTTTGACATACGGAACTGTTAGCCTGAAATTTGCCAGACATACTCAGCAAGAGACAGAGAGCATTTTTCAGTAAAAACAAAATTAATTGGAGGCTTGTTTTTTGGAATATAGCTCAGTGAAGAGTTACTCTCTATTGAGACTCTGACTCCTGCACTGAACCAATCAGCATTCCTGCACAGAAACTTTCCTGCAAAAACAGTTTTTTCTCTGATAAAAATTTAAATATAGAAACTAGGCAAAGGAGAGCTACTTTTTCAGATAGAAATCACTTTTCAGCAAAACATTTCCTTTTTAGCCTTGCCTTTCAGTTAAAAGTGTTTTTCCAAACTACTTTTTTAAGGTTGATGAAGCAAACTCCGAAAAGGTTGGGCTTTGGGGGAAGGGCAAGGCTTTTCATTAGATTTTCTTTTTCTATATGCATATATATATAAAAAGAACAATGTCGATAAGACAATTTCTCAGAGAAAAATTCTTTATACTTTTTACCAGCTTCACTGCCATCTCTTCCTAATTTAAAGTAGAATAAAAAAAATAGTCTCCACACCCTTCAAACTCCTTAAAAAAATTTTTAAAAAAAAAAAAAAAAAAAAAAGATTTTTAAAAAATTAGCCCAGACTGCTACTTTTATTCAGCTGTTTGGGGCCCACATCTGATCTCAGTTATTTCAGTGGGATTTCTGAGACTTTCTGGTTCTGTTGATGTTATGTAGGGGGTTTTTGTCACTTGGTTTCACTGGGAACAGGACTGGGAATAAAAGAGATGTACTTTAGGCATTTCCCATCTAATGCAAGGGGTTAATTGAAGCAACAAAGGTAGGAGCATTAACTCTGCAGCCTCAGTGGAGGGCAGCCAGCCGTCCGTGGGGTCACATCCATAGGACCGTTAGGCAAGTCCTGTGGACACCTTTGGGGTTGAGAGAGACAGGGAGGTAGAGACCGTGTGTGCACGCTCACGCCCATCTGGATGTAAAGCCCAAGGAGAAATAGGCTTGGCAAATACAGCAAGCTCCTTCCTCCTTGGAAGAGCCCGTTAGCCCATGCCCTCTCTTTCATGGCAGCAGAATGCCAGCGTTTTGGCAGGGGACCACTGAGCCCTGAACACCACAGGGCTGGAGAAGCCTCTCCTCAAGGCCACCAGCCAGGGGCTGGAGGTCCCTCACTTCTGTGCGCTTGCATCTGCCAAAGATACTGATGTAGAAAAATTGCCGCAAAAGCGGCAACACGCTGCCAAAAGGCACATGGCAAAGGGTATGGGATTTGCCCTTCATCGGCTATGGGAATCCCAGCATCTCTTCTGAATTCCAAAAAATCTAATAAAATGGGAGTCAAGCGTTGCACGGTGTTGGGAACCATGTCCTCAGATCACCCTTTGGTCGTGTTTCTGCATTTAGGCTGTATGCAAAGTTTGTGGCGAGCTATCAATTATAAATCATAAAAGGAGTTTGTACTGTTAACATTTCTCATAATATATCATTTATAGAGCCACACCACAGTTTTCCTAAGCAAAAGCATGCAGCCTGAAGCCAGGAATGAGGTAATTACTTGTACAATAGAAATGTAAATTCAGTAACCTGAAGGGGGAGTGGGGGAAGACAGAAGTGATGCAAGTCCTTACAGAGCCAGGTCCCAGGGATAAGTCACAGGCACCAAAAGACAATCAGACAGGAAGAAGAGAAAGTTTTTCTATGAAGAAACATGGCAACCACAATAGTTTCTCTAGCAGCCATCTTTAAAATCAGAGGAATAGGTAGCAGAATATGCCAGCCCCAGGGGCAGCAGCTAATGAACTGCCCCAAAAAGATAGCTGGGTTGCAGAAATAGCCAAAAAAATACTTAAAGCTAAGTACAATTTTAATAATTCTTTTCTTTTATTACCGTTATCTAGTAGCACACACCCACAGTCCTAAGCAAACATCCTTTATCCTTCAATCTCATCTAGTGAAAATGCTGACTGTCGAGTAAAGTAAAACAAAACAACCAGGGTTTCCATTCCTACTGGGGTGGAATCAGAGGATTAGCGTGCTTTTACAACAAACAACAGCTGAAAAAAAATATTCCTGGGGTATCACAAAAGCAGCAGTACAGACCTCTGCTTAGCTGCTAGGGCAGAGAGGAGGAAATCTCCTTCAACAGCAGCCGGGCACGGAAGCCCCTCTGATGCGCAGCAAGAGAGCAGGAAAGGACCCTGAGCGCAAAGGGTATGCGGCACAGATACACTAGCAGCTTTGAAAGCCTTTCTGCCTTGTGGTAAAAACCACATACCAACCCCCCCATACAGCAAGAGCCCAGGACACATACCTGAGGGAGCCCAGGGCAAGAGGAGAATAACCAGGAGGGCCCCCAGTAATCCCAACTCTTGGGATCAGCAGCCAGACCCTCATCCCCCAGCTGCTTCCCATCATCCTCCAACTCCCCTGTCTAAATAGGCCACCTGAAACCCATAGCCTGGGGGCACCCCATTTGGGTGGCTCACAACCTGGGGGTACAACAGCTGTATTTTGGCCAGACCTGATTGAAAACCCCAGTCCTACACGCAGCAGGGGGCTGGCAGCGGGCACTGAGAGTTGCACGGGTCGGAGGGCTGCAACGGCAGAGCGCTGGGAGCAGCGCGTCCCTATGCAAGTTGGCCCAAAGCAGTGACTTCTCTTCCCAGTTAAAGCTCATCAGCTGGTGAAAATCAGCTCAGCTTGCCCACTCCAGGTGCAGCTGTAGGAATTTACATCCAGCGAGGCTCTCGTCTGTAGAATGAATCCCGGTTTCCTTTACAGCTCTGAAGACAAATCTTGATGTTTGCTGAGGTTTGAGATGGGGGGTGGGGACATGAAATCAACATCCTAAAATGTTTAAATAAATGGAGACAGCAGCGTTTTGAAGCACTGCTTGTTCCTTTAGAGGCTTTGCCAAAAAAAAAAAAAAAAAGAAAAAAAAAGCATGACCTTGTGACTTTTTTATAAAACCCTGCTACATCAGAAAGCTTGCAATATAAACAGCTGCTTTTACTGACTACATCAGTGCAGCCGGGCTGGGCTGCCTAATCCTTGGGTAGCAGTGTTTATAAATACTGTTCAGACAGGCAGGTTAGATCAGATTTTCTCATGAGCTCATTCAGGACGGTTAGCTTTCATGGGCAGGCACGTCGTTACCTCTTTTTTAACTGCCAGCTTTTGAAAGCCAGCCATGGTTTTCAACGAGTCAGTCCTGGGGAGGAGGAGGCGGCAAAGGAAAGTATCCTTCATCACAAACCTGGGTGAAGCTGTGACTGGATTGATGCCACCGGAGAACATGTCACTCGCTGTCAGCGGGAGCCGGGCCGTTTCCAACAGGCAGCGACGAACCTGCTGCAGAGCCCTGGGCTCTCCTTGGTGGGCACAGGCCCCTTGGGACCAAACTGCCCCCGGGGCACCCTGGTTTTGCTCCGGTGGGGTGAGTGTAGCAGCAAAGGACATGGAGCTGACCTCCCTCCTCTGCACACCTGAGAGCATCCCAGCACCCTGGCAGCCAAGGGACGGGGTCTTCCCATTGCAATGCCTTACGCTAGAAACGCCGGTGGGGGAGGACAGAGAGACGGGACGTGCGTATTTGAATGCGCGTTGCTCACCTTACCATCCAAGCCAGGGTTAACGCCGAAGAGCAGCAGTGCTTCCAGTTAGACCTCCTGGCACTGCGGTTCCTGGCCCTCAGGGGTACTAATCCCACCTCCATGGAGGGCTACGTAACCTTAGCTAGAGGAAAGCGTCTTGCAAAGAAAGCATTTACCTGCCATAGAAACAATAAAATGGAGATGCAATATCAGTAGAGCTTAAATAGAGGAGGGTGACTAATTAGATGGTAGCTTTTGATGGCCCATGCCTGGCAAGAAAGCGTTGACCCAAACCTCCTCTGCCGGGACACACAGAAAATTTCTTTCAGTTTTGCTGCCTTTCAGTTGATCATTAGAGAGGTGTTTCACTGCAAAGAGATAATGGCAAACAGAGGGCTGCAGCCCCAGGGAGAAATTAATCCACCAGACGCGAGGCGGGAGAAGTCCCACAAGAAGAGCGGATTAAAGAGCGTTTTGAAGAACATGGCGCAGGGCCTGACGCCACCTCGGCGCTTGCGCCCTGTGCTGTCCTCACGCTGATCGTCATAACAGCCATCGCAGCTGTGGGCCACGAGCTGCCGTTCCTGTCAAAAGACATTTCGTGGCAATCCTGCTGTGGGCATTTGACTGATGTGTCAGAAGAGCCCAGAGGAGGTGACAGGCGGGAGGGAGGTGACATTATTGCTGTCACGGAAGAAAAGTGCAGCTAATGAAAACCGTGACGCTGTGAACAGTGCTGCTGAGGAAAGGCTTTTTCCTTCCTATGTTTCTGTTCCTTTAAAAAGAAAAGCAAAGCCCAAAGCTCTGGCAAAAAGTGCTTTCTTATGGGAGCCCACTGAAACATGCAGCCAGTGTGAAGCCATTTGAGCTCGCTGGCTCCACTAGCGTTAAACCCAAGGACTTCGTCTCTCAGCGAAGGACGGTGGGCAAAGGGGGCTTTTCCTGCGTTTTCTCATGTGTCCCTCCTTAGGGTGATCCCATCTCACGGGTGGTGCCAGCCCAGCTGAAAAAAAGAAGCAGAAAAGAAGCGATTACAGCTGCGCACGCGTTCAGGGAGGGCCGGTGCGTGGCAGCTCCCCAGCGAGGGGCCGAGCTCCAGCTGCAGGGGAAGCCTCTCATACACGTCAAGCCCACGGGGCACAGAAGCTCCCTTTCTTTCCCCAAATTCCTCAATCCCCCCAAAAAATCAAAGCTCAGGTCTCCGGGGTACCCTGCCAGCTTCAAGGGAGTCGGTAGCGAACAGTGGGACGGGCTTAGTTTGGGCCCATTTGGATCATGAGGTGCAGAGGGCTGCCTCCCCAGAGGCAGTATTTGCCCAAAAAAGGGTGATCTGCCTAGGTGATTTCTACCAGAGGGCACAAGTTGTCTTTAATCTCCAACTGCCAAGGGCTGCGATAAAGGAGGGGGGGGAAGGATGGGCAGAGAGAGGCCAGAGTTATTAGCCCCTGTCCTCAGGAGAGAAGGCTTCCTCCATCCCTCTCTGCCTCGCTCTCGAAGCCAATTTCAGCTGAATTCAAAGGAGTCTCAGAGATATGTCTCAAAAATAATTGAATTTCTACAAGGCTGACGAGACATAGCAGCCTGGGAGAATAAGAGATCCCAGGGAAAAGCATGCGGCCAAGACTGGGCACAACTGGCGGGTGGGTCAGCGAACGCCTCTCGTCCGTCTGTCCTCTGCAGGGCACCCGGGGACGGGGGCACAGGGACAGCCTTGCCCAGGCTCCACCAGGTCTTCTGCTCACGGGACGTAACCTCAAACAACACAGGATAGTGCTGGGGAGGGGAAACAATTTTTAGAGTTCTTTTCCCTGACTGATTTCCTTGATGGGGGGGGTCTGTGCTGTAGATACAGACTCAGCATCAAATTCCGTGGCTGCAGTTTGAAGGTACATAATCTAGGTTGAAAACAAGCTCCATATTTTCAGAGGTGATGGGGGTTTGTCATGTATGCTACATGAATGCAAGGTTTCTGGTCGAGGTTGCACACCTTTCTTCACTGACATCTAATTAGAGCTGTAGGCTTGACGCAGTAATATCTGGTAGCTGACCACGCTGGTCCTTTGAGCCTTAAAATTAATTCATCAAAAAATGAGAGTAAGATAATCACTTTCATTTATAATTGAATAGGTGTAACACGACAGCAGACAGAACGAATACTCATCAGTTCTCTTAGTCTATCGATGAGATTACAAGCAGAAAGATGGGAAGAGAACAAGAATTCCTTCACTTTTGCTTGCGTAATGCAAAGCAAAAAGTAAATGAAAGAAAGCAAACAAACAGATGCAAGCCCTTCTTTCACAATGCATTTTACAGATATCTTCAAAAAAACCCCAGCCCCACAAGGATCTCCATTAAAAGACAGATTCAGTTCCTGTCACTTCTGACATGACTTCCAGAAGTAATGCAAGTTTGTTTTGCTTACGGTTCTCTGTGCATAGCTGGTGGTAATTGTTCTTACTGAGCAGTGAGGCATTCTTCTTTGTGAAAAAATCAGTAAATATTTAATTCATAAATGTAAGAGAGGTGATGAGCAAAATATATAGCTAATAAAGATAAATAGCTTTCGTACTCATAAGGGCTTCTTATTAAAGAGTCAGTGGAAAAAGTGTTCCTGCTGGGCAAAGAGAACAAAATAAATTGTGGACTTTATACTGCAAACACAGCATTAAAATAAAAAAGGAAAACAACATTAATGCATCGTTAAGGCTGAGCGTTTAAATCTACAGAAGCCAGCACAAACATGAAGGAAGATTCCTGTGGCAACGTTAATTGAGACTTATTGCAGACTGTGATATTGATCATTGCATACATTCAGTTGCATAAACAAATTGCCAAAGCTATATACAACTGGAATGCAAATGAGGGAGCGCAGCCATGTGGCTTCTCCTACAATGAGAGACCCACCAGGTAACGAGTGCAGCAGGTATGGCTGACGGGTCACCTACAGATATACACACATGCATATATATTACATGTATAAGCATAAGGCAAAAAAACCCAACCCAACCTACCAAATTGTCAAGATACATCTTCTAGTTATTTGTGTTTATTTATTTGCAGGCAAGTTAACAAAGACTGTGGCTAACAATGCATTCCTTTAGTGCATGCATAATTTAATTTGCTTCATCTGTTGTATCTGCAAATGCTGAAACATGACAAGAATGTAACACTCCCAAAGTCGTAAAGTACTTCTATTTAGTCATTTCCATGGCCAGATGAAAACTTTGTTATTTCACGTCCCATATTGCCAATAAAACTGCAGCTGAGCTAACATGCCCCAATCCCTATGCCTGTTTTCCAAAGCACAATGTCCTGGGGACTTATTCTCTAAACTGCCTACGAAGGCAGCAAAACCAGCCCGCAAAAAGACCCCATCCATCCTGGCAAACACATACTAGTGCTACGCTGGAAAGGCTAGCGTCTACCTAGCAAGTATCATCAGACCGTATTGGCACCAGGCAATCAAAACCTGGGAAATGGCGTTTAGCTGATGCTGGGGGGAGCATTATTATTTGCATTACTGCGGTTCCCAGAGACCCCAACCGAGATCAGATTCCCGCCGCAGGCAGTACAGAGGTAGTGATAGGAAACTGCCCCTCATGTCCAGGTAGGCTATTAACCTTTCAGGGAAGGGGTAAAGTGTGGGTCATCCTCTCAAACGATTCCCATTTCACAGGGGAAGTACTGACGCTGGCTGTACCTCCTACTGAATGCTGTGGATAGCAGTGGGAATTTTGGTGTCATGACGTTTTGTTCAAAATGAAATCAAGTGCAAAAAAGTGACCCCAGACACTTTATCAAGTTGCCTGAGGTCGCACGCTGTGACAGAACCCAGAGCTGCCAATTTTCCCACTACTGCTTCCCACAACTAGTCAGCCTCTTCCCACCTTTTTGCGCCTCTTCTTTTATCAGAAAAAAATAATGGAATTGCCCATGCAGTGTTGCATCTTCACTGCTACTTTTGCTTCCAAGTTCCCCAGCATCTGAGCATAGGGTGAAACAGATAGGGGGGACATTCTGCTTAAATGATTTAACTAATCTCATGCAAATGTACTCAGCAGTCTCGGTACCCGTCGTGCTTTCACCTACATAACAGCCAAGCCAACTGAATATCGCTCTTTCCAAAGATAATAGCATTTTTATGCATTATTCCTTAAAGCTTTTTGTGCTCACACACTGAAAAAGAGCTCCAGCTGAGGAATAACTGAAGTCAATATACTTAGTTTCTGTCCAGGTAATTATGCATCCTCCTCCCATGTCAGCTGAAGAGACTATGATGATGATAGGACATCATTAACATGTCTATTTTTTTCTCCCTTTTCTTACTTTCAGCATATGGAATGGAAAACTGCAGTTAAACATTTATCATCACATCTTTTCTGGCTTATGTTAGAAACACTGCCTGCCTGCATTATCTTGCATTTGAGAAGCAGGAAGGATTTTGCAGGCAAGACAAAACGTAGAAGAACTGGTTTAAAACAGAAAACAATAAACTTGCCTCTCCTGATATGAATTTATGTGATTTACTGATTTCTGAATTGTCTGAGCCCAGAGGAAAGAAAACACAAAAGAGACAATATATATAGTTTCCTTTAGTAACAGAAGCAAACTCAAACCATTCAATAATGGTAATGGAAGAGTTGTGAGCTCTTCTTGCACATCCCTCACTCACTCTCAAGTTAATTTGCTGGTGATGAAATCCACCTCCATGTACCTTCTCCCCAGGGAATCAGGATTGATTATGAAAATGAATGCTAGCAGTTTTTCCCTCTTCACAGCTGATCAGGTGTTGCTCCTGCTCACACTCATGAGCTGACAAATATACAAAGAGTTTTGAGTGAAGGTTGGGATTTCAAATCTGAGACCAAGGGAGCTGGAGGATTTGGCTGGAGGGAGTGGGATGGGTTGCATATGAGAAGACAGTCAGCTCGTCACCTCAACCAGAACCATTACCTGGAAAAGCTGCAGCAATGTGGCTGCATACCAGAAAGCCACGACTTGCACATAGGTCCAGTGTATCAAACCTGGCTTTAAAAAGGGAATAATAGACTTCCAAAAAGTGTAAGCGCATGAACATAACAACCAGCCTTTAAGTTATGCTCTTGAGAGAGCATTTAGACTGTTGAACTATCTACAATCGACCCACCTTTGGATCCATTGGCTTCCACAGGCTTTGAGAAATTCCTGCTGATTTTGGCAGTTGTTGGCTTATATCCAAGGTTCATGGATTACAGAGGCATAAAATCTATTTTGATGCTTTAAACAGATAAGGAGAAAGCTCTAGGCCCCCTCCCCTCTAACTAAAAAAATATGGCTACTTTCATAGCAGTTTTATGTCATGCTGTTTGATCATTGTCCAGTGTCTTTCAAGTTATTTCCATTACGAGGAAAATCACTGAGGGATTCAGGTATTTTTATGCAACCCTGTTGATTTTGCAAAAAAAGAAAAAAAGAAATACAAAAGCCTTGAAGATAGTCTGAATCAAATCAGAGATAATTTCTGTATCGTTTTCTAGCCCACACTCAAACCTGTAAAGACTTTTCAGCCATTCTCTCCAGATCATATTTCCAACTTTTTTCTGTCTCCAGGACTTTCTAGATCCTTTTTTCTGCTTGTTTCCTGGGTACTCTGGAAAACACACACTCCAGTAACAGTATCTTATTGCTTAGATCTGAATTTGGGCCCTAGAAAAAGCTTTTCACCATCCTTTTCTGTTTCTTGTTAATTATCTAGAGTCTGCGTTTTGGGCACTGAATCCATTAATTTTTATTCCAAAAAAGATTATCATCTTCCTGCATGTCTCATGAATGAAAGACACCATCACACTGACATGCTTTAATTAATCTTCACCCAACCACCATGAACTTCAGACATATTTTAAGAGAGATGGTATCAGCAGAGGTAAAATAAAGAAAAAAAAATATTGAAATTATGGAGTCAAAAAGCTTCCCAAAAAACAAAGAACACGCAAGAGTAGCGTGTACTGCTCTGTGGTGATGTAAAAGCCCACAGGGATCATTGTGAAGATTGCATGCTTGACCGAATGCCTGATGAACGTAGGGTAGCCATTGCTTTCAGGTATCTGCTGGAGATGGAAGTGGTAACCCAAGGAGCATATGTTTCTGACAGTGATATAAGCCCAAATATTCTCCTTTAGAAGGGAAAAAAGGAGAAAGCGGTGGACTTCACTTGTAGTTCTAGTTTGCTAAATTTCACTCAGGCACATGAAAACATTCATGCATTGTTACGTGGAGTCCAAAACCAACTTCATCAGAATGACCCTGATTTGGACCTTCAACTTTTGCTTAACACTTGTGGTTCAGAGCAGGTTTTTCCACCTCCATCTTCAGGAACTTCCAAATATGCTGTAAGAAAGTGGCTTGTGATGAAGCAAAGTTCCTAACAGGACTCCCAGTGGGTAGCATGAGGCCAGTGCAAGACAAATGCTGGAGAAGAGTTTCAAGCTACTGGAAAAAAAAAGCACCATTGGGAGGTTGGGGGTTTGGGCTTTTTTTGGCCTAATTCCATTTCCAATTAAGCCATTTAGTGAAAGCAATATTTGGCCAAAGCAGAATGAGATTTTCACAGAACAGCAATAAAATATTTAGTATGTTTATGTTCCCCAAAATTAAAAACAAAACAAAATGGAACAAAATGCACAGAACAAAACATTGTTCTGAAATGGGCAGACTAGATTAGTCCTTTGCTGGAATACCTCTATTTTTGCCCTAAGTCTGTGAAATGCTAGGCAACTGCCAACTGCCACTTCATCGATAGGAGCTGGGGATGCTCCAATCCCTGACGAGCTCTGATCCGTTCACAGTTCTACTTACTGCTGCCATCCTCATTTAAGCATTATACGAGAAAGTTTTTCCCTTTTATAAGCTCTCTTAGCCAGACTCTGGTCCTCCAGGTCACTTATGCACATGTTTAACTGAAGTGCACGAGCACTTTCTTGAACTTAAGAGAGGACCCAACACCGCCCCACCGCAGTCAGCAGAGCCAGGTTGTCTGAAGTTAAGCACATGCTCAAGTGCTCTGCTGGATTTTTGGCCAAACTGTCAATCATTTATAGTTAATCATTTATCACCCTGCTTGCGAGCTGGCAGTCATGCTTCAGTGTGCAAATATGTAAATTGCTTTCATAAAGCTCCGCACACCAAGCACAAATAATGCTTTCTCAGCCCTTTACAGGAATTCTCCAGTCCTGTGACATCTCAGACAGATCTGCACTTAGAACTGGCAAGAAAGTTTTACTTCTCCGTTAATTAAACAGAATCATTACTGTGTTCCTCTTCTTAATAGTGAGGCGCATTCACAGACTTGCAAAATAAACAAATAAATAACACCATTTAGTCCTAACCTGACAAGTATCACGCATTTTGCCTTTAGGAGTGTGTACATGAATCCATCTTACACACACCACCACTCTGAGAGTGAGAGAGAGAGCAAGCTGTCAAATGCATGATAAGCATATTTGCATAACTGTGGCACAGATTAAGTTAAATAACTGCCTACAAGAGGGTATTTGCAATGTATCACAAGGTAATTCTTGCAAACACGAGTGACCATTTTAATCTTTCTTTCCCTCACTGAGGTTAATTGCTGTGAACTATGGGGGAATGTCACCTCCACTTACCTGCGCCCTGTTGCTTTGTATTCAGAAAGCTCACAGCTCCCGTGATTTTTCACAGAGAGTTAAAATTGCCACGAGGAGAGAAAATATAGTTACTGTGATTCAGTTCCAATAGATTGTATTGGAATGATAACCGGCAATGGTACCTCACTGAAATAGAGCCTTAAAATACAATTAATTGCAGTTCTGTAGATTGCAGAGCCAGTTATTCTGCGCTCCTGCCCATCAGGCTTTCCATGCATCCACTAATGAAAAGGCTGCTTTCCTTCAAATGTCAGGTACTTTTGCAAGAAATGAATACTGGGAAGGGAAAATGACAGAGTCTGGTCCCTTGCTCTGTAGAGCAATTTTTGTAAAAATTATTATCTGTCAAGCAAACTGCCTAGAAAAAAAAAAAATGCAGTCAGCCACTTTTTCTAAGAGGAAGCTTGAACACTTCTCAGATTGAGTCGTATTAAAATGAATTACTGCCGACAGCTGGTCTCTCAATCATTAATTACAAAAAAACCAAACCCAAGCTTTAAGTATCATAAAAAAAAATCCTAAACAAACAAACAAAAGCAACAAACCAAACAAACAGGCTCCCCCCAATGATAGACTGGCTGCCATCCTGACCTACCAAACAGGACAAAACTCTCCCCCGCACCGCCCTGGGCTCGGGCGCTGACTCTGCAAATGCTCCCAAGCTTCTGCCACAGAGCCAGGCTGGCAGGTCGGGTCCTGGGTCACCCAGGACACAGGCGGAGGAGCAAGGCTAGGAGGGACCCTCGACAGGAACCACCGAAAGCCACGCTCGGGGAAAAAATCTTAGGCAGGGTTTACTGCATGACTTCTTTGGGACTGGCAGGGAAATGAAGTCCCAGGAAACGGAGGAGTTTGGGACAACGATTCACAAGGCTTGTGTTCAGTTCAGGTCCCAGATGAAGATTTGGCTGTCATCCCAAATAGTAGGAGGTTTTCCTTCACTATGTAATTCTCTAAAAATGACATGCACGTTTCATTTCTACTTTTGGCCGTAAATACCAGTCAATTGCCAAACTACATTAAAGCAAGTAAGTTTGTAGCGTTTGAAAGGAAATATAATGTGTTAATGTAGGTTAGAAGAGATGTAGAAAGATAGCACTTGTATGAAAAAATGCACGGGGGTGAAATGGATGTTTTCCTTTCACAGTAGGTCAGATATAACAAGCTTCCTACTCAAAGCCCATGATGGAAAATATCCACTCATTTCTGGAGATCTAGTGAGATGGAGACACAAACATCCGAGCAGCTAAATATAGCTGTGGATAGCAGTGCTTTGTACAGTAAGTTCTAGGGTCTTTTAACTTAATATGGAAATTGACACTAAAATAACAGTATTTTCAGAGCCCATCTCTGCTTGTGTGCTCACCGGGACTCACACTGCCAAATTCCGGCCCCTGTTGAAACTACTTTGCAGTTTTTGTCTTGTGCTGTCTCACATGCCAAGAAGGCAAAACAATGATGTCCAGCACAAAAGGCCACGTCTATTGAGATATATAAAGGTTACTCCACAGAAAGTCAATATGAGAACTGTGCTCAGAATGCCTCGTCCTTTAGCACTTCTGCAAGAGTGATAAGCTAAGTTTAATTAGAGGAGTTTAGGTCTTGGTCAGAGATTTCCCCAACCCTAAATGCCAGCGGTTCAATTTTGCAGCGTTTGTTACTGGACACGTACCCTTTGGACCAGCTTGCAATTGCTGAAGCTTGGGGTTGGGCTTGGGCAGGTACTGCTGGAGCAATGCTGCAAACTCCCTGAGGAGGAAGAGGAGGCGACGAGAACAGCGAAGAGCCGTGCTAGTGACACATGGCTTTCTTGTATTTCTCCTCCCATCTTGCTGTGAGGCAAAAAATGTCGGACCCGGGTGTGATTGCACTTGCAGTGATTTAAATTTAAATTCCCCAGGCCTGACTCTGCACTATCCTGTCCCTTGCTCAGCCACTGGCCCAGGCACAGGGTGTGCAGCACTTGGCAGCCTGTACACTGGACCACACAATTCAGGTCAGGAAGGACCTCCCTGCAGTGGAGGTGACACGGCGAGAAGCCGGGCTGCAGGCGGCAAGAAATTCAGAGCAGAGGCGGGTCCATCACTGGTCGTTTCCCATTGCAAGCACATTTGGCTGGGGATCTTGGTGCGGTGCTTTCTCCCTCCCTCTCTCAGAGAATGCCATGGATGATACCCAGCCATTAACACGTTTGTCAGTGGTACTGACCCGAGTGAAAGCTAAACCAGCTTCACCTTATGTAACATTAAAGGAAATAAAAAGAAGAAAAAAAAAAAGGCATGTGCTCTTACAACTCACATGGAAAATAAAATGCAAACAAAATAAGGTGTGTTTTCCTGTATTTCCACTCAATATTATTCACCTTCAAAGTTAGAAAGTTATGAAGCTTGCTGCCAAGCATAAGTCAATAAATAAACAAATAAAGAAAATATCAACAAGCTTGTTTTCAAAAGTCATGGGAAGGGGGCAAGTGCCATGCTTTCAGCCTTCTCCTTCCCCTTCCCCTTTTCAGTCCTCCTCAAATGCTAAAATGCCGCGCCCTGCCCCCGGGCAAGGAGGGAGCCCTTGCTGGAAGCAGCTGAATTCAGAGCCTCTTTAAGCCAATGAACTGGATTCAACCCTGCACGTCCTTATTAATGTAGCCAGTCCAGGAGAGACTAGTTGAGGAGAGAGTTGCAAATGATTTGGTGACCACAGCCGCTGTGAGAGTCGGTTCCAGCTCACCAAAAGCCCTGTCTCACAAATGACCAGGGGTGATCCAGGGCTGCCTCACACATGTGGTAGCAGGGCAAGACAGGTTCCCAAACCTTCCCCAGCCTTGGCAGCTCACAAAGTGGCTGCCCAAAGACAACACACAGGAGAAGAAAGTCAGCTTCTTGCCTTCAGGCTAGATGAAGCTATGTGATGGCAGAGAAGGGGGGACCTGGAGCTGCCCCACTACTGTGACACAGAACACACCCCAGAGTGGGTGCAAGACAGAGACGTTCTCCCTTCCCCACCCCAACTGTAGCTCCCCAAAATACTCTCTCCGGCTGGCTCCTGCTCACAGCACTCCACATCTACCAGGATGCAGCAGCAAGCCTGGCACCCTCCATGCTCTCATCCTCTTTGCCGAACGCATCTGAGAGAAGGACCCTTACCACCCCAAAGACACAGGAAAAGGGACTGCAGGATTCACGCGGACAATTTTGAAAAGCGATGAGCTTTGCACCCTTACAGATCAGCTGGGGTGGTAGGAGCTGAAATGATATTTGTATCGTGGCTTGGCCAAACCAGACACCGCAGTTCAAGAGAGCAAGGTTTGGGTAAGACCATGAACATTCATTCATATCTTTGACTCATTCAAGAATGTGAAGGCTGTAGCAGCCTTACAGCTAACAGCCACGGCATGCATTGAAATTGCCAAAGCTTCTAGAATCTGATTTACTCTGCGAGGGGGAAGGGGAAATCATTTAGTGTGAGTCATAAGAGGTCTTGATACAATCTAAGCTTCATCATCTCTGAAGAAACAGCTCACTCCCTGGACGGATATCAAAAGGCTGCTGTGTACAGCCTTGATAACACAATAGCAGAGAACAATTCCTAGCACTGAAGATTACAAGATCTTTGTATCAGCTACTCTTCAGTGCAGTTCTCTCGCATTACACCACCTGATGGGCACTCCACATTTATGGTTAGCTCTTCAGGGGTCCACGGCTCTGAAACCAAGAAGATACAAGCTTTGCAAAGGTTTTTACACTATGAGTATAGTTTAAAAAAACTTGTGCAGTCCCAGGTATAAATAACAATGCCGATCTGCCTGCCTTTCCCTGCCTGAGGTTTTCGCTGTCTGGAGCCTCACCTGCTCTAGGAGTCAGAGAGTCTACAACTCTACTGCAAGTGAAAGAAGGCAGGCAGGAGGGCTCAAGGCAATTCTGCCTTCGTGGCCTTAGCAGAAAACACACGGGCTGGGTGATAGCTGCACTGGCCTGCAAGGCTCTGCTGGCTCAGAGGCCCCTTTCTGTGGCCCAAGTCCTGTCTGGGCCCCACGAAGAGGGATGATGCTCGAAGACCCACAAGTAGAGGAAAAGAAAGCTTAAACTCAGCCGAATACAAAATTTTATTCCCTACCTTAGCTCCTAAGGTTGGGGAGCACTTTTTATTGCTGATGACATTTGTTTCTGGAAAGGAGAGGAACACGCATCCATGGGAGGGAAGAGTCAACTTTGTTACACACACCATGGGGCTGTGTAAAGTAGCTGAGTGGGAGAATTTTTGACACCTCCCTGTGCTGGAGTAAACCCAAAAGCGTGGGCCAAGACTCCAGCAAGAGCCTCCCCTGGGGAGGCACGGGAATAGCACAGCCAATCCTGCCTCTCCACGAGAGCTGCTCTCCAGCACTCCTGCGGCCTCAGCTAGAAACTGAATTCACAAATGGCACAGAGATGCAAGGGACCAGCGGGGAAAAGGGAAAGGTGAGCTAAGGTTGCTACCACTATGGCCCAGCCAGAGCAAATGGCAAACAAGAACAGACCCCCGCAGAGCAGCACTGGTGAAAAAAACAACGCATGTGTTGCAAATGTTCTCCCGTGCTCATCATCCCCTTTCAGCTCTTACAAGAATGGATGTAAAAAACAAAACCTGCTTTGTGGAAAGAGGCACTATGGAAGCCATAAGCAGAAAGAGCAATTGATGCAGGTTATACTTTGGACAGCTATTTCCACTTCCCTGCATACCAGAGTATACGGATTACTCCTACTGCCATAGATGAGCAGTACCAGACACAGCGGGGTGACATGCTGTTTTATTACCAGCCCCCTGTGGTAAGAAAAGACATCAGGCTTGAGCTCCTGTGCGTTTTCCTGGGGAGCCTGCAGCACCAGACAGTAAGTACCCCTGGTGTTTTCACTTAGTAGGTAGGACATCCACTTGGCCTTGTCATAGATAACAAGCAGTTTTGAAATGCTTGCAGAAGATGTGCCTTCAGGGTAGCAGCCCGGTGGGTCCCACGTTCCTACTTTTTCAGTCAGTTCCTTCAAATCACACCAATGCCAGCTGTTCAGCTGCTCCCATCAGTGAATTTGCTCTACAAACAGTAGTTTTGCAAAGAAATCACTCCAGCAATGGAGGCTGGGATGCTCAATAGTACAGCTGCCTATAGCTGTGTGTACTGAAATGGCAGCTCTGTAGACAGCAGTCTCAAGACATCAGTTAGGTCACACAAAGCTGTTGACACAGTACGCCACAATGATACAATACACTGCAGATACTTATAGATACGTGTAGACTGGGGCTGAGGTGGGGATAGCTCTCCAATGCAGAGACTCACTGGATCTAAGGAGAACAAGAGTGGCAGATTCCCATACCTGTGCAGAGTTTTTGCTATAGCGGCAACTTTCCCCCTGCTCACGGTCGCTCCTTGCCTTGGCTGTACGGTACAACTAGCAACAGTGGGCACATGCCCACCTTCCAGCATGCAAGTCTGCAGGTATATTCTGTAACAAATGTGAAATATCTCCTGTGACTGAGGCCAGCTGTGCTACCAACATGCCCAGTAAGACCACCAGACCACTACCTAGTGGAAAAATGACTCCCTCTCCAGTGCTCAGACACTCTCAAGAGGCACTCCGAAGCTGCACAGATGACTGCAGGACCACGATATGATATTTTTTTTAGCACTCAACAAGCAGATGGAGGTTTGTGACTGGTTTCTCCCAGCCAAACTTCCTGCAGAGGGATGACTAGTTTCCAGAGCGTTAAACAGACATGTGACCATGGCCAAATGCCAGATGGCTGAAAAAAGTGTTGAAGCAGCCCTCATGACGAATGTCTAGCCTTGGCTGCCAGCATCATGTACCATATGTGTCAGCTCCCAGATAGGAAGGTCTGGCTGCAAGTTGGGAGTGTGACACAGGGAAATTACATTGTACAATTTTTAGTGACGCCACCATACAATGGGGCAGAAAGAAAAAAGCTTTTTCTTTCACTCGCTTCCTTTACTGTGTAAAGGGATCTGCTTCAAAGGCCCTTTTATTGATGGTGTAGATGGAAAAAGCTGTTTCAAAGGCAGGACACCTGGCTCTGTGCAGGCCTCCTGATGAGCAGGAAATACAATTTTTGCTTCAGGAGATACAATTTTTGTGTAATTCTTGCAACAGATGACCTCAGGGAAAGATGAACCATTGAGGTGTATGTGGGTTCTGTAGTTTGTGCTACTTAACTGTGGGCTAGTGGTAGGGAAGCTGATGCTTGCTGTTGGAGGGCCACAAAGTTACAAGTCTATCTCAAAGCCTCACGCAATGGATTTACAGTTACTGGGTCCCCAGGAGCACCCACAACAGCAGAGCCTCTAAGCACCCTCATTCTTTGCTCTCACTTGTAATCAGCGTACAGCCAGGGGATTTGTGTCTGAGTTTCGTTCATGGCACACCCATTACCCAGGCTGGTGCTTGTGATCAGGAACAGAACACAAGTGGAAAGGAAAACAAGGAAACAAAGGAAAAAAGCCTCTGTGTGGCATTTCTCTATGCAAACCACCAACTCCACCTACAGTTTCATGACTTCTTTATGCTGATCTAACTCTGGGTTGCCACTGAAACAATCAGCCCTGACCTTCCTGCCCATCCCATCACAAGCTGGACCAGGGAACCTGTCTGAATGCTATTTGACAATTCTTTTATCAGGTTCCTTTTCACTTGGATCAATTACTTGAGCTGGCATACTGCACAGCCAACCCAAGCACAGGAGGTAGCAGGAGAGCACGGTCAGCGGCAGCAATTTGCACCGAGGTTAGCTAAAAGCTGTTGTCTTACAGCAACAGCCTCACAGCGTACCAGTCTTAACCTGCCTCAACATATTCTCACATGCACATTGACACAGCTTGCAGAAAGCACAGCCAGTTTCAGAGATATTCAAATGCATATGCCACATCGGCTACATACAAACCAGTGATCTGCCCAGACTGATTTCATTTATGCTTTAGTCTGCGAGATGCTTATGCGAGACATGAAATGAAGCAAGGACTTTGCAGGCTCCTCAAGAGAGTAAGCATGTGTGAGACAAACAGCTGGCAGACAAGTTATAACAATCAAAAAAAACCCTAAAAGATGGTTGCCTATTTCTTTTAAAAAGAATTGTGTTGCTGTTTTTATTTTCAGGAAATACATACACTTGGAGAATAAAGCTGAGGCTTTTTTAGCCCCACTGATGTCTAAATGGCAATCTCCAAATGCAAATTTTAATCATGGGACAGCATTTAATCTGTATCAGCAGAGCACTCTGATCCCTGGATGGGATTTTGGCACTCTAGTCCTTTAACATATTTACATTCCAGAGGTGGAGGTTGGTTCACAGGAAGCCTGAGGATGGGAACAAGGCAGACACATTTATCACTTTATCACGTGGAATGGTGCTTAGTCCTTCTGGGAAGTTCAAGTCTCTGTGTAGTTAGCAGCTGGGCCAGTCCATTCATCAGCATCATAAATATGGTCAACGACATCACCAGCACATAGTGGCTAATGCTGTAAGGAGGAGACAGATAAAAGAAGTGAGAGAAAAATACAAATTTGAAGAGTAAAAAAACCCCTGAAAAACAACCCTCTGGATATTTTTTTTCTTTTTAACTAGGCCTAATTATTGACCTAGTATGTCATTTTATATATGCTGCTCCTAGAAGACAACTATTATAGCAGCACTATCATGTAAAAACCAAAGTCTGTGACAAAATAAAATGGTGGGAACACCAGAAAGCACAACTGAGGTACTGGGTGTATTTTTCATTCAAGTGGGTAATTCAGCATATGTGACTGAAACCATTTCAAAACTTCCATTTGCTGTGAACTGATAACGCAGAACCTAGGGAGAACTTGCCATCAGGTAGACATTCCTTGGTAGTAAGACAACTCAGATATTTACGTCAGCTGAAGTGCAATTTTCTAGAGAAAACACTATTCCAGTGATGAGTAGCTTTAAGAAAAAAAAGCCCACTGATTTTCCAAACAACATTTCTAAAAATTGTGGAATTCTCTGCTGTGGTAACACATGGTTTCAAAAAGATTAAACAAATGAGTTCAAGAGTGGCTAATAAACACAATATGAAGATGCAGCTTCTGGGTTAGGAAGTCCTTAAGTCACTAACAATTAAAAGGATAACAAGCAGAGAGCTTGTTCTCCACTTGCTCAAATTCTGGTACCTGATCTTCACTAGTGTTACAGATGGGCTATTTAGGGTCAGACTGAGATTTGACCTAGGATATTCAGCATCCTGTGTTCACTGTCTGAATCAAGCTTCTGTTAATGTAAACCACTAGCCATTAAGAAATTAGAATTTTTGCAAACCCAGTGACATTTGAGGCTAGAGTTGCAGATGAAGCACTGCTGCACCCATGTCCATCACGCATCCAGTGCAGCTGTTTTTTTTTCTGGGACTACTGAAGATCCTGGCATTCTGACATGAGAAGTATCCATACCTCCTGATGCACCCATACCCACTATTTCAAAGCAGATGGCTCTTTAGGAAGAGTAGGATAACTTCAGATTCAATGAAGTCTGAGTTTAGTCACGAAAAAGGATTGCAAGGAGCACTTGCCAGTTTAATGACCTGGAATTTCTGCCAGAGGACTCATTCAGTTTGAGAGTTTAGCCACGGAAGAGCAGTAAAGCTCATAATGCCAACGTTATCAATCCTCACGACCCTGAGACCAACAACCCTGGTGCTAGCCTAGTGCAATTTAGCTCTGTGAAGTGGAGAAGCACCAGCTCTAAACAAAGCTGGGCCACTAACCAGTGGGAGAGAATCAAAGCAATCCAGAAAGTTCACTAATGAGCGGGAGCTCTTCCACAGCCAGAATACCAGCAACCAAGATGGAGAACACTGAAAGGGACTTTATTCATGCTACAAGATTTTTTTTTTTCCAGCTAAGTCTGACTAAATCTTCTCACAAATACCTTGCTCAAAATACATAGTTTTAAGAAATCAATTACAAAAATCCACCAGCCTAAATGGGCCCAGACCTCAACAAGCATAATCCATGCCAACAGCCTGTGGCTTGCACCTGTGTAAACTCCCACCTGTCCGCAGCACGACTGAAAATATTCACTAATGTGAACAACTCAAAATTTAAAATATCAGACAGGAACCATCTTTCCTACCCGCCTTTCCTATAAGCATCTCTCCTCTCCAGCCTTAGCTAAGCAGAGCAGAACACCTATGAGAGCCATACTGCTGCCCTGTTTCTGTGGGAAAGGTGTAAGAAGACACAGGGAGAGCATGAAGTCAGGCACAGAGCCTGCTTTCACCTGGTCAGTGCGCTTCAGGCTTCGTAGTTGACAGCACATTTACAATAACAAAGATAACACAACTCCCTCAAGAACTGCCCTCAGAAGTCCACCTGGGTGCGTTAAAGGTTCAGTTTCAGTTCTCCATGGGAAAGGACATGGTGCCAACTGAAAGTCAAACTCTGCTTGCAGTTATCCTCATGGCGTAGTGCGCCCTTGGGGACTGTACAAGCACCACAGGTACAGAAGTTTGCGTGGCTCTTAAGGGAACAGCCACTCTAGTAAATAGCTGGATGGCTTAACGTCTCATGCATTACTGGTAACACCTCAGCTTTCCTTCTCACCTGGCACCAGATCTGTAGTTTTTCATGTAAGTAGCAACACCACTTTCCTGCTAGCTTTCAAAGAAAACTTGAATGAGAAATCTGAAAATCAGAACCAAATGAAGACCCTGCCTTTATTCCTGCAGACACCCTGAGACAGCCACCAGAGGATCAGTGACTTGCTGCCATCAGCATGGTCCTTACACAGGCATCTGAGTTCCTGTCCACCCCAGATGGAGCTTTTCCAGATGTGGGTGCTAATCAGTGATTTTGGGGGGCATACAGAGGGGCTTTCTCAAAGGAAAAAAGTCTCCGAAAACTGCTTAGCTACCTGTCAGTTGAGGGACTGGGTCCTCTGTACTTTTATACAGAAAAGAGTGCTGCATACACTTCTCCCTTGCTATACTGCAAAAGGCTGAATAGTTATGCTCCTTTATTAAAATATCAGATGTTCAGAGTAAAGAAATGTATATAAATATTATGCCACAGAGCACAATTAAAAACAGTTTCAGTCTACTTGTCACATAATTACAAACAGCCAGCACCTCTAGGGCTATCAGCAACTGGTACTGCAGTGCCTGCAGGCAGCTCTGCTTGGTAAATTAGTTCTCAGGCTGGGGTAATGCTGTAATTAAACAAACAAAGCAAGACTCTTACAGGTATATGCCACAACAGCAGTGGCAAAATCTTGATCCCTATACAAACCAGGGGTGCACCCTTGACTGAATCGGTAGTTACAGTGAAGCAGGTAATTCTCAAAACAAGCTTCCTCCATCAGAAGTCAAACCTGAGCTAATAAGAAAAAGGAGTGAGATTCTAGGCTGCAGGCAAGTTAGATCCATGTGGGGAAGAAGAGACATTAAACAGGTACAGAGAATAGCATAGTGGGGCACAGTGGGGCAATGCTTATAAAGGATGAGATGGGCAGGGACAGGTAATGTTAGAGAAGAGGTAGCTGGTGTAGGGGATCACAGATGATCTAAGGTAAAGCAGCACTGTTTAATGGAAATGTGAGTGGCCTATGTATGGATCAAGGTCAACAGGCAAAGCTGGTGCTAGGAAAATTTTTTATCAGGGAGGAAGACACCTGTTTCGGTGGCAAGGAACCAAAAGGAGAACACATGAGGTACTACCATCTCCTGGCTTTGTTTGTGACAGTGTACATCAGTGAGAAGTACTAATTAAAGACAAAATGAATCAAAGATCAGTAAAAAATGAGGGAGAGCAGCAGCAGGAATCGATCATGCTCCAAAACATGGCTTTCTCCCAAGACAGGCTAATTCCTAAGATGGCTGGCCTGATTAGAAGCTGGGAAGACAGTAAGATAGAGTATGTTACCATAGCAATTAAAAAACTAGAAATAAAACAAGTAAAGAAAAAACAACTCATGCAAGGACTTCGAAGAGCACTCCCCAGAAGAGTTCGAGGACCTTATTTCTACACAACATGCTACTTCGAACTGTAGGATTGTTTCCAAGCACAGACTGAGACTCCAGATTTAGGTTATGAATTTTAAGTCTCCTGCATTTCCAGCCAGGATCCCATACCCTCTCTCCTCTGTTTCGCACAAAACAAATCACAAAGCACATCACTCCTAGCTCCTGTTTTAGAAATTGTTGGTAAATACTGTTTTCCTCCTAGTTATAAGACCTTTGTTTTTAATAGTCATACCTAGAAGCCCCAGCATCCCAAACCTGAAATCGATTCTGTTATCCTAAAACCTAAACCCCAATCTCTTGTGCTTTATCTATGTCCCCTGAACTTTGAAACTGCAGAACAGTTAAGATTGTATCTTTATCTTCCAGCAACTGTTATAAAAAGAGGGAGTAGTACAGTATGTGTCTGTATAAAACTATATAATACTGTCATACAAAGAAGCTTTAGGGTTTATCTTGACTATCTGAATATACAGCTATTTACAAATTGCATATACTGTACAGATATAGTAGGCTTTAAAGGTTATATCTTTCTATCTATAAAGATCTGTAGATAGAGATAGATAAACATTTTTTTAAGCCATAGAGATTATTTTAGTGACAAAGAAGCAGAAAAGCTAGCTATTCCATTTATCTGTTATTCAAAAATAAAAGAATCTGTCAGAACACACTTCTTACGATCACGTACTACACACTGATACATCAAAAATACTAGGAAAACGGCATTATTATTTTCATGAAATGTAATGGTGTGTTCTTCTAGGGCATATGATGCAATTTAGGGTGACCTCAAGATATATAGGTAGAGGATAAGGTTAGCAGACCTCAGAAGCTTGCATAAGCCACTGCTATGAGTTCTGCATTCACTGCAAGATTATTATCCCGTTGTTAAAACAACGAAAAGCACTCTCTGAAAAACAAGTTCACATTGATTTTGGCATGACCATTAAGCAAAAGGGCTTTAAAACTTTCTAAGAAGCCATAAATATTTATGGTAATTGATAATTTACTGAGAGGAGGGAATCAATGGTGCATTGATAATTTGCTGAATGTGGTAATACATGATGTATGTTGGATCTGTTGTTGCTCAGCATTTCATTAATGATGTGGAAGAGTGGGAAAAGTAGAAATCTCTTTACATTCAAAGACAATACTTAAGTGGCATGGTGAATTCAACCGGGAGAATAAAGACATCACATTGTTAAGGCAGGTATGAGGCACAGTAAAATGATGTGTAGTGTGGTTAAGGCATGGTAGAATGAGATGTAAAAGCCAGGAATTAGGGGTGAAATTAAAAAAAAGGAAATATGTTAGTTCGGTAAACAAACCCTACTTCCAAACAATGAGAGAGATCCAGTAGGACACAAAACATCATCATAAAAAAACAGTGAAGGTTGTCTTTTTATTTAAAAGCAGCTCTTACACCTGTAACTTCTGAGCACTGGTATTGGAAAACCCAAGTATTTCCTAATAAGAGTTTCCTACTGAACTTGCACGTCCCTAGTAAGAGAGAGAACATACAAAATTTTGAAGCGTGGCAATTAGAAAATCCATAGAAAGCTATCACCACAAAAAAGAATGAGTATGGAAATGTAAGTCAGAAGCTTTGCAAATGTGGCACAGATACCACTGGACTCTGATAGACTTTAGAGGAATGAATCCTCACTGGGCAATTAAATTGCTGCTTTTCCACCTATGATTGCAATGATGTGGTAACGAGTAATATAAAACGAACCCTGATAATTGTGTATGTGCACACACACACACTTCCTATCTGTGCCACAAAAGAAAAAAGGAAAAAAAAAATTAAAAATGAGAGCAGCTGTCCCTAAGGGTGCTCCTATTCTTTGTTCCATGAAATCCTACACAGGTTTTGTTGAGGTACAAACAGGTAGGGGGGGGAAGGGGAAGAACCGTCATTTCCTTAACTGACTCAGCCTTCTTGGGAAAGATTTGGCAACACCTAAAATGTCAACTGAGATGGGATATTTTCAGACCTTGCTGTCAATGCAACAACAGACAACACTGCAATGGGAATGCCACAGAGCTGTCACTGCACTTGCAACAGGAGGACAGGAAAGAGTCATGTTAGTATCTCTCTCCCACTGGTTTTGGGAATTGCCCAAAACCCCATGAAGCTTATCTTCCCTTTCAGGAATAAACAACAACAACAAAAAAATCTGCTGTTGCCTGCTAATTTTGCCAAGCTTGAGGATCACATATTAGAAATCTGCTCAGAGGAAAAGGTTCAGGCGCCAAAATATTGCTCATGCTAGGTAAATGAAAGACCATTTCAGCTCTGGGCCTATGGCTTCACCTCTTTTCTTATGCAACCTAGTAACTTTTCTCTTATGTGCATATACACACATACATATAAAACATATAAAAAGACTACAATCAAATAACATAGGTGGCAAAGTGAAGCACTCAAAAGTGAAGTAATGACAAATTTAAGGCTGCCTGAGCATTATGCATTACCACATTAAAAATTAATCACAAATTTCTCTTTTGAAAGGACTTTTCAGTGCTTTCTTCAGTGCTCAAAACACACACATGGAGAGGCAGAATTATGGTAGTGCATAATGAGCTCCCCTAAACTCTTCAGGATAAGGCAAACTTCCAGCTGAAATGGATCCAACAATCCATCACCGTTGTAAATCTCTATGCTATGAAGACTGTATATCAGACAGGAAGTTTTTGGGTACTTGTAACAATTTATATTTTTGCTTACTAACTCCCAATTAGAAAGCTTCTTGCCCAGCAGAACAGAGCTTTTCTGAGGTCTTTAATATCCTTATTAATCTGCACAGGAATTCAAACCAAAGGATGAGGCCATCTGATTTACCATAAACTGACCACAGCAAGGAAGTGTGATGTTAAAGCATCGTTTCTTATTTGATCTAACTGTATCTCCTCCCATTAGGAACCTCCAAAAGGTAGCTACAAGCACGAATTTGAACCTCCAAAGGAAACAAGCAGAATACGTGTACGCACGTGTGTACCCGCATGCATGCGCTGGAGGGAAAGCTGGGGCTCAGCAAAGCACAGAGTAAATGTAGACTAAACAGAATGTTAACAATGGGTCACTATTCAACTTCTGTTTAAATAACAGTGTCAAGTGACCAGATTGGCTGGATTATTAACACCACATTCCCTACTAAGCTTATTACAGCGTATTATCTATTTCTAGAACTCAGGGAAGGTAAATCTGAAATGTGTATTCCTTGTATTTGTTATTTCTGGACTATTCACAAATAAGACTTCACAGTTGAAAATCTGTACCACGATGTATGCTGTGGAGGCCAGTACAACTTATGATGCAAAATAAATTCTCTCATTTTAGCTGCGATTTCTATGTTTAAATGCTACCCATTTACTCCTCCTGAGCTAGGGGGAGGATAAATGCATGGGTCTTGGTAGCCACCAACATATCTGCACAAGGTTCATTAAGTCACAGGGGATTGTATATGGAGGCTTAACTAGATTAAAGACAATTAATAATTTTGATAAATTTCTATTTTAACAGCAATCACGACTAATTAAAATGCAAAACAGTAACTAAATTTTTTTTGCGTAATTACTGTTCTTTAGAAATCAAAGAAATCCTACTAACTGTATTTCTTGCCATGCTAAATTCATTACTTCATGTTGCTCTGGCACAGATTTTAAGACACAAGCTTTAGCTTGGGATATGTATACGTGTATGCACATATGTGTGCACATATGTTTTAAGTACAGGGAACATCACTGAAGCATCTGATTAAGGAGAGTAATTGGAAAAAATTACAAGAGTTCTGAGTAGATAAACAACAATATTAACCTATGAGCCTTTTAAAAATGCAATGGAGGCAAAAAAATACTGTACCTTGTTCCAATATCCAGCCAGCTTCCATAATCTTTAACCAAAAAGAAAAAATGCTAGGAAATAAAACAACTTTGATTAGTACATCAACATTGCACAATTTGAAACACAAAATTAGAAACCTTGTTTTCAGGCTGTTTGCTCCAAGTTTCTAATTCTTCAAGTAGAACAAGGGCAAGACCTTTCCAGGAATGCTCATTTGGGCCAATAGTCTAGGAGCCAGAAATAGATGTAGCATGGTATCAAACACAAATAGTTAAAGACGGACTAAGTTCTGTCAAGCTGGACTTGCAAGAAACAGAAGATTACTAGCAGAGAACTTTTTCAATAAGAAAAGCCAAGCCACCTTATTGTTTCAAATAATGGGATCCCAAATAACACCTAGTGCCAAAGAGAAGGCTGCATATTGTTTTCATGGAATTCCACCACAAACTTCTTTGGGCAACTCTGGCAGTTCCCCACCTGTAAAATGGGAATAATGTTGGGAGAAGACAGCACTTGTCTATTAGTGAATCCCCCAGATTCTATCTGGTGGCCACATTGATTCAAGACAAATCAGTTCTCTCTTTTTTTTTTTTTTTTTCCTTCCCCCCCCCAACTTTCTCATTTCTTGATATACACACAGCTCCTGCATATCAAACCTCTTTGGTAATATTTTGTTTTGTACACCAAGTACATGTTTGCTACTTGTTTTAAAATACTTAAACCAAATTAGGAGAGTATGTGAGATGTAAGACCTGGATACACTGGGGCTTGCTACACACCAGTACATGCCTGCACTCTTCTTTTGGTTTAGTTAGACTGATTTTATTAATGAAATGCTGTGACTGTGGGGTTTTTGGTATTTTAAACCTTTTCCTGTGGAAGTTATAAAAAAATCAGATTAGTCACACAGATTTATTTGAAACTACACAAAACTATACCTTTTCCATTTCTCATTCTACAGACAAATTAGTCATTATTTGGTTTTTTTACTCACTGTTTTTCCTATCAGGTGAGATCCACAGATCACACTGTACAAGGAAATCACATCAGGAATGCTTACTCCAAAGGGACGAAACTAAAACAGCATATATGAAGTGAGAACACCAGCTCTACCTGCTGCTTTGAAAAGGTTTCTGTTTACCTTGTGATACCAAGTGGCACTGCTTGCTGGGTTGATGACAGTTTGAGGGGGCAACAAAAATGTACTTTCAATCTGTAAAAATTATGTTGGGGTATTGTTCAGCTTTGGGTTGTTTTAGCTAGCTTGGTTTGTGGGCGCAAAGTTTCTGAAGATAGCATTTCCTAACAGCTTATTACAAAGGGCACAGAGTGTCTTTTTGGATGTTGCTGATGTCCTAGATTCTGACAACTCTAACAGAGCTGGTGGGTAATGCCCTTCTCCTTTTCCTCTCTTTTTCAAGGGAAGGTTGGGTGAGTAAAAGATTCAAAATTCCTGAAAAAATTAACTGAACTCTGCACACAGCTAAAACTGATATTCTTATTTAAATTCTTCCTAGGAATTTGATTGGAAAGCACATGAAAAACTCAGAATGATAACTTATTACTTCATTTTTGTCTCTTATTATTATGAGAATATTGCTTTTTCAGAAGCATTAATTACACGAAATTCAAAGAGCAGTGATTGGAGGAGTTTTATCTCTAAATTATGCTAGGATTTCAATCCAATTCACTGCCCTAGTTACAAAAACTTTGAAGTCTGAAAGAAATTCAGATTTCTCTAGATGGAATTAGGAGAACCCTCTGCTTCTTGATCTTATTTGAAGAGAATGTGCAACAACAACTTACCAAAGCCATAATGTCTGAAATCACGAGAACAATGAGGAAAAGGCTGCAAAGGAGAAAAAGAAAAATAAAAGAACCAGACCATCAACCTTTATTTGTGGCTACAGATATTACAAAGCTTATTAAAACCCCCATAAAGAAATTAAAATAAGATATGATTTCTTGCCTTTCAATCACTCAGATACATTTCAATGTATTAGAGAACAGTTAAAATACATGGCTAGGTCATCTGGCATTTGTAATCCCACCCTGCTTGAAGAAGACATTTCACATTAACAGAGTTTCAATTTTGCAACACAGAAACCTAACACGAGTCATTTTTTGGAGAACAAGAGCATCTTACAAACAGCACCTGCCCATTCGTGATGCAGGGAGCTCCTCTGCCAGTTAGGCCAAATAAAGATGATTTAGAAGCTTCAAGATGGGCTCAAGAGTGAGCAAAGCTGTTTGGCATAGGCAGACAGGTAGTGAGCTGGTGGGTCCTATCCTGACAACCACCCTGCTGGGTACAAAGCTGCTAAAGGAGGTGCTCGCCCCCCCTTCCAGATCTCTGGGTGCCCATAAGCTGCTCTGGGAACACCCAGCATTTTGGTGGCGTGCTCCCAACTCCATGGGCCTCTCTGTTAGGCAGCAGGTAACTTCTGGAAAGTAGGCTGCAGCCAGTAAAAGGAACCAGAAGGGCGCACGCAGAGCTATTTTTTCACCCATTAACCTAATCTTCTTTTCATTAAACTATGTAAATCCTAAATTACATGAAAGCAATTGCTATAACTGGTTAAAACTAGTTTCTAAGTTAATGACACTGAAGCAATGTTGCAAACAGCTGACCCATTAACGGAGAAGTCTTTAACTAGAATACAGTTAATTTATCAGTACTACCATCATAAATCCATGAAGCTTTTTTTTGGAAAACGTCCTGCTGCAGTGTTGCATGAGTATGTACTGGGGGGACACCCATACCAATGACTCCTGATGAGGAAGTTTCTGATGCTGTCTATGTCAGCTATGCTTCATTAGTAAATAAGGATGCAACAAACCAACTGTATCTGACGCACTGAAAGGCTTCTTTCCACTTAGCTATGGCTCAGATAGGATGTTGCAATCTTGTAGTGCCTAGGAGGCACTCAGCTAGAGGGCTGTTTTCACAGGCAAGCTCCAAGAACATATTCTGACAGAACATTCCCCACAAACAGAAAAAGAAAAAAATCTTTAATCTGTAAAAGGGGAGTTTAGGAACAATTTGTCCAAATCACAAAAATCTACTTTTTGCCCTTCTGAACTGCAGGAAGCCTTTCACAACAGAAGGATAATGCTAATTTTAGGGCGTGTTTATACACTACAAAGACAACATTGTCCCCTGTGATGGCTTAATTTATCTAGCAGGGGCAGCAAGAGCAATAAAGAGTGCAGCACAGTCTTCAGGACGCGCTGGCAATCAGAGCACAACCTCTCCAGGGATCCCGGGCATGTCTTGTGGTTTCTGCCTTGTTCCTAAGCTGATGCTGTGGCAGTATAACTGCTATTGTTACCTGAGCACAGCTAAATGAAGCTGGCACAAATACCAGCCGGAGTTACAACCACAGCCTCATCAAGTGGCACAGACATATTCATGTCCCCTGGTTTAAGAAGTTGGTATCGTTTCCCCTCTCACACACTCAGATGCACTTTCCATAAAAGCCTGCAATATCCTCAGCACTGCCAAGGCAAGCATTCACAAGTTAGGAAATGCTGACCTTTATGATGCCTGAGCATTAGAAATGGAAACTGCTAGCTGGTCTTCTGAGCAACCCCAATTCCTGAATGCAGCCCTGCTCTTGTTATAAGCCTTAGTAAGGAGTACGAATACCCTTCCTTGGGGGTCTAGGAACAGCCCAAGTATGCTGCACACACAGCTAAGGCAAAGAAGATAAAAGGGATGGTGAGCCTTGCGCTGCCCTTTCAAAAAGAAGTCAGATTTCGGGCTGCCCTGTCCGTCGTTAGTACTGGGTGGTGTACAAGGAGACAACAGGCAGGGCACAGGCAGGATGAAAACAAACAGAAAGGCAGAGGGCATCACACTGAGCAAGGGCAGCTTCCTCCTGCTCAGCTAAACAATATGCAGGAGAGAGTCGCTGCTGTCCCCCTGCCACTGACAGCAAGACTTTTGGTCAACTCCACACAACATTCCACAGTGACAAACTCAAAATCATGTGGCTGACAGGGACCTCCTTCATCTCAGCAGCGTCCATAATCTCACATGATGAGCAGAGGATTCAGTCATGTGCACTGGGTCCACTGAAAAGGGTAGTGAGGGCTAGCAGTTAAAAAAAAGTAAAAATCTTGAGACAGTGAGAAGCGTGAGGGTATTTCAAGTCTGGATACAGGACTCTGCAAGGCTGGGCATCCGTCTCGCATTCTCTCTGAAAAGTCTTCAGAGATGGGGAAAGGACTGACAGCCATCTAGTCCTACTGCAAAAAATATGTAATATTGAACACACCTGAGAAGCACTGAACTGCAATGAAAGGGCATCCAGCAGGTTTTGTTTGTTTGTTTTTTTTAAAATGCTGTTTGTGGTGAGGTCAGTGCTACAAAGCTAGAAATTGGTTACATTATAAATGTATATTCAAAAATATTATACTATAGACAGAGATGCAATATAAAACAAAAATTAGACTTTAAATTCTGCTCATTTTTCTATATTATGGGGGAAAAGTGCTCCTTCCGTGTACTGTCAGCAAAGAATATTAAATATCTGATTGTTTCAGACAGGGCCAACACTTCCATTTATACTCATTTATCACTAAGAAAAGAATTCCTGAGCTTGCAAAAATCACTGAACAAAAACCCAAACCACAATAAACAAATAAAAGTAATAACATGATCTACTGCTTTTTTTAAATTTAGGTTGAGATTTGACAATTCTGAATTCTTGCAAAATAGATTTGAAACCCTCACTAATGCAGAAATATAGCACTTACTGTACCTCTTAGAAGACAGTTGTGTTGTGACTTGAACAGCTTCGAAAGCACATGATACCAGAACAAATGGGATTACAACCTGTTTAAAATACAAACCACATTTTAGTTTATAGCCATATTTAGAAAACAACCTGGCAGGTTGTGGAAACATTCTCCTGCTTTTGGAATTATTACAGAATGTGTATGTTACAAAAATAAAATATTGGTGAGAAAGGGTAGAAACTCATTTTGCAGGAAGCACATTTAGTAAATGAATAAAAAACCCCTTCCATGGTCATAGCTGAACTGCAGTGAAATAAGCCATGAGGCAATATGGAAAACTATAATTAAAACACATTAATGATCCTCACTTCATTTATCCATTTTAGCACTACTGATAAATACTTCAACAAGGCGAGAAGACAGAACTATTCAGATCCAATATCTCATGTGACAGGCTGTAGAGCTCCAAGCGTAATAGGACAATCTCATCTCAAACACAAAAATATCTGAATATAGAATGTATTCACTAAGGCAAGGATCACACTGGCTCTCCAAAATGAAGTCAAGCAAATGTAAACAGTTCAGTAAACTAAGAACAAAACAAAGAAGCTAGAAACATCAATGTTGCCTTTTCCTCTTTCCAAAGTTGACTTGTAATCCTTAAGTTAGTAGTGCAAAATGCATTGCTAAAACCTGTTCTCTGGCATTATTATGTCCTGCACTATAACACACAGTATAGCTGTAACTTAAGTCTGCTTTCTCTGGGACTGAAGCACCAGAAAGGCAGAGGCAGGAAATACTGGTTATTTTAGCAATAACCCATAAATACCATGTCTCCCTTCCTGTTTGCCTCTTTACCACTCTGGCAGATCCTTTACTCAAATATTAGAAAAGAGCTCCCACACCTTGCCTGCAAACAAGAAGTGCAATCCAATCTTTGATAGACTATTAAAAATTGTAAGATATAATATTCATTGTAAAATCACAATCTAATCAGTAGGGCATTCAAAGCCTGTACTTAATGTAATGTAGATAGAGCTAATAAAATATTTATATCCTCAATGTTTCTGTAGATATTACGCTATAGGGAAAGCTTATCATTTTTTAAATAACTTAAGTCTTTTCAACATTTAAAATTTCCATTTTAATACAATAAACAGATCTAATGCAGTTAAATTATACTTCCATGCACTTCAGCTTCTCTCTTTTGGGAAACAGAATCCATCTCTAGAAACACTACAAAGGCTGAAAGCTTCACATATGCTTAAGAAGGCTAATGAAGCTCAAATACATATATACGTTTTTGTAAATTGCATAGTTACAAGCATGTACATGACGTTATTTATTAAACAGTTCTTTGAGAAAATTTCACTAAGGTAAGATTACTAACCTTCAGCACAAGCAAGCCTCCCATCATAAAGGGACTGAACACAGTCAAGAAACAATAGACAGAAGCAGGATCAAAACTAGAGAAACATGAAAAAGATATTACAACATATCTTTGAAATGGCATTTTCCATTAAAAAAATAGAGCATTTAGTTACCCTGTAACACACTGTGCGTATATACATTTTTAAACAAGGCTGCCAACTTTCTCTTCTCTTGCTCAAATATTAAAATAGCAGGGAGTGCCAACCTCACTCTTCTTTCTCCACAATTTCTCTCCACTCGTGTCTTTTGAGGCACCATGCTGATGGTGAGCAGCCGAGCTCTCTCTGCTCACGCTGCCAATAACTTCTAATGGAAATTGAGACGACCTCATAACCAACAAGCTCAGGCTCTTAGGGAACATGTTACAGAGAGCAGAAACAAAATATACTGTTATCATTATTCCACTGGCTATTGCTTTAATTCTGCTGCCCTGATTTTGCTAACCAAATTTATATTTAGTATGCCAACTGCAGGAAGAATTTTTTGTACCCTGTGTCTCAAATCAATGAATAAAATTTACCTGTTAACAGAAGCTATGTTTCCGGTGCCAAAAAAGGCTGTCACTATGAAGAAAACCTAGATGTATTTAAGGAAAATACACCACAGAAATGGCTGCAGTAAAACAAACCCAGCATTTTCCCCCCTTCATTGCAATTTACTTTCACAATCCTATCATGAAACTACAAGAAGCTGACCCACTATTACAGCTTTACACTGCATTAAGAAATCCAAAGTACTGTCTAGCTCTACCCAAGATTTCACACATGACTCTGTCAATTTTAAAGGACAGGCACTGCCTGGGGAAGATTTTAGAGCCTGTCTTGAGGCTCCTGCCAGAAAGCTGCAGCTTGTTTTTTCTGGGTCCCTACCTAGCAAGACAGGAACATCCCTGGACCACAATCCCAGCCGTGCATTCAAACGCACATGCTTTTTCAGAATGTACTGACATATGCATGTGTACTGCACACCAGAAGAGATGGCTTTACTGAGGAATTGACTGTGGAAGAGGTAGTTGGCTATGAAACAAGATTAAAGGTTCCTATGCTATCCCTCCCATAGATTTGTTGTCTAAAGGTTATGCTGAGTCTATCATTGCAACATGGGACTCCCAGTTTTTTCCTTACTTGAGGGAAGGGAGGACAACTCTGGCAGTATCTATATAGCTAGAAGGTTTTTTTAATAAACTCTCTGCTTTTCATCTAGGTACACCACTTGCTGCTACATGAGCCCATGAAAGATATTATTCTACCTCCTGAGCTCATTGGGGCCCATTATAGCTCACGTCTCTTCAGTCAAAGAATGTTTTTTAACTGCTTTTTTGCATCAGGTAAAGGGTTAGTCACTATGATTGGCTGCTGTTGCCAGAACTCCCTCTGGTCCTTCCACTCCTGTTGTAACTCCTCCACTGGATCATTTAAGTCTCTGCACAAACAATTTGCTACCAACTGTTCAGCAGAATCGTTGGGATTCTGCATGCAATATTTTGGAAGGATTAGGTCAGCATAACTAAAGAAATTATGGTTCCCAAGGGTATCACATCATTTCAAGTTTAGTAACACAGCAGTCTAACAGCATAGCACAGTTCTGCCAGTTAAGATTTATAAGAACAACAGTTCTGCAATAAAACAAAAAAAAACCAGTAGCACATAGGTCTAATCAAAATGCTAAGCATAAGCAATCCGAATCTTCTTCTGGAAGATCAGGCTATAAGGTCCCTCAGCACATGCTGACTTTTGGGCCCTATATAGGAACTTTGAAGCAATCTTAAGATATACAGCTCACTGGGGCATAGTTGCAATGTGACTGCTCTAGTAGAAAAGGTTTCTCTTCTAATACCACTATTTCTAAACATTAAACGGCATCTAAATTAAAGGCACAACATCTTTTGAGCAGGTGTGTATCATACCTGGTCTCTGCAAAGGAGACCTGCAAATTGTGTATTTTTTCAGAAGCGGGACAGAATACATTCAAGTGTTTTAGATTAAGATGAGATTAAAGTAGTGCTACATTCAAGTGTTAGATTAAAGAAGGTCTATGCTGGAGCTTTAAAAAATGCAATTGGATTGATTGACTTTTGTTTTGGCTAATTTTTAGCATCTGACAGCAGTGGCTTTACTAAAAGTTAGCTTATGTTTTGTTAAAATAGCAAAATAGCAAATTAAATTCATAAATTTACTGCAAGGTGTCTCATTTGCTTTTCAGGTATACTCTAAAGCAAACACAAACATTCAACACCTAGCAAACTGTTTTGCCTCCTTCCTTAACATTGAACTGCCTTCTTAATGAGGTATCTGTCACACCTCCTCTGCTGCAGGTTCCCAAATTCCAACAGCGTAGACTCTGTGACTGTGATCCACCCTCTCAGATTTGGTTATCCTACGAGTTATAAAGCCTGTTTCTGCAGGAACCAGTATTGAGACAACTCCCTCCCCAGCTCCAGCTATGATAACCCACCTGCACTAGAAACCCATAGGTTCTAGACTGGCTCATAATTTCTCTCCCACTTTCACACCCATCACCCTTGCTGCCAAATACCTCTCACTTAACTGCAGTCCCACAATGGAAGAGAAAAATGACTTTATCAACTCAACAGTATTAAAAAAAAAAAAAAAAAAATCAGCTGCAGTTTCATTGCACTAATGCAAAATAACTGCTATGTTAGTGAACAAACAGCTCTTCCCTCCCAAGCCCATATAATTTCTAACAGGAGAAACCACGTGATATAAATAATTCTAGGCTAGATTCTGGGAACACGTTTCACTAAGAGTCTGCAGGAACTTTCCTTCTCATCTCGTCTGCCTGGCCATGGCCAATGCCTGCCCCCTAACATTTTCTTCCTAACACACTGCCATATTCTAAAAATGAGAAAATGAGAATAAGTTTAAACTCACCTTTTCTAAATGATTTGTGAAAGTTGAATGAGTTCCCTCCAGCCAAAATGTAATAAAACCAAACTGAAAACAGGACTCCTTAGAAGAAAGTTTACCTCAACTTGGTCACGAGAGACCAAACTTTTCAAAGTGGCCAAGGAGCCAGGTTCCAAACCAGTGCAGTTTGTACTGGATTTCTTAATACATTATCAAAAACCATAATGTACAAGACCATTGTCTTTTAAGCAACATCAGTCAAATCATCTTCACTAGCTTTTGTTTCCAGAGCCTACCAGGCTACAAATTTTGATTGCAGGGCCTTTAGAAACAAACCCATCTTTTCCCTGGAATGCAGCAACCGGCAAAAGGATACAAAGAAGAAAGACCTGCGGATGTCATCTAGGTGGAGCTGTCGAAACTGAGTTATATCAGTAGCATAGGCAAAGTTGAAACTAGCAAGCTGGAAAGCAGAAGAAATCAATACCAAGTATCAACTGATGTACTTTGATTGAACCACCATATTTTTACTGAAACGAATGAGAAATAAACCTACTTCCCTATCAGCTGTTTTTAGAGTAGCACTATGATGAGGACTGCAAACCTTTCCCGTATTTTCATTATACCTTAATGAATCTGCCAGAAAGATTGTACAAGTGAGATGATCAAATGAACAGTGGAGCTTCTGCTGTTATCTACACTAAAAATGAACTTCTGTGCCTTAGACTTATCATCTTTTTTCATCATAAATATTCCTCCTACACACACGCACTTCTACTGCTCACAGGAGCATGTGGATAAAGACCCACAGAAATAAAAGACTGCAATTATCCTCAGTTGACTTATGTTGTGAGTGAGAATACTAAAATATTCTCCATCTCCTTCAATCAGTTCTCAGCACAGTATCACCTGACCTGAAGAGAAATTGTCTTCATGGAGTTTAAGAGGTCAATGAACTCCTTTTCACTGGGGAAAAGAAAAAATTCAAGTAATAGACATTCAACACTGATAACATTTTAATTAAAAATAATCTCACATCATCAGAGAACTGAGCTGGATTCTCTAATACAAGATTTACTTTGTGGCATATATTAACAGGCATTCTAAAGATGATTTTTCTTATCTAAAAACGGGAAGCAGGGGTAAGCTTTATTGTTCATTTCATTTAAAACCAAAAGTCAAATGACATACAGGGAGTGACAACAGAAAACTTAATTACAGCTTACTTATGTTCTTTTCATTTGCATTTGATTAATAAAGTGTTCATCACTTTTAATACTGGTTTAATAGAATTTTATTTTAAAACGTACAGAACATCAGACCACCATCAGACAGGCAAGCATTACTGAGGTGCATTGTTAGAAGATGCAAAAGGTAGAGTGGGTTCTAGAGTAGAAGAGAAAGTACATCCCACAGATTACTCTGCTGTGCTAGAAACCTCCGGTTGCAATCATGGCCTCACGCCAAGTGTACATTTTTACATTCAGATTCCTTCGCTGTCACTTAAGATGCTACGGAACATGCTCACACAAAATATCGTAACTATACATAGCATAAATGAAAAGCAATTCCCATTTTTATTTCTGATATTCAGCCTTAAATTGGTAAAGCCTGTTCTTTCTCAAGTTTTAAAACCGTCTCCCTTGCAGGAGAACCACAAAACCACAGTATGTGTCAGGTCCGCTCTGGTGACTGCCTTGGCTCAGAATTCACCTCCTGGCACTTCTCCCTAATTATTATGAACTGTGAAAGGAAGGAAAGATGTGTACTGCCACTTGTCTTACAAGTGACTCTGGCCGCTCCCATGCATTTGCACCCAGGTTCTCTGTGACCTGCACCAAGGACGGCACATTTGGGAGACGGGCAGGAGAGCTGTGCTGCACCCCTGCCTGGCTCTGAGCACCCAGACGACTCTGCAACCGGCACTTCAGATCTAACCGAATCAATGGCATAGCCACAGTTTGTTAAACCCTTGATGTAACCTAAAAGCTAAGTAGCAGTGCAGCAGCATGGGCGTTGAAAATTGCTGACAATATACTAAATTTTAAGGTGAAAGAAGTTGCATTGATTACAAAACTCCCTCTCCAGGCAAATCCAAGAAGGTGCTAGTTCCAAGTTAGTCTCCAGCTCCTTGTCTGTCTAATCAGAAATAAAACTGTCCCTGAAGAAAGAGCGGAAGGACAAAGTCAGACTAAGATTTCTGGTATTTCCTATGGGTCATTTCAGAAATCAAATTATTTCTTTTCAGCCTCTCACTTGTGAACATGCCATCAGAATAAAAAAAAAAAGTACAGTAACACTGAAAGAGTTACTGTACCTTATGCTGAATTAGCACTATGCTTGACAAACAGAGCTTTGTAGCCTACAGAACATATCACTAAGTCAAACTGACTTCCAGCCTTCCTAGAAATGGCTCTGATGTGGAGTATCTTCAGTAAGATAAACTGTCAATCTTTCTTAGAAGATCACATTCCTATTTCATAAAACAGCTCATATTGGCTTCCCAAAATTAAAGAAATGCAAAGTGCTGCTCTGTGAAAACCACTCAGAATATTTATTATATCCTCAAGGGAAGAAAAAGATAAAGCTGTTAATTAACCTGATATAACTATCTCGAGCTGTTACCTTTGGTTTGAGTGAAAGACCATAGTGCTGCAGTGCTTCTTGCTCCATAGTTATCCACACAAACATCAAACCAGACAGCACCAGTGGAAACAGAGCTTCATACCTGAAGAGTAACATAATAATCTCAGTAAGTGCAGTCACTAACAACTATTTAACATCAAATACTGACGTGTTCCTTTTTTTCTTTCTTCACACAAATGATATACCAAAGATCTAGTGGCATTCTCCCCCTTCTCTACCCATTTCTGAGGAGTACCCAAAGTTGGCTGAAGTTTAAAGCCATACAGTAATTAAATGGTAAAAGTAGGAGAAAGCGAGGCTGCTTTAGCTTTGTCATGTTTTGCACCCATTTTCTCATTTGATGGCTGCCACAACATTGGATGAGTGCCCTTTGTGTCATGATTAATTTTAACAAAACTGGAATAAAATTAAAAAGAAATGGGGAAAAAAAAAGAATCACATTTGCTACCCGTTTTCTGCAAAATGGAAAATTTTCTAATGAGAACTATTTGGAACTGAGGGGTTACAGTCCAACCTAGACAGCAACTAAAGATTTTGTCTCTTTAGGTCTTAATCACACAAACTCATTCTGGTCATCTCAGTCCAGTTCCAAGGAGAGACACATCTGTATAATAAAAAAGCATTACATTTCACTGAAGTGAAATGTCCTTTTCTTTACTATATACCAATCCATCCCAATAGCAGCATCAAGTCATGCTCTAACCAAGGCCGTTAAGCTGTTCTAGCTACAACCCCAATCTCAGAAGATTACTTCTGGCTCCTATAGCACTCAAACATAGCAAACTATGAGTGTACTTATGTGAAGATTAAAACCCCCAGATAACTTAGGGATGTAGACTGTCATTGGATAATCCTAGTTTCTCCTTGCCCTTTACATCTCAGTTGCACTTCATGGTGCCTCTCAGATTTTTTTTTTTTTTCTTTCAGGATAAAACTATAATACTGACACTGACTGTGGCACTAATACTGACAAGACTGTAATTTTTTTCCTTTTTTTCCTCCTTGGACACACACTTATTTGTCTAAAAATAAGAATATCATTGCAGTTAATCTTGGTATTGTTGTGCCTCCCCACTAGCATAACTACAAAGCAGTTTCAAACTGGAACAAAAAAATTTGGTTAGACATTTCTGCTTTAATTATCAGAATGACAAGCAGTTAAACATGAAGACAATGGTTGGGTTGTCAGTAAGAAAGGTACCTACAATCCTCACAATGGTCTACACTTGCCTACAAATTGAATGTCTTCAACTGAGTTGGTGACAACTGGTTGTACGTGACCATGCTCTTCAATACTTGCACTTAACTGCACCTAGAAAGGTGGTGTAATTAGCTGGGCAATGCACTGAGTTATCATTACATGACATAACAGAACACTGAGGAGAGAAACACTGGATACGTTTGGCACTGAGTGCCTTGTTTTTGCTATGATTGGTTGTTTTGGGGTTTTGTTTTTTATTTTTATTTTTTAAAAAGAATTGTTCCAAAATTTGTTGGGCTATTTGAACATTGTAGGAAGACAGCAGAGAGCTGTCAGTGTTTAAGTGGTCTGGTGCAGGGCCAAAATACGGAGGTTACCAGCCTCAGAGAGAACAACATCCATGCTTTATCCAGTAACCAGGACAGGCTAAGAAGGTTGAGCGTAAGAGTGTGCGTGCGGACAGGAGTAAGATAGGATCAAAATCTTAACAGGGAAGTGGGAGGAAGGGGAGGCAGGAGATTAAAAAAGAGAGATGCTTCATCTAAAATGAGAGTATCCACAAGAGGCAGCTATTGCAAAATGTCTGCTGCAAGATATTTTATTCCACTTAATTTTCCAGTGTAATTAAATCCAGAGGATAAGTGGGAGGGAGGCAGAAAGAATGGTTCCTATACTCCCCATTAATTATGCTCTTAAGAGCTACTGAGTCTGGAAAAAAAGGGTTGGCTGACAAAGTGTTTTCTTCATTTACAAGCTCTGCAGAGCTGTCTTATCAAAAAAGAAGCAAGCCCAACTCTTTATGGGGACTAGCATCTCTTTGAAAAAAAATTACTTCCATGAAAATCTCTCTGAATAAAATTTTCCCTCATTTTAGGGCTACCTGTTTCCTGTCACACGTCATTTAAGCCATAACTAGACACCAGTGCTGAGCAACGGGAAAGAAGTTGCCTTTTGTTTGCAAGCAGAAAAGCACATGCCAAAACAACAAAAGACATAAACTAAACCAGACTTATTTTGGTGCAAGATTGTTTGAATACATACCCTTCCAGCCACTGCTTGGTCTAGCCGAAAGGAATGTCAACAAAACAGTGTTGATAATACAAGGAGGAATATGGAAGTTCCCCTGAAATTTTGTTTAGGAAACTAAACAAGGAGATAAATGGTGAGACTACAGCTGGAAGCACACATTACACCTTTAACAGAAATGTTCATGAGATTCAGCAGTTTCACATTTAGCCCTTGATTTTCATATGTAAGACCAATCCAAACAGAGTAAGATAGAAGTACCCTGTGCTGAGGAGCAGGTAGGTGGACATCAGGGAGAGCAATATGCTGAACAGTCGCTGAAAGAGAAATGTGGGGCTCAGCAACGGCAACACCGAGGAAGAAACTGCAATAGAGAGAGATCCACCAGTCACTACACGCAGAACATTTCATTCTCGGTAACATGATAACATTCTCCAAATCTTGACACTTTATGTACAGAAATTCAATACTGGTCATACATGCCTTTCTATTTTCAGAAGTTACTTTTGCTAAAGAAAAAACAATGTTTGGAATGCTTAATATTTATCAAAAGTAATTTTAGTTCTCTATAATTTTAATTCCCTGTCTTTCTACCTCACAGCTTTTAGAATTTCTCACAAACTGATGTTAATAAGTCCTTAAGATGATGCAGAAGCACTACCCAAAAAAAACGCTCAAACTTGGCTGTTTAATACTACTCTGAGAACCACTTACCATGGCCCCAAGGACCTCTGGCAGCTCCAAGATTGTGGTTACAGAGCCACTGCTCCACTGGATTAGATTAGGAAACCTGCCACATTTTGAGGTGCAACTGAAAATACTGGTAGTAAAGATAGAGAAGCTAATAAGTTGGTAGTTTCTGTACTTGAAAGTTTTAAAACAGGAATATTTAAGGAACTACAGGGGATCGATCTGTCATGCCCTTGCTTTCAACTTGCAATGCATTTCTCTAATGCAGATGTGCGATTTTAAGACTTGCATGTTGCTCCTTAGTGCAGTCCACTGCTCAACTGCCCAGTCAGCCCTGCTTAGAAGAGTCTGTGCCACCCCTAAAGACACCCCTCTAGCTGGGAAACTTCTGCAGGTGAGGACAGGGCCCAACAGTTTACAGGAGGTGAGGAAAACTGGGAAGAAAGGAAATGGGCTACTAGAAAAGCAAGTAAAGACAAAGAAGAGTAAAGGAAAAGTGGCCAGTGCTTGAAGCAAGGAAAGAGAGAAGGAAAAGCATTGCTGTGATTTAATCTTTAAACCTGATTTTTTAATATGAAAGTTTTATGTGTTTATGAAGAAGCGTGCTGACAAATAACATTGGTGTGATTCTTCATTGTGATACAGCGCCTTCACATTACTGAATCACTCAAAGACTGCATAAACAGTAAGTCATAATTAATTATCACTCTATTAAGGAACAGAAATAAAACTATAATATATGGAAAGTGCTCGCTGACACTTATTATCATAGTATACATTAGTATTTATAGTAAACATATCAACGAAATAAAGATGAGGCTGTTTCTAAAACGTGGGGGTCAGTATATTTTATTTCCTGCCTTTCTGCCTTGGCCACTGCTACAATTAGAGTGAGTTCATTTCAGGGGTGCTCCAGCCTTTCAGCATCACTTGTAGCTTTCTATATTTAAAGAAGGCCCAACTCAAGGAGGAACTCCAGGGACTTCACTGCAAGTCAGAACAGCTGCAAAGAAATTCAGCACGGCAACTGGCCTCTTTGAATGACACTCAACACATCAGATGTGTATCACTCTGAGCGCAATCATAGATGAGAACAGATGAGTGGCTGGTAGGTAATAATTAGCCTTCCCCTTTCATCTCTGATATGACACATCAGATGTTAACCATCAAAAGACCTACAGGTTTCTGACCTATACAAATCTCTGTACATGTCCCCTGCAGACAGTAGCCATGCCAAATTCCTCAAAATTTGGCAAGTTGCTATGATAGATTTCCACTGACGAAAACTTTAAAACATAATATACATTCATTTAGAAATATCTGCTAACATAAAGACAGTTCTGAAGAACATGGGAAGCAGCTGGATTAACTTTATGCCTCCTGGTTTTACCTCTATGTTTGTGGTTAATGTACACTGCACAAACCATACAGTGTAACAGCTAAAGCCAGCTAGACGCAGGCCTGCAGGAACCCACCCATCACTAATTCATTTGCCTGATTCTCCAAAAAACAGTCTTTCTTCAAAAAAATAATTTTAGGCCTAAATTAAAACTTTAAACAAGGTAGGCCTCATATTAATCAGAATGAATAGCTGGGGAGGGAGGAACAATTTTCCAGAAAACTTCACAAGTTTCATTATCCTACCGACATGATAATAATAATCCTAGCAATGTTATTATGAATAAACACTGGTAACTGTGTTTCTGGTTATATAAATACACACAGAGGTGCAAAATGAGAGTTCAGTAAGTAACAGTGCCATTTTTCCGCAACTAAGCAAAAAGATGAAGAGGAGTTTGACCAGCTGTAATGCCACCAACCTTGGAAAAGCTACAGTAGACCTTGGTATCTTTATTCTTATGGTGCCATATTTGTGGTACATACTAGTGACAAGGCAGGTGCTAGTTGTGGTTATGGTAGTGACAAGGCATTTCTCTCCAACAGGAGCACTGAGGATACGTTGTTGGATGCCTTAGCTTTTTACCTGCTTAGTTCTGTGTTTAATTATGTAGAGCAGCTTCAGTAAGTACATAAAGCTCCTACCTTGTATATCATATTCACTTAAAATGATTACTTCCAGTCTGAAAGACTTTGCTAAAATATTCAATACTACCATGGTAGCAAGTAGACTTTTTGGGTACATACAGTTTACTTCACTGCTAGCTTTATTTTTATCATAGAAACATCACCCACAGCAAAGAGAATTTCTGATATACTTTTTCCTCATAACTCTAGACCTCTCTGCCCAAATCATCTCCTAGATGAAAAATGTTTTTCTCTCACCCTTACATAGGAAAGATAACCTTTACCCTCAATTCCTGCTCCAGTAAGCCAAGCAGGACATCATTGATTTCATAGACTTTACGACTGCAAGGAATTCATCCACGCAGAGATCCCCACTTAGCTTAGCAGGTTACAAAGAGTTAGGAAAGCATGATGGAAAGGAAAATGCTCCAAAGAAAACTACATTACAAAGAGAGCCTTGCTCACATACACACTGATCACAATCATTTGTATTAATTTTGAATTGATTTCATAGAATGGTTTGGGCTGGAAGGGACCTTAAAGATCACCTAGTTCCAACCCCCCTGCCATGGGCAGGGACACCTTCCACTAGACCAGGCTGCTCAAAGCCCCATCCAACCTGGCCTTGAACACTTCCAGGGATGGGACATCCACAGCATCTCCAGGCAACCTGTTCCAGTGCCTCACCACCCTCACAGTGAGGAACTTCTTCCTCACATCTAATCTGAATCTACCCTCTTTCAGTTTAAAGCCATTACCCCTTGTCCTATCACTACATGCCCTTGTAAAAAGTCCCTCTCCAGCTTTCTTGTAGGCCACCTTCAGGTACTGGAAGGCTGCTATAAGGTCTCCCTGGAGCCTTCTCTTCTCCAGGCTGAACAACCCTAACTCTCTCAGCCTGTCTCCAGCCCTCTGATCATCTTCATGGCCCTCCTCTGGACTCACTCCAACAGGTCCATGTCCTTTCTATGTTGGGGGTCCCAGAGCTGAATGCAGTACTCCAGGTGGGGTCTCATAAGAGCGGAATAGATGGGGAGAATTGCCTCCCTCGACCTGCTAGTCATGTTTCTTTTGATGCAGCCCAGGATACGGCCAGCTTTCTGGGCTTCAAACACACATTGCCAGGTCATGCTGAGCTTCTCATCAACCAACATCCCCAAGTTCTTCTCCTCAGGGCTGCTCTCAATCCATTCTCTGCCCAGCCTGTATTTGTGCTTGGGATTGCCCTGACTCATGTGCAGGACCTTGCACTTGGCCTTGTAGAACTTCATGAGGTTCACACACAGGCCCATCTCTCCAGACTGTCAAGGTCGCTCTGGATGGCATCTCTTCCCTCCAGAATGTTGACCGCATGACACAGCTTGGTGTTGTCAGCAAACTTGCTGAGGGCGCACTCAACCCCACTGTCCATGCTGCCAACAAAGATGTTAAGCAGTGCTGGCCCCAATACCGACCCCTGAGGAACGTCACTCATCACTGGTCTCTACTTGGACATCAAGCCATTGCCCGCAACTCTGAGTGTGACCATCCAGCCAATTCCTTATTCACTGAGTGGTCCATCCATCAGATCCATGTCTCTCCAATTTAGAGACAAGGATGTCATGTGGGACAGTGTCAAATGCTTTGCACAAGTCCAGGCAGATAACATCAGTTGCTCTTCCCTTATCCACCAATGCTGTAACCCTGTCGTAAAAAGCCACCAAATTTGTCAGGCATGATTTGCCCTTAATGAAGCCATGTTGGTTGTCACTGATTACCTCCTCATTTTTCATACGCCTTAGCATAGTTTCCAGGAGGACCTGCTCCATGATCTTGCCGGGCATAGAGGGGAGACTAACTGGCTTGTAGTTCCCTGGGTCTTCCTTTTTTCCCTTTTTAAAAATGGGGGTTATGTTTCCACTTTTGCAGTCAGTGGGAACTTCCCTGGACTGCCACAACTTCTCAAATATGATGGAGAGTGGCTTAGCAACTTCATCTGCCAGTTCCCTGAGGACCTGCAGATACATCTCATCTGGTCCCATGGACTTGTGCACCTTCAGGTTCCTTAGATGGTCTTGAACCTCATCTCCTCCTACTGTGGGCGGTTCTTCATTCTCCCAGTCCCTGCCTTTGCTTTCTGCGTCTTGGGCGGTGTGGCTAGAGCACTTGTCAGTCAAGACTGAGGCAAAAAAAGTCATTGAGTACCTCAGCCTTCTCCATATCCTGGGTAACCAGGTCTCCTGTTTCCTTCCAGAGAGGGCCCACATTTTCCCTAGTCTCCCTTTTATCACTGATGTACCTACAGAAGCTTTTCTTGCTGCCCTTGACGTCCCTGGCCAGATTTAATTCTATCAGGCCTTTAGCTTTCCTAACCTGATCCCTGGCTGCTCAGACAATTTCTCTGTATTCCTTCCAAGCTACCTGTCCTTGCTTCCACCCTCTGCAGGCTTCCTTTCTGTGTTTGAGTTTGTCCAAGAGCTCCTTGTTCATACATGCAGGCATCCTGCCCTTTTTGCCTGACTTCCTCTTTGTTGGGATGCATGGCTCCTGAGCCTGGAGGAGGTGATCCTTGAATATTAACCAGCTTTCTTGGGCCCCTCTACCCTCCAGGGCTTTATCCTATGGTATTCTACCAAGCAGAACCCTGAAGAGGCCCTAAAGTCTGCTCTCCTGAAGTCCAGGGTAGCAAGCGTGCTGTGCACTCTTTCACTGCCCTAAGGGGTGAGCTTGAACTCCACCATTTCACGGTCACTGCAGCCAAGGCTGCCCTTGAACTTCACATTCCTCACCACTGCCTCCTTGTTGGTGAGAAGGTCCAGCATAGCACCTCTCCTCATTGGTTTCTCCATCACTTGGAGTTGTCGTAACGCATTCCAGGAACCTCCTGCATTGCTTATACCCTGCTGTGTTGTCCCTCCAACAGATATTGGGATGGCTCAAGTCCCCCATGAGGACCAGGGCTTATGAATGTGAGGCTGCTTCTATCTGTATATAGAGGGCCTCATCCGCTTGGTCTTCCTGGTCAGGTGGCCTGTAGCAGACCCCCACTATGATGTCACCTGTCCCTGCTCTCCCTTTAATCCTGACCCATAAGCTCTCGGTTGGCTCCTTACCCGTCCCCAGGTGGAGCTCCATGCACTCCAGCTGGTCTTTGACAGACGGAGACACCCCCTCATCTCCTTGATGCCAGTAAGAGCACAGCCCTGCAGGCATGCGTGTATCTCTAACTCTTCTTGTTTATTCCCCATGCTAGAGGTATTTAAGTGGGCCTCCTGATGAAGCTGACTTACTGGCTGGAGTGGCTGGAATTCCTTTGTGCTGCTCTTCAGGTGCTCTCCTGCTGACCTGTGATCCCTCTCCAGGCTCTGGGCACCTATTGCTGGCACCGGCATTTTAATTTTAGAGTGGTGAAAAATCCATGGACTTGTAAATCGTTTTTTTCTTTAATAATTAGGTTCTAACAGATATCAAACATACATTAGCATCCTTAGTTCACACTTATTTTGCAAGGCAGCTCTGAAAAGCACTTCCACACCCCAAGGGTCTCCATCATCAGCTGCAACTTCAAGTTTCTATTGAAATTCAGCAACAACCTTTCCTCACTTTCCTATGCTTAACTGGATTGCTTGCAGAACATCTCAGATCACCCTTATATGGCTCCAAGTGACACAGAAAGGGAATTTATACCATCATATTCCTAAAACAGGTCTTCAAGATATTCAGAATATTCAAAACAAAAGATAAAGCTACTTGTAAATCAAAGTTGTTTGCATTGTATTACAAATGTACAAATGAGTAATATTTTAGAAGACTAACATTCCTCAAAAAACCTCACTTGGGAAAGAATAGTGAACACATGGAGGAACTATTAGGAGTCAAATAAAGGAATATGCACAAAAGTAAGATGTAGAAAAATGTCACCGCCCTCCACCCAACCTCAAACGCATACAAGTTTGAGAGGGAAGATGTTCTTACCTAGAGTCATCCAGCTAATAATTTGATTCAATATAGGCAATCCCTGTTTGTTCTTAAGACTCTCATGGGTACTGCTCACAACATATGTTGAAAGTGCAATACTCAACATCTAGAAAGAAGAAATCAGATAATAAAACACATAATTAATCTATGTATCTCTGCCATCCCATACTAAATATGTAAATATGCTTTAGAGTTGCATAAACACATCCTCTGAATCAATGTAACAACAGGAAGTCTGATATGTAGTGTCAAGTATTTCTAGCTTTTTACAATTTATGCTTTTTAAAACAACTTTTTTTTAAATTATTATTATTATCTATTTGTACTATCTTAAAATAGTTTAAACAAGTGCCCTGGATCACTGATTTGACATGATAAGCTTTCTGTCAAGATTGGTTACTTAAACACTCATGTAAACCACAGAAAACATACGCCCTCAGTTTTTCAAGAAGCACTTGTCCTCAAACAGCAACCACAAAGAACTAGCACAACCTCTGGCTTTGCTGCAGGATCAGGTACAGGGTGCAGGGGAAGGCTAGTTAAAGCAAGAGTTTTGCATGGGCAGCACAGGTCCTGTAAGAAGAGACAGCAGCAGCAGAGCAGATTGGAGGTGGATTTTAAGAGATGGAAAGAAGCTGCAATCTTAGCAGACTGTTCAAATGAAATTGTCTGAACCATCTCAAGCAGAGCCCTCTGCCTTGGAGAAGCAGTGAAGCTGAAGAGGGTTTCTTTTTCTTGACTAATTCAAGAGACACCATTCAGTCATCAAGTAGACGCGAAAAACCTTAGGAAAATTACCCCATCAGTCAGCTATTTTTGAAAGATGACAATCATCCAAGAAAATGCTTGAGCTCAGTTTTCAATTGCTGCTATTTATTCAGAACTCTGCAGTTCCACTAAAAGGCAAATCAAGCATGCATGGTACTTTGCAAACATGTGCTTTAAAACTGCATTACAAGGTATAATTGCTGTTGTGGCTTTTTTTAGTGCAAAACAACTACATAGTGTTCACATCCATCACTTTTTACTGCCATAGCTGCCATTCCCCTGCCAGATGCAGTGATACCTACTGGTACCTGCCCAGAGGATACACTTAGCAGTCAGCATCCTTTTTTGGCCCGGTTTCACAGGTGCTCAGTATCTGCTGCTTCTATTTAATTTCAGGCCACAAGAACACGTAACTTGTACTTCTGTGTGACATCAATAAGCTAGGCCAAAGCATTAAGCCTCCAAAAGCTCAGGGAATTGGCCCCTTTAGACCTCTGATGTTTATTTGGGATGCTTTTGTGGTATTCAGGCCAGATGTCTCCCCTTTGATATATTTTTTCAACTTCTTTTAGCATCATGAGCTCTGGTAATCCCTCTGCTATCCCCTAGCCACTGGTGAAGTCACTTGCACTCACTTTGTGTCATCTCCTGTAATGTATCTTGTGCCGTGGAAGACTTGTGATGACCTGGGCAGGTTAGTAAACCCAACTTACTGCTGCTAGATCTATGCCAGCATCCAGGGAAGGGCTCAGCATCTGCTTTTGAGACTCCTGTGTTTGCAGTTTAAGTAATGTTTAAACTGCTTTCAGCTTTCACCAACATCTCCAGGACTGTGGAACAGAGCAGAAGCAACTTGGAGATGCAGACTGAGGTCTCCAGCTAAGAATCTGTCTTCTTTCCCCCTTCACAACTTTCTTTAAAGTTCAGAGATTATTCTTGAAAGAATTAACAGCTGGCCTCTGAGAAACACTCATCCACAGGTCACAGCTAGAAAGAAATCAGGGGTGACATCTGCAGTCCCAACACCTCTCTGCCAGCAGCTCTGGCTGGGAGCTCTCTGAAGCATTTAACATGATAACCCATAGAGAAAGTGTTAGGAGAACCAGCACCATCAGCTGGATACTTTAAAAGGCTGGTTGAAAACACTCCTCCTGTCCCCTTATTCCACTGATATGACATAGATTACTACTGTTTATTTCTCCTCCTAATTTAGAGGAGAAAATTAAAAACCTGACCATCTTGGACCCACATGAAGTTCAAGCCTCCTAGAAATAATAACTTGGCCCAACATTATCAAACAATGAAAATAGCAGTGTTTTCCGTAGTGGAAAAAAAACCCTGGACTTCACCTATGAAACTGCTGCCAAAGAGAAACTGGTGTTCTCTCCAGCAAAAAAAATTAAGTTGTACAGTAAGCACTGCAGCAGTCTAGCTGATGGATTATAAATAACTCCTGTTTTCACCATTTCTGAAGCCTTAATGACTTCTCAAAGATCATAGAATCATAGAATAATTTAGGTTGGAAAAGATCTTTAACATCATCGAGTCCAACTGTAAACCTAACACTGCCAAGTCCACCACTAAACCATGTCCCTAAGAGCCACATCTACACGTCTTTTAAATACCTCCAGGGATGGTGACTCAACCACTTCCCTGGGCAGCCTGTTCCAATGCTTGGTAACCCTTTCAGTGAAGAAGTATTTCCTAATATCCAATCTAAACCCTCCCTGGTGCAACTTGAGGCAGTTTCCTCTTGTCCTATCACTTGCTACTTGGGAGAAGAGACTGACACCCACCTCGGTAGAAGACAAAAGTAGCATTAACCAAAAGACGATTCTCTCCTTGCCATAGCAATCAAAATTCAGCAAGAAAAATGTTATTCCTGTTTTAATGATATCAAGAGAAAACTTGAGAAACTCTTGGCAATTTTCAAAAACTGTGAGGGTGTAATTATTATCTTCTGCTTCAAGCAAACAGTGACACGTATCAAAACTTCAAAATTAGGTTTAAACATAACTGAAGTTTTTGTAACACAAATGTAACCATATGAAGCTACTCAATCTTGCATTTTTACTTTTTAAAATGTCTTTATTTATACACTTTTGCTGAAAAATCTTTTGATCATGCTATTTGGCTGTCTAGGACTTTTTTGTTTCTTTAAGGCTAATACCCATGTTGGAAATCTATAGCGTGTAGCTACAAAAACCAGTGTACCACCAATAAATGAGCAGCCTGTAAATGGCCTCTCAGATCCATACAGGTATGTAGTTCATACTCATTTGCTAAGGTGTACACTCTGTCCCATCCACGGAGAAACCAACACAAAAATACATAGTTCAGGACTGGATAGGAGAGAATTACCTTTTCTGTGGAGGTCTACACACAAACTGGCCATTTTTTTGCCTACTCTGATGGTCTCTGCCAACTCAGGTTTCTTTTTGGCCAAAAGAAGAGCAATTAATGTAATGGTACAAGCTTTGTTCCTTACCAGGCATGATATCTTCACTACAGGTTAATTCCCAGATGGAAAAGGAAGCTCACTTGGGCAAGAAAGAAGAAAGCTGTCTTCAGAAGAGAAAAAAAGTTCATCATAAGCACAACAAAAAGCCTAGGCTATGCTGAGAGGAAATGGCCTCACGTTGCACCAGGGGAGGTTTAGATTGGATATTAGAAAAAAATTTCTTTACTGAAAGGGTTGTCAGGCATTGGAACAGGCTGTCCAGCGAAGTGGTGGAGTGACCATCCCTGGAGGTGTTCAAAAAACACGTAGACATGGCAATTCAGGACATACTTTAGTGGGCCTGGTGGTGTTGGGTTGACGGTTGGACTCGATGATCTTACAGGTCTTTTCCAACCTAAATGATTCTATGATTCTATGAATCCCTCTCTTTCTCTGACTGAAATAGGAAGAGAACTGAAAAGGGAAGTGTCTTTATTCAGATGCAATTCTAAAATAACTTGTGAAGAACAACTCAGGCAAATAAGAACTACCTGAGCCTTTGGGAAATATTTCCTTATTTCTTGTATGAAAATGCATCTCATCCCAAATGAGCAGATGCAAAAATTTGAGGTGAGGCAAAACAAAAGACTTAAGAGGGTTCTTGCACACAGACACTACCAAAAACAAAGAAGAAAAAGATTATAAAAAAAAAAAGTCAGGGGACTCTGATCAGAGAAGTTTGGTCAGATCAGTAGACTTTTTGCTAAAAGGAAAAACACTAGAAACACCAGCTATTCCTTCTCCATTGTGTAATTTAAAAGCTTTTAGTCAGAGCTGAACCTACAACAGATGTTAGCAGAGGGGCTAAGGGAACCCCCAAGACAAACCATAAAGAGTACGAGGAAGGGATGCAGTATTTTCCCTTCCACTTCAGTCTATACTTGGAGGAAAATGGCACACAAAGAAGACAGACCTGTAGCAAATTAATCTATCTTCTCATTCCCCAAAATGAAGAAACATCAATCAATCTTAGTTTCCTGTCTAGGAAGGAACAATGTTATCAGAGGAAAGCATAACCTTCAGTGACTGCCTCCAAAACCACATATGGGGGAGCTGCCAAAACTACTTATAAGAAACCCCTTGTCAGATGCAAAGCAGGAACCTGATCATGTGTGGTTATGTATATGAATGTCAGTGAGGTGATCACAGCCTGTCATTGCAAAATAGGTCTGTTGCATCTGACTAGAGGATTCATCGCACCATTAAAACTGCCTGGGAGTTCAAAATGCTCCAAACCACCATTTTTGAAGATTACCCCCTTCCCTGTCCCCAACAACAACTCAAAAGAAAATGTAAAAGGAGAACAAGGGAAATTAATCGCCTAGAAATACTAGTCTTCTGGCAAATGTTTTTCTTTCATATTGCTGTCCATTTCAAAGCAACTACATGCAACCTAACCTCAAAACAAGTTAATTACTTAGAAATGGGTAATGCCTCTGTAATGTCCTTTTCCCCCTCTAAGTCTGAATAATCTCCCCTCCCAATCCTTTCCTTACCCTCAGTGTGAATGGTGGATCCCATGTTTTCCATTCCCAAGTAAGCTTTTGAAATAAAAATCTAACAGATACTAGTAATTAAATGTCACTACTGTAAAACATCCTCTGATAAAGGAACAATTTGAGGAGCTTTATGATATTCTCCAAGGTTGGGAGAAAAACAAAGATGTTACTCCCTGAACAAGGAGGCAGAACATTTTAATCTAATTAAGTATCCCAGGGCTCTGTGAGTGAATTTCCCGATTCTCTAAAGTTGGCTCAAGAATAGTCTGGCATTACTTTTTGACTACAGATCTATTTCATCATCATCATCATCATCATTTGTGAGCTTCTCCACGAAGTCACACCACATGAGATGCTGCAGCAGTTATGTGGCAAGTTGATGTCAGCCAGCTGCCAGATGCCCACCCAGCTGTCCTCTCACTCCTCCATCCAGTACAATTTGTTTTCAGGCATTCCAGTGAGAAATCCACTGCTAAGTATATACTGAAAATATCTGTCCTAAATGCTTAAGAACGGAACTGATACCTCTTTTCCACAGTTCAGCTGGAAAAGTTAAGAGAAACCACCAGCACATTACACACGTGTGCGTGCTCAGGTAAAGGCATCTTAAGCATTCATTATTCTTTCCCCTCCTCCTTTTAACCAATTTAAGCTCCGTACCTAAATCAGTCATATAATGAATGCATTGCTTAGCTCAGTAAGAAACTCCAGCATGTAAGTCATAACCAATAAAGCTGGTCCTGAAATAAAACCATTATCCTGTAATAAGTTCTAAAAAACAAAAGAGGACAGCAGACATACAAGGTATTGTTAGAATCTTAAAGGCTCTCTAGAACTTAATTAGTACCTACTATGAAAAGATCTACCTATTTCATGAAGCTATAAAGAAAAAAAAATCTCATCTTTCACCTGAAAGAAGATTTAACCAACAAAAAACCAGCTCAGTATCAGTCTCACTTTGTTATTCAACAGCCAGAAGCTGGAAAGAAGCCCCTGAACCAGCAAGCCTGTTCTCAGTGTGCATGTGCAATTCCTGCAAGGTCGCTGGAAGTTACATACACAGACTGAAGGCAGGACAAACCATCAAACTCTGAGTAGAGCATCAAAATGTGTATGCACATCTATATATCAATACACATAAATATGCACAGGATAAGCTTTTTGGGAACACAGCATTATGATATTTAAAAATGCATATTACCATGAGCACATGGTCCCCTTGAAATATTCAAGTGGAAAAGTCTTAGGAACAATAATTTTCTTCTTGAAAATTGAACCCTTGGTAGGAACACATTCCTAGAAAGTACATAAAAATTTGCATGTAAAAACCCTCTAACATTCAGAATTACTGAAAAGTAGCAACTGACCTGATAAAAATGTACTTTCAGATCTTCGTTATTTCTGTACTTATTTTTGTTTTTACAAAGAGATACCAATGAGAAGCAAGAGATCAAGAGAGTCAGCAAACCAGTTCCTATTCTGTAAAAACAAACAAGAGAACAATAAAATCCCAGGAAATATCATAAAAAGGCTCAGGAAATTTTCATAGAAGTGTTCTTCACCAAGATGAAATAATTCAATACAGTATCAAGACTTAATACATTAAGGAAACTTAAACATCCAACTTTAGAGAAACAAAGTCCAATCCAGAAGCAAGTGTGGTTTGGGGATTTTTTTTGGTTGTTTTGGGGGGGGTGGGGGGTGGGGTTT
>NW_010972573.1:2265474-2342125 GCF_000737465.1 Haliaeetus leucocephalus
GGGGGGGGGTGGGTTTTTGTTTTTTTTTGTTTGGTTTTTTTTTGTTTTTTTTTTTTGTAGTGGTTGGTTTTTTCTTTGGGTTGGGGGGAGGGGGGCTTGGGGAGGGGGTGTTTTTGGGGGAGTTTTGGGGTTTGTTTGTTTGTTTGTTTTACAAGCTTGCCATCCACAAATACAGTTACGCTCCTTTGATGCCAGCGGCAAAAAAAAAAAAACAAACAAAACAAACCCTCTCCATTTTGGCTATGTGTCTGATCTGTCATTTTTAGCTACTTTCAATTACCTCCAAATAATATTTTGAACAAAATAGTAACAGTGACCGGTGATCTAAACTTAGTGGTTTCAAGGTTTGTCATTTAACAGGGTAATTACACCACCATTACTATCAAATACATAGCTTTGTTTAAATGCAACAGCAAGACTAACGGGAAGATTGTCACTTATCACATAAACACAGGAAAAATACTGCCTAGCATTATTGAGTAAATATGCTAATTAATGACACTGTTCCAAAATAATAGACATGATTCACTAAAAGATCAATACTGATACCACCTCGAATTGCCTCCCTTCAGTCATCAAGCAAGCAGAGGAACTGTAAAGGCAGCAGAAGTTTTTGCATATATTTGTCACGCTATAACTTTGATATGGAAGTAGCCAAACCATGCAGTCCTCGCTTCCACTTGTCCCTCAGCATCTCCAGTGAAAGACTACTGACAAAAATGTCCATTTGTGACTGCTCCACTCATTGTGTTTTCTCAGACATAAATACAAAACTGTACAAATACCTCATATTCATAGGCATATCTCAATAGCAATTTTCAAGTAATTAACTAACCAATACAGGAACATGGTTGCAGGCTACTCACTCACAGAATGGAGATTGGAAGGTATCTCTGGAAATCAGTCTAGTCCAACTCCCTACTCAAAGCAGTGCCAAGTACAGCAGGCTGCTCAGGGCCATGCCTAGCAGGTTGTTGAATACTTCCACTGATGGAGACTCCACAATCTCTCTGGGGAACCTGTTCCAGTGCTCGACCTCCCTCAGTGTAAAAAAGCTTTTTTCATATGTTTAAATGGAATTTCCTGCATCTGAATTTTTGCCCATTTCTTGTCTCTTCACTGGACACCAAGAAGAATCTGTCTTCTTTAGTCTTCTCCCCCAGACAGGTATTTATATCGATTGATAAGATCCTCTTGAGTCTTCTCCAGAATAACCAGTTCCAGCTCTCTCAATCTCTCCTCCAGGATAAGCAGTCCCAGCTCTCACTCACTCTCGTGAGATGCATGCTCTAAACCCTTACTCATCTTAATGGCCATTCTCTGGCCCTTGTCCAGCATCTCCACATCTTTCTTTCCGGAGAGCCCAGAACTGGACACAGCACTTTCAGCTGTGTCTTGTCAGGGCTGAGTAGAGAGGAATAATCACCTTCCTCATCATCATCCTGGTGATGCCAAGGATACCATTGGCCTTTCCCACAAGTGGCACATTGCTGGCTCATGGTCAAACTAGTTGGTCCCAGCCTGTCCTGGTGCATGGAAAGTATTTCTGCTCAAGTGCAGGACTTTGCACTTCCCTTTTTTGAACTTCATGAGTTTCCAGTCTGCCCATTTCTCCAGCCTGCTGAGGTCCCTTTGAAGGGCAGCACGTCCATCTGCTGCATTGCCCTGGTTTCGGCTGGGATAGAGTTAATTTTCTTTCTAGTAGTTGGTATAGTGCTATGTTTTGGGTTCAGTATGAGAAGAATGTCAATAACACACTGATGTTTTCAGTATAAACACTACTTAGCAACAACTAAGTCAAGGATTTTTTCAGCTTCTCATGCCCAGCCAGCAAGAAGGCTGGAAGGGCACAAGAATTCAGGAGGGGACACAGCCAGGAGAGCTGACCCAACTGGCCAAAGGGGTATTCCATACCATGTGATGTCATGCCCAGTATATAAACTGGGGGAAGTTGGCCTTGGGGAGGGGCTCAGGAACTAACTGGGCATTAGCCAGTGGGTGGTGAGCAATTGCATTATGCATCACTTGTTTTGTATATTCCAATCCTTTTATTATTACTGTCATTTTATCATTGTTGCTATTATTAGTTTCTTCCTTTCTGTTCTATTAAACTGTTCTTACCTCAACCTACGAGTTTTACCTCCCCCCCTCCGATTCTCTCGCCCATCCCACTGGGTGGTGGGGGAATGACTGAGTGGCTGCACGGTCCTTAGTTACTGGCTGCACTTAAACCACGACATGAATCAACCACTTCTCCCAGTCTTCTATCACCTACAAACTTGAGGGCCCATTCTATCCCATCATCTAGGTCAGTAATGAAGATGTTAAAACAGTATTGGCCCCAGTACCAAACCCTGCTGTACACTAGTGACTGGTGTCCAGCTGGACTTCGTGCCCTGGATTACAATCCTTTGAACTTGACAGTTAATCCTGTTTCCAGTCCATTCCACTGTCCACTGATCTAGCCTGTACCTCATCAATTTCTGTATGAGGATATTATGAGAGACAGTACCAAAATCCTTGCAAAGTCAAAATAAAACATTCACTGCTCTCCCCTGGCTCACCAAGCCCGTCTTCTCATCTTAGAAGGCTACCAGCTTGGTCAAACATAATCTCCCCTTCATAAATTCATGCTGACTACTGCCAATCTCCTTGTCCTTCATATGTTTATAATAAATGGTTTGCTTCCAGGATTTGTTGCTCAAGTACCTTTTCAGGGATTGAGGTGAGGCTGACTGGCCTGTAGGTGTTTGGATCCTCTGTCTTGCCCTTCCCGAAGATAGCAGTGACAACATCTGCTTTCTTCCAGTCCTCAGGAACCTCTCCCACCAGACATTGCCACAGCTCTTCAAAGATTATCACAGTGATTCACCAGCTCCTGGAGCTCTCTTGGGTGTGTCCTATCAGGGTCCACAGACTAATGCATGTCCAATTTGTTTAACCCTAACCTGATCCTCTTCCACTAAGGTTATGTCTTCCTTGCTCCAGACCTCCCCACAGGTCTCAGCACTCTGAAGGCTGGGGTTTGTGATGGCCAGTCTTACCAGTAAAGATGGAGGCAAAAGAAGGCCCCAGCCTTTCCCATTCCCATGTCCTTCATCACCAGGTCCCCATCCCAGTCAGCAGCAGGGCCACATTTTCCCTAGTCTTCCTTTTGCTGCTGTACACTGTCTTGTAGTATTTTACGTCCCACACCAGATTCAACTCTAGGAGAGTTTTGGCTTTCCTAACCTATCCTGCATATTCAGACAGCATCTCCATGTTCCTCCTGGGTCATCTGACCCTGCTTTCAACTCCTGTATGTTTCCTTTTTACGACTGAGTTGAGTCAGGAGGTCCCTTTTCATACCATGTGAGTTTTGTTTATGTACTGAAGAAGCCCTGACCTGACATACAGTGCCACTGCTCAAGAACAGATTTAATAAATGCACCTATTTCTCATCGGTACTCTAATTTCTCCCTCCTGTATCTTCTCTCCCAGCATCTCCTTATCTTCAATATCCTGAAGTGTTACATGCACATATATTTTTAATTGTTGCTTCAAGCATTTTCAGCTTCAAAACTCCCTTGACAAGATTCAGAGAGGCGCAAACTGTTTCAGAGGTACAACGTTTTATTAGAAGAATAAATAGGAAGATGTAGAGCCTTGGTAAGGTGAATGTAAAGAAGCATCAGGGAGGAAGATCTGAAAGTAATTCAGTTCCATTTTGATTTCTAAGCTGTGCTCAAATGTTCTAAAGAATAAAAACCCCTCAGTTTGGCCCAGTAGAATACATACACGTGTATATACAGCTGAGAGATTGTAATACAGCCAAAGCAAATCAGTCCTGAATATTTCTAACGTGCCCAACCATCAAGACTAAGAAGAGTTTGCAATAAATAAATTTAAATCACAGTGAAAAATACTGAGCCAGAATGTCAATAATTTTGGAAATATCTGGGCTCATAATTCTATCTGCAATCATATATTACTGCTCAAATCCCATGTATTACTGAGGATCAGGCACCCTGGGTCTGATGGGGCACAGTATCTTCTGCCAGACAGCAGAAGGAGCTGTTGCAGTCAAGGTCAATTCAAGTCTCTCTCTGCAGCAACTACAATGATACCACAAGCCTAATGCTTTCAGGCCAACCACCTGGATTGCATCCAGATAGGAGAGAATGCTTGTATGATGAAAGTGTAGCTCACAAGAGGAGAGGGACAGACAACAAAGATGCACTAGAAAAAAGATGCAAATCAACAACTATAGAAAATCAGACAAGCAACACCAGAAAGGAAAATGCAGAACAGAGAGGCAGAAGTGGAAAAAAGAAGAGACAAAGGAGATACCAAGGAAGAAGAGAGCTCTGCCTATACTATTTGTTCTATTTCCCTGAATATCTCATTAGGTACAGAGCACTATTTGAAGACAGATTATTCAAAATTAGATGGAAGAATTCAGATAAAGTAAATTGCTTTTGAATAAATGTTCTTATTCACATGTCAGTGCTATTTACCATGTTTTCCAGTTATCTTAAATTTGTTTTTCAAGAAATGATCATATTACTTAAATGGTATCGCTTTCGCCAATCATGCATGTCAACACTTTTGTCACTGTGACAATTTGCTAACTGATGTGCATTTCATATGATTTTTAGTCAAGAACTTTTTAGTTATCATTAACAACAGAAAACTGATAGCTAACTCATAGCTACCCCCAAATTCTTAAGCAGTGAAGCTCCTCCTTTAATGATGACCTTCATTTTCATGTAAAATTTGCAAATTTTTGTATTGCAAGAAATGTTTCCCTTGACAAGAAAGGGAAGAATGCAAAGAGCAAATGGATGTGGCAAAAGAATTAAAAGTCTATTCTCATTCACAATAGTGCATAGCTGAGGTCTCTATAATCATGTTATTTAAATTCTGAATTTCAATACCTGTCTCAGCCAGCTTTCAATAATACAATTCCTCACATATATCAAAAGGCAGCCTAAATTTTGAATATCAAAGACGGAAATAAAAAGTTTAAAGAACAAGATGTGGTTCTTACACCATAGGAATGTTTGGTTCTCTTCCTACAACAGGCATTAAAGGAAATATTGCCAGGACCACACACAGAAGAGTCCAGATCAATGTTCTTGCCTAAAAGAAGAAAAACAAATGGGATTTTTTGGAGGTCATGGGGACAGACAATTGTCTAATCAGAAAAAAGTATACTTCAGCAAACTACTAACAGCTACTAGCATCTCCCACAGGCAAAACCCCCCTGCATCTATCAAGACTAAAATTAACTGAAAAAAGGGCACAGGGTCATTGGTATTACAGCACTTCAATTTAATACAGAAAAGAGTCTTATTTACACAGCTGTCAAAATCCTATCAAAGACAATGAGAATTAAAGCTAAGCTTATACTTTAAAGCACTTTCTCAAAGTGTGGCCTTCACACACATTGCAGTTGCCATAAAGCTGATGAGTAACCTTATGGAAGAAAGGAGTAAAACTAATCTCATCAGAAGTTTGCAGCAGCTAACTAATCACCTATTCTCTAGCAATATGGTAACATTTTCCAGTCTTTGAATCTGAATGCCATTTGATTTAACAACCATAATCATCTAAGTAGTTCTCTAAATTCTTTGCTAGGAAGAAAAAATAACCATCCCAGGTATTTTACTTTAAATAAAGACATCAAGAGCTACATCACTTAAAAGTTTTCAAGCTCAAGTCAGATTCAAATTTCTGAAAGGAATTTTTCAGTGCAACAAAACACCTTCTGTGTATACCCAGCTTTAAGACAAGTTACTTTATTACTCAAATACAATAAAAAAAATTGTAAATAAATACAAGCCTTCATCTTGACAGTTCTTGCAGAGCAAGACTGCGCAATTTGACTCCAATTTTTTAAAATTAAAATATTAAAGTTACTCTAGAACTTTAGGTTTTAGGTATCCTGTGAAATAAGAGACGTTTGAATAAACTAATGGAACAAATGTCTCTTACGTTAAAGGTTGTGCCACTTCACACTCATATCTACAAAAGTGGAGTTTTTTCCTGGGAAAAACACTACAGAAAGCCGCCTCCGAGGAACAGTATGTGCCAGCTGATTGCAGACAATAATGGAATTGACAAGCGTTTTCCAGTTATCTTAAATTTTTTTTTCAAGAAATGATCATATTACTTAAATGGTATATCGCTTTCACCAATCATGCATGTCAACACTTTTGTCACTGTGACAATTTGCTAAGTGATGTGCATTTCATATGATTTTCAGTCAAGAACTTTTTAGTTATCATTAACAACAGAAAACTGATAGCTAACTCATAGCTACCCCAAAATTCTTAAGCAGTCTTACTACTTATCCTGTATATCTATCCAGATCATATTAAACTTCCCTGCCTTGCTACATGCTGCTTATGACAGAGATCAGAATAAGAGCATAACTGAACAAGAATCTAAAGCAGCATTCCAAAGAGACCAGTCCCAACATCCTAAGATGCAATTAGCTGTTAGCCACTTAAAACGTTCTTTTTAAGCAAAGCAATACAATACCTTTGCTTGAACACACAGCTGTGTGATTACTGGCCAGCCAGCAAAGACGAGAAGACCAACAGTAAGTGTAGAGCGGTAGAAAAAGCTGAAGACCTAATAAAAAAAAATTAAAATCCAACAGAAGACTGAAAAATAAGCACATCAATAAAACTTACAATTTCTCAAAGATGTAGAATGCTAGCAATGAGATACCCTGTTGATACATATGAATAAAATACTTACTAGTATTTCAATTCCCAGTGTACAAACCAAGAGAAATCCTATAGACTGACCGAGGTGAAGTGACAAGAGATTCGTGGCAAGGTCTTGAATAACTGGAATTCTGTTCAAAATGATGGAACAAGATAATAATTATTTTCAAAAAACAGAAATAACACAGTATTTTGCCTTTGAAGGGTGAGGAGGGGGTCAGAGCACAAGAAATGTTTCAGGTATTGCTGATCCTGCTGGCTGTTTAGAAACAGAGTGGGTGATGGCCTAAGCTCCTTCTGCCCGGTTTTACTTGATATAAAATCTACAATAAAACCCTCCAGCTTTTTCCCTTCCATTTCTGGCACATCTTCACCAGTATTTGGACAAGCTTCTGATAATTCTTTATCCAAATAGACTCTGAGTTTATGAACATTTTTGGTTATGCTGTGCTTAATGTCTGTCATAACTGATGAAACACATTCAGAAGCTTTAGAGAGAAAAAAATCCCCAGTTAGCTTTTCCAGTGTTTTATGGGGTAGCTCATTATCTAACTGCAGTTGGTCTCATTTTCTCTGAATAATACGAAGTTGGTATCTACAGAATTGCCAGTAGATTAGGTAAGTAACAGAAATCAGAAGTTAACAAGTATTTTTGGATTTGGAGTAAAAGGAGACCCAAACAAGACAAGTTTGTTTCAATATCAGAACACAATCCTCAACATGACCAGCACATGTTCTCCAAAAGCAGCTGGAGTTCAGCATACTTGACACTTTGCAGGATGAGACTATTTCAAAATTACTGAGGAAAAGGAACAACCTGCCCCATTTATAACAGCTGCTACAAGTATTTGCCCAGGATTTTAGCACCCCTTTGCTACAGTTACAAGAGTACTAAAACCAGTTCATCCTGCAAAGACATTGATTTACTTTTGCTAATAGAAGAGATATCTTCTAGAATTGGCAGCTGTATCAGTCAGTTTGGAAACTATATGTCAAGTGAAATATAAACCACAGTCCTCTGGAATGTCTCAGGAAGCATTTCAGAAAGTTTAATAAAATTATATCTCACTTTTTCTCCCAAACTTATGGGAAAAATTTAATTATCAACAAAAAGGAAGCACAGACCTGTTTTTATAAAACATTATTTGTGAAATGTATTCTTTACTTACTCTCTCACAACTGCATACCATACTGGTACTGGCAAGAGACAGTATATGTAGTATGTCCAAGGACATGTTTGAATCAACAGGAAGAAAGCTATTATCATTCCAACACAGGCAAAACCATAGAAGAGAACAGTAGATTCCTGAAAAATAAATGGCTTCCTGAAACAGCAGTAAAATGTTTTAATCTACACACTATTTTCCATTTGTTAGTTATACAGTAAAGCAAATGTTATTTTAACACAGCCGCTCAAGCTGCCCTGTGTCTATGTACACAACTCTGTACACCGCTTCCAGCCAGATGAAAAAAAAACAACAGTAGCATTTGAAGATCTAATTCTAAATATGTCTCTACATAAGGTCCTGCAGTAAAATCTGCACAGGCAAGCACACTTGTACAATCTTGAAGCCCAATGTATGCAATGTTATTTATGTTCAATGGATACTTGAAATCCAGTGGAAGTCAGACATGCTAAGGGTCTTGGAAAGAAGAACTCTCTTAAATTTTGATTCTAAAAACAGACTTGGAGCATAACCTTTTGAGTTCAAGTTCATAGCATTACGGTCAAAATGTTTAATGAAAAATCCATTAGCGCATGTTTCCTCCTCCCGCTTGAGACATTTGTAAGATAACTAATTAGAGTAAAATATGAAACATTAACTCCTACTGGAAAAAATTCAACTCTTCAGGATCTAGGGACAGCTACTGAAGGAGGCTTGCGACCTACCTTCCACAGGAGAGACAGCCTTACTCAGAGAACCTACAATTTCAAAATACAACAGAGGACTAGAGTTGCATGGCACTAAAAGATTCGTAGCATAGCTAGAACTGTTATTATATTTAACCCTGACCTGACCTACAATGCCAGCTTTGGGCTTTTCTGGGGAAGGGCGGGGGGGGGGGGAAATCACATGAGATTAAAACATTCTCCCTACCATGTACTCAAAGACACACGTTCTCGGACTGAGAGCGCTGTAAGGAGGAACATCAAAGACAGAAAGGAAATTTAAAAACTGGGTAATCTCAGACAGGTAGGCTAGTCCTTAATCATCAGGAAGCAGCAATCTCTTGTTTGTGCAAAGAGGAACATTTAAACAATCACTCTGCATCTGCCTTTTACCTGGTCATTGAACTACTCTTCCTTATTTAGGGACATTTAGTTATCAGTAGAATTACTGGTAAGGGAAGATTATGTACAAGCTATAAATAAACAATTTTATCTTTACATATTACAACTTGACATAGCAAAGGAACCTTTAGTGACTGAGCAGTCTTTAGTGTATTGTGTAGGTAATGACTGAAGACACTGTTTTCTTCCACATGAATGCAGTTTCTTTGAATGACTTGTGTAGACAGATACGCGACTATGTTAAATATGCTTAGAAGAAAAGACATTCAATTAGCAGTTCACATAGGCAGGTTAACATTTTTTCTGGGTCATACCCGCCCCATCCTCTAACTGACATACAACTGCCTTGATCTAAACTGACAGCAAATGCAAGTTCTAAATGATTTTAAAAACAGAATTTCTGTTAAGATATACCATTAAAGTAAGAAAAAATATGTCATACAGAAAGCTGACCTGATGCAATTCTGTTTTATTAAAGTTTACATTTGTTGACATATAGACAGAATGAATATGTATAGATATGATATGCATACAATATAATTTATCACTGAATGAGTAAACACATGCAATCAACATTTTATTCCATATAGAGACATAAATATTATAAAGTCCTATCTAGTTGGTCATGCATTGAAAATGGAAACCAGATTTGCATTTTCTGTCGATGTTTAAAAATAGATTAAACAGTTAGGCTTCTTGCAAAAGTAAAACAACAGACTACTCTAAAAGAAAAAAAGGTTTTTCATATGCATTGTAAGAAGCCAAAAACTTTTAAAGATGATATATACAGGATATGCAGTTTCATTATTCAAAGGCTCCTTTCAGGTTTTATAAGGGTGTGCTTTGCAGAAGACTATTAGTGAATGGTAGATTAGTTTCTCCGAAAAATTCTTTAAGTAGCTCCAATGTTAGCTATAAACCAAATAACTTTCAGCTATGAAGCATTAGCCTCACACTGTGATTCCCTAAGTAACAGGAACACTAAAAAGACACTACAGAAAAAGGCCTTTTACTAAAACTGAGGAAAGAAAAATTCTATAGACAAAGAACTAAGAAACCTAATTTTTTTTCTGCCAGTGTCACTAGCATAAAAGTTGTCTTCAACAAGTAAAATAAAATATACCAAATGAAAATCTGATGTCAACTAAAAACATGAAGTTTTTGGTTAATATAGTTATTAATATGCCCAATATCCAGTCTATTTATTGTAATTATTGTGTACATATCTAACATAACATGCATCTTGGATTATTTCTTCTTAGTTATTTGATGAAAGAAAATGTAAATCATGCAGTACAGCACTTATGAATATTTTTCCATTTCAATTTTGTTTGATCATTTTCATTAAAGGCCAAGATTATCTCATTTCAGCCAGTAGTAAAAACCTCAAGATAGCATGATAGGGATTTTCTCAGAGTAATATACTGAAGGCAGTAAAGATGCTAAGTAAGTGCTCATTCTCATTTACATTACTAAATGAAACAATTTCTTTTATTCAGAAACAAATTCTTGAAGTTTAGGTGATTCCCCCCCCCCAAGGTTTTAATCCTTCAGTGAAATGCTAGCTTTTTGCCTGTTTACCATTTTGAGGTATCTCTTTTCCTGATGAATAACTGAAAGTAAATGAACTTCCTCGGATTTCGTACTTTGTGAAAAATCAAACCATAATAAACTTGTCAAAGTGAACTTCCTTCATCTTTGGTGTCTTCTGCTGCACCCTTGCAAATCACAAAGAGCAAGACGGCAAGCTGATCTGTGAAACCACAGTTCACCTTTCTATTAAAACAGATTATATATTTTAAAAATGCCATGATTGGACTGCACAGCTTCTGAAAACTGATTTCACATTGCCAAAGAGGACAGGAATAAAATAATTTACATGCCAATTTCTTTTTGGCCTTACAATAAAGAACAAAAATCAAAATGGAAGCCTGAAGTCGGTATTCTTCTAAACAAGTATTACAACAGAGTGTTGACTTTACCACAATTAATGCTGAAAATTGACTTCTGGTTAAAGACAGTCCCTCTAATAGTTTTAAATCACTATGTTTGCTTACACTTGCATTAGTATCTAGTAAAATGCACAGCTGTAGGAAGGAAGCAACTGAGAAAGCACAATATTGCATGCTCAGACTTATACAGCTTAGGAATACTGATCCTAATAAATGGACCAAGTAGTAATGCTACACAGGATTACAGTAGCTAGAAAACTCCATAGCTTGCCAGTTTCCACATGTAGTTAAAAGAAGTGGAAGGTGTGCAATTTGTCCCACACAGAGCGACTAAGCATACATATAATGCTGAAAACTGATAGTAAAAAATAATTGCATGTTTCCGACCTACCTTGTTATTAGCCTGGACAGTCTTGGTCAAATTGGTATGGGTCTTGATAATGACCAAAATCACGTAAGTCGTCCAGCCCACAAAACCCACTGCAATACTTAGACCCAGGAATAATCTATCGTAAGTATGGTAATAAGATAAGCCTTCCAAAGCAAGGTTAATCAGGGTTTTGCAGAGAGATACCTAGAGGTGGACAAAACATATAAGCAACAGTTTAGAATAGTGTAAGCTCCATTCCAGAAATCAACTTAACTGACAGCAAGTGGAGCTCAAGCAGCTCCGCCTCTCTTGGCATGTGCGTCCTCTCTGCGCTGAGGTATTATGTTTTGGCCAGCACCAACTGCTGGAGTACACACTGCTTTGGACTCCTGCTGGACATGAAGTCAACCATTATTTGGCTCCTTCGCCATCCTTCCGGCCATGACAGCGGTCAGATGGTGAAAGCTACACAGATAGTACTCCTCGACCACCACCTACTACCAAGCACGCCACTTGTTTTTCCCATGAGCATTCCCATGGTCACTCTCCACAGCCTGAAACACCCGCTTCCTGCGGTTTGATGTCCTCCACTTCAGTAACACCTGATAACCCCAGCGCTTTGCCTAAGCACCAGAGGTGAATTCAGACTGAATGGGAGCCCCAGTTTCATTCACAAAGCAGCTGCCTGGGGCTCTCGGCATGCAAATCATTTGGACACAAGAAGGGTTGTACCGAGCCTAATCACACGTCCCCTTACTCAGTACCTTCACTGGGGAGACACCATGATAAAGACAGTGGGTTTTCCCACCATATCATTCCTTACACAGAGGTGTGCTGACCCCTGTGATTTACCCAAAGATCAGCTCAGCTGTGTAATTTGTGGTCCCTGAGGATTCTCTGGTGATTAAAAGATCTGTAAGGAAGAGTATAATAAGAAGTTGAGCATACGTGACAATGCTTCTTTATATGTCCAGGTATCCAGTTGGGACTTAATAGCAACAATCAATAGAAAAAGATATGTCAACTACTGAAGAGATCACAAGTCTGCCAATGGGCAAACTCGCCCAAAATCACGTCATTCCTGAGGGTACAATTATGAACGCACATTTGCAATGCAAAGAGCTGCAGAGCTGAGGAGGCAAAGAATCATCTATACCCCAGCAGCTGGTAATGCACCAACCTTTCTGCATTGCAATATAGGAAGCTGAGGATAACCAGGGCACAGGCACAAGCCCGATGTGTTAGTGATCAAGAGTGAACCTGAACACATGGGGCACTCAAGCGAACAACGGGTAAAATTTATATGACCAATACCACAAACTCACAGGTTCTGCTGCTGAAATGTATAAAATATCTCCTATAAGTAAATGTGTGACAGCCAAGTAGTAGTATTAGAAAACCAAAAAGAAAGCCTTCTCCCACAGCAAAATAGATCCATTGATTTAAACTGAGTTATTTCCAATTTATAATGAGGTAAATAAAAAGGTATAAGGTATAAAATAGATTTAGCTGTCCTGTGCATAAAATAGTAATTTATTACCCTGAGAAACGTACTGGGAAAAAGGAAGAGCTGAACCCTAACACATAATGAAATTATTCTTCCATGCATCTGGCAGGTTAAATGTAATCTTACATATTCCAGTTTTTCATGTACTTTTTAAACATAAAATCAGTGACCAAACTAAACCTGTTAAAATGAAAGACTTCTTTTTATCATTTAGCTCTACAAATTATTTCTGTGAATGTCAGAATACAAGCACTGGTGAACTGCACCCATCGAGTACCCTGTTGCACAGTGAGTGGCAGCAAATGCTTAGGAAAGTAATACCAGAACTGGGAAGCACGAACAATTCCACATATGGGTCCCAGTCTCTGACAAACTGAAATGTGAAATTAAAAACAAGAACAGCTGGTTCATGTAAAAGAAAAAAACAAAGCAGGATCTATGATAGAGCAAGACATACTTTTTTCCATGCAACTAGCAGCCTAAGAAGTGTGAACATGAACTACATTCCTCAGTTTCTCTCTCAATATACCCTTTTCTACAGTGGAAAATAAAAACATATACTGTGTGTTAGTATACTATGGAATAGTAACAGTTTAAGAAGTACGAGAAAAAATACAGCACGTCAGTATTATTCATTAGAACTGATGTCAAAATGCAAAATTTTGGAGACTTACAATGGGATTTTATTTGTGTTAATGAGATGTGCATCGTAAGGAAGGAAAAAGGTTGTATTTCCCAGTTTCAAGTTAAACAAATCTAAATATTTATATATATAATAAAAGTTCCTGTAAAAAGTTTCTAGAAGGCATATAGCAAAACCAGACTTACCGCTTCATTGTACTTCTGCTGCTGAATATATAGTCTCGTTTTCTTTAAAAAGTTGATCTGTTCAGAATCAGAAAGTGGTCTGTACAACAACATAAAGAGATATTAACATTTCTTCTTTTCAAGAGCAGAGGGAGAGGCAGAAAAAATTAACTCTGTAATAAAAAAATTACTCTGGAAAGAAACATGCCAAAATATTCTGAACTTCATTAGAGGTAATTGGAACTAATCCATTCCTCTACATTCATCTTCACGCTTGTGTCAACGCTGCTGCTGTCTAACTTATCCCAAGATCTTTGCATTAAGAGATGTTTCTTTTATGTACGTGTTCACATCTAATACTGCTGAAAATTATCTCTTATGTGCATTATTATTGACCGTTGCTCTGGACAAGAAGCACTAGACATACAAGAATTAAGCAATTCAATTGATTTGATAGATGGTTATAAGCAGTTCATAAACCTGTCAGCAAAGGACGAATTGGTCAGGTTCCACACTAACAGTAGGTGATACGTAACAATCTTCTCTTTGAAAAAATAAGAGTTTGTCTCCTGTTAGAGGGAGCTGTTAGCAGAGTCCGCAGAGCAGGTGATAATGCAGTTACCTGGCTACACTGATGTTAGTGACAAAAACCTCTTTGATTTTAATGAATGTGAGATCAACCTAAATAATTGTAGCAATTCTTCCCTTACAGAAAGCAGCAACATGGAAAAAGAAGCCAGTCAACCAACCTCCACCAAATGAAGGGGGAAGGAGCCATTTTCCCTGCACCATTTTTTTTTCCAAGTTAAGGATGCTGGCAGGCCAGAGGATCCCAGGCTTACCCTGGGCAAGTTATAAGCCACAACACAGTCACTGTCACTCTAGGCACCAAACTATCATGGGTAACAACTTCCTGTTAGCTAATGAATGCCTATAGCAGTTTTCCTTCACGCCTTCCACAAAACTGCTGTGGCACAGCATCTTCTCCTCAGCATCCCCAGCACACGATAGCCCAGTTGCATGCCTCCCTCCTTCGGACGCACTCCTTCACAACCTCATACACAACCACCAATTTCAGGTTTCAGGCTGTGCCAAATCAGGACTGGCCCTGGGGTCTCATTCCTACTATTTAAATTGGCAGCAATCACCTGTGTGGTCACTCAGCTGAACCACAGGGGCAAGTCTTGATCTTACGCAACGACTGCATGGAAATGCTCATTCCTGCAGCCCCCAAACACTTGGGAACCACTTCTGCCTGCAACCCAGCAGCAGTTGATACATCATCAACAATACAGACATATCATCTTTTGAGCCCTGATATATATTAAAAGGATTCTGGGCCTGAACAACCTGAATTTTTATTACTAATCACATCCTGGTATATTTTGATACAGTTTTCTTGAGTTCAGAGCACAGCAGGATTGTGCAGGAGTCTTCTAAAAAATTGGATAATAGAAGCAGCAATGTATCTTACTTTTGAGAAGAATTGAGGGATGGTATCTATAAACAGGTAGGAAGAGAGGGGTTCAACGGAAAAGGAAGAACGGAGGAAAAGATGATGACAAGGTGATGGTAAGTGTTTGATCACCGTAACTTTGGGCAGAGGACAGAGGATTTTAGAAAACAGAGTTGAAAAATAGAAGAGTAATAGAAAGTGCAGGTTGTTCCTGCACCTTCATGACACATCCCTACGAAAGCCAACCTTACAGCTCCACAAGCCGAGGACTACTAGTATGCAGCCAGCAAGTGCATACCAAGGCTGACAATGACTTAAGTTAAAATCAATTCTTCAAGTATGCAAACCAGACCCAAGTACTGCCTCAAGGAAATCTGTAAGCCTCAAGTTTTGCTAAGTTTTTTGGCAGGGGAAAGGGAGCAAAACACCAAACCAAGGTGGGAGTTTTCACCATGTGTGGAGATTAATAGGAGGGAAAAAAGTTATCTTAGCTTTTAGGTAAGGATTTTAAAAAATCTGGAATAAATGTTAATCAGCTTTATTTAGGACTTAAATATATCCAAGATGTTCCTATGTTCACTTTCTCATTTTTATTGTTTTACACATACTATTTTCTGTGGACTTTTTCCTTGTCATATTCAATGCAAATTTTTAATATGCTAAAATTATCTTTCACTTTATATCTTTAGTCATTTAGCTATAAACCCCTTAATTATCTTTTTACTCTCAATGAATCATTTATTATTAATGAACAATAGTCTTTACCTATTCCTTCTTAGATGACAGCACCTGGGATCTCTGTACATGGATGGTGTAACAAAATAAATGGGGGTTTTAAAGAGTAAAGCTTCAGCAAGTCAAATGCAGAAGGCAATTATTTTGTCAAATGGGGTTACCATTAGTAGATGCATTGTTAATTTTCAATAGCTAACATCATACCACACATATTACCTTACTTCCATATGCACGCTTTTCAAGATGCTGAATTTACAATTGTCTACAGATTGGTTTTGTAAAGTTTATGAGTTCCACAAGAAACTAAGGACTGTTCATATGTAACTGTATCAAAACGCAGGTTTCATCCTGAATGCAAGGGTTGATCATTATCTTAAGATATTTTTTGCCTCTGTATTAAACAAAAACTCAAAGAAGTGATTAGAGAACTTTTGCATCTCACACCAGACTAGAAATAAGAGCTACCAAGTATGCTAATTACCTCTCAGTTAAGGAATGGGTATAGTTCACCATAAGCAGTTTATCACCCATTGAGGACTCCCATTCACTTCCTAAAGCTGACAAAGTAGATGGGAGATTTGAAAGGAAGGTGTAGCAGAAAGCATAAAGAGACAAAGCAGAGACATGAACAGAAGTGAAAAGTTGCCTGTAGAAAGAAGCCAGGAACTTTAGAAATGGTGATTCTATAAAACCTAGAAGACTCACTCGACAACAAAACCACAAGGAGAATTTAAATCTGAGAATTTTGTTTTTCACAATGGCTATCAGAGATACACTTTCTAGTTCCGGACAGAAATCACAGCTTCATCCATGAATAAACATAATTAATTATGAAACAAAACAATTGGGCTAATCATGCAAGTGCTTGTAAACTATTCCTTCTGAGATGTTAGCTACGCTTGTCATAAGTATACCTGACAAAATTAATCTTTCCAACACATCATTCACGCTTCATAGAAGCTAAGCTATTTGACAGCACTAACAAAAAGATTGTGATGAAGTATGTTCACCATAGCAATGTCAAGGGGACCTCTCTTTGGCCAGTGAGTCTTGTTTATCATCACACTTGTGAAATTACCATCCCCAACGGCATAGGTAGCATGCAGCAGGCAAACCATGAAATAAAAATCTTGGAACAGAAGGAGATGTCTTGCAAATACATCTGTATCCACCACTGCTAGTTTGTTAATTTTATTATGCCTGGTTATTTGGCTAATGTTTTATACTAATTTTATTGTACAGTAGATTTTCCAGAATTATACTATAAAAAGTAACCCCTTTGGATCTGCAGTAGTTTAACACTTAAAATACTGCAGATTTAATAATGAAAGTCAAGGAAGCATCACAGACCTGCAAATGCGATGCATAAAGAGAAAGGCTGAGATCTTTGTCCAGCTCACTATCAGATGAAAACACATGTATTTCAGCTGCTTCGCTCCACAGAAAAACTCCACACACCTGACTATTGTCAGCACCATGCACATCTACACCCTTCTATCACCGCCTTTTCGCTCTTCCCATCAGAAAAAAAAAATAATACTGTGCATCCTACAAGCCTTTGAGAGCAGCAAGATTTGCAGAAGACATAGTGATTGCATTTATATCACCCCTATCCAACAACAAATCAGAAGTAGCTGCTCAGCAGACGTCAGTCTTCTAACTTTTCACACTGGCTCTTTGGGGGATGGGGAGAAAAGGACCAACTCCTGTTGATGCAAAACTAAAAAAGCTAGAGCATAAGGATATACATCCCTTGAATCTCGTGGTAGCCCTAAGATGGAGCAAGGCCATCTGAATAAAGCCTGCTAGGATTTTGTATGGATTACCTTCTCCTGAACACCACATAAGGCAGACCTCCTCACTTGCTTTGCTATGAAATTTCTAACTCCAAAACTGTTAGCAGTAAAAGAGGCATCAGACTGCCACTGTCTAAACAACTCGAGCAATGTCTTCTGCCAAAGGCTGAGCAATCACAGGTTCTTGTCCTCTTCTCCAGAAAGATGATCCCCGGCATCTTAGTAACTTGCAATCTGAAAGAAATCGCCGAGGTCAACGTTGCCCCTCTCACCGTAAAGCTCTTCCACTGGCGCTATCCCCCCGCCTCTGCCACCCACCCCTGTCCTCCTGCCACTTGGACACCGAGGGGGCCAGCGCAGTGCCTCGCTGCTCTCGCCATGGGAGAAAGCTGCCAGCAACAGAAGCAGCTGAGTATGTTCAAACTCTGTTGCCACCTATCCTGCTGTGAGAGGGCCATACAAAGGAGAACAGATGCCTTCCAGTCCAGCAATTCTGCAATCAGCTGAAATAGTACTTACAGGACCCACTATTACTGCTTTGATCCACATCGCTGCTGGCAAAATGGCAGCCTGAAACTGCAAATGTAAGACTGGCCTGATGTTTTTGCAGGGCTGCTATTCAAAAGTTATACAAGTAATCAAAAAACACTTTTTCAAAGCCTTTTTCAGAGTAGCAACAGCCTTCAAAACCAAAGTCAGCGTCCCATGAGAGCTGCCTTCAAACGTTCCCACCATACAACAGAGACAGCACCCCAGAAAGCATCAGGTGGGTAATGGGAAAGTAGAGACACAGATCTTGCATCAAACACTATTAATTTAGCAGAAACATGATTGCATGGTTATTCCGGCTCCACATCAAATTCACCCCAGTTAGCAACCCATGAGTGCAGAGACTTGATATTAGCAATAGTGCAATCACAAACTAGCCTAACTTTATTGCTCTGTCATTTCTTTTGAAGCTGTGGTGCACAGCCTTGCAGGAGCAGAATGGAATGCACAATATAAAACCTTCCCACTTCTCCATCAACAGCAGAGAACCATCAGAAAGTAAGTGAATGGCAAGTGAAGCAAAGTCATGAGTTCATTCAGCAAAACATGGAAAAATCAACCAAATAGATATTTCAAAAATCAATGTCTGGAACCATGATGTTTACTTTCTGTTGAACCTGCTGTGCAGACTACATGATGCTAGTAGGGGCAATGATCAGGAAAAAAATGTGTCACAGTTCTATGGACTTCACTAAATTACGTATTTACATGAATTTTAATAGCCATAAGCTTATTTTTCCTGTTTTCAAAATGTGTTCAATTCCAGTTCTTTAAATGTACCTACTCAAAAAAAAGAATTGTTTTCCTCTATCTGCCAAAGACAGACTGAAAGCACATAATATGAGATACAGAGACAGTCCTTTGCATATGTTTTAGTTTTGATCAAAGAGTAAAGTTTCAAAGATTAAATGATTTGGAGGGTAACTCAGTGATCCTTAATCTGTTTAGATGGCCTGAATTTTAAATGTTTACCAAAATATTTTCAGGTAAGCTACTGAAACAGGGAAGTCCTACAAAACTTGATTTTCATAATTCAGAAACAAGATGCATGTAGTTTACAGATAAAAAAATCATAGCGATGTTTTTAGTGTGCTAAAGCTATGCTTTTTTAAAGAAAACGTACTCCACATAAACCTACACTAAAGGGTTTATTATGGCTTCTTAAAGCCCAGGATCCTCAATATGCCCTCTCCTTACGTGATCTACTCTCTTTTCTCCTGCTGTTCCACTGCCAGGAGTTTCAGTCTTGGAGTGTCTAAATTTGAAGTAGGTTGTTGTGTTTCTGGATTTTCTGACTACCATGTTAGATTGTAAATCAGTCAGTCTAGCTGTAGGGTTGTACTTGGTTATCTTTGCAAATTTTTTTCTTTTAAGAAGCATTAAAAAGCACCGCTGCACACATCAGACACTCCAAAAGAAAGAAAAGGAGTAAGAAAGTCAATAAGCTCCTGTTTTAAGTTCTGAGGTTTTTGTTCTTCAAAGCATAATGAAACGAAGGGAGGGGACACACACTTCCACAGGTCAAAGATAGCAAAAAGCATCTTTACTGACACATTGCAAAAACTTACCAGTACACATATGCTTTTGCATTCAGATTTATAAACAAGCAAAGGAGGAAACAGTGGGACATCAGTGAAACCGCAGGAAGCGGTCTGACTGCTAATGGTCTAACTCTGGACTGTGAAGTCCTAGAAATTAAAATAGCCTTTTAATTTCCACAAATCAGTGTCCCTGATGCAGCATATTTGCATAATCAACAGCAAAGTGCCTTAGGATATTTATGTAAATCCTTTAGATAGCAGAGATGAAAGAAAAAAGAGCGGGCAATCCAACTGTCAGCTGCCAATTCACTGAACAGAGAAACAATTAAGATAACCGGGCTGCAAACAGCAGATTTTGCATGCGAACCACTACAGCAAGAGCTTCGGATAACCAGAGGTCAGGAGGGAGGATGCCACACGCTGAAGCTGCCCCAGAGACTGGAAGCAGGCATCTAGCAGGGGCAGGAGTTTTGCCTGAAGAGCCAGCAAGACATGATGCAGCAGCCTTGGAAAGGGAAACTGCTTAACAGAGAAGATGAAGATCCTTGAAGGAAAGGAAATGCACCATATTTAAAATCTCTTCTATTTCAGTACAGCAGGGGACATGTGCTGACTCTAAATAACAATGCCCTACCTATGCTATAAGTCAGCCCTCACCTCTGCAAAATGTGTGATGGATTTATGTCATACGTTGAGCTGGATCTAGATATCTGCAGCATCGTAGATATGTCACGTTGTGCCACAGGTCCTCTTCTGCTCAGTGATCCCATGTGCCAAACCTAAACCGTAGCTATCATTTTCCAACCAGGTGCCTCCAGAGCAGGCAGCTGGTGCTGTGCGTGGGCAGGTACCTAATAGTGGGGGCCCCACGGCCACCGAAACACATGTTTGGGCAGGCCCCCCGGACTGATCCTGACCAGGAGACCATTGTACATCAAGGAGTCAGTGATCCACATGACGGTTAACCTGAGCAGGCCCAGGCCTGTGCTGCCTGTCCAGCGTGGCTCCAGGCTGTGCTGCACAAACTCTTGGCCACAGGACAAAGCCAGCCAGCTTGTAGTAACCGAGGAGGCTGCAGGCAGCTCCCACTCCGTACCAGCGATTACAGTGCCTGCCTGTCCTCATCTTTATCTAGAAGTTCTCATGTGAACCTCCATTCTGACAGTAGAAATGATTATTAGGGTTGATTTCTTGCAAGAAAATCATATAAGAGCTTGAATGACCAAAAAGAGGGAACCCCTCCACAGACAAGATCTGTGCAACACCATGGGAAAACCCGCCTGGGCTCCATCTGATGCTGTGCGAATGCAGGGTAACCCACATCTGAAGGGATGTATGATTTACTTGCTCTCTGTATTCTTCTTTTTATTTTATCTTATTAAACCAGCTAATTTATTAAGCTATTTGTTATCGGATCTTTCTTCTTGGGATCCAGAAAGACCCCTGCACTCTCTTACCTCATGCCCTGGGCAGAACATCCTCTGCCCACCCCACCCCTGCCTGTACATCCTCCCTCACCCTCACTGCATGAAGCCTCACAAGTTCCAAGAAAAGGCCAAAGGGATTTATATAAGGAAACAGAGAAATACACATAAATCTTGTGGTATTTTATCTTATACATTAGCCTCTTAGCTCCTTCTAAAGACCTTACCTACTTCCTACTTGATAGTAAATCCAATTATGCCTGATCCTCCTGCGCAGAAGCCGCTGCCAGTAAGCTTTTCATGTACAAACTAAAAGCTCCTGAGTGTGCTGCTGAAACTCGAGACCAGCAGGATGCCTGCTTTCTAAGAGGATTGCATCCTCCCTGAGCAGCGTTTAAAAGAGTACTTCAGACAGAGCCCATTCAGCGAAAGAGAAGCTGACATTTTTGCCAAAGAACATGCATTTTATAGCACGGGCATTGATTTCTCCCTAAAGAGATAATATATATACTATTCAATCAGTTTTTTGGTTTTTTTTTTTAAATAATATAAAGCCATTATTTCCATTTGAGCACTTTTGTCTCTATAGCACTGCATTTCTATTTTTTGTTCATATGTATATACACAGGTTCCTAAAGCGAAGGGTGGAGGGGAGAGGGCTGCCAGTCTGCCTCCCTGACACCAACAGGCTAAAGGTGCCCATACTGGGCCGCTTGTACCAGCTGCCCGAGAAGCAGGCTGATGCCTAGATTCCCACCGGGTAACACAGTGAGAATAAAGTGAAGAAAGGAAAAAGCTGGCTGCCTTTCCAGGGTTCACTAGAAGTTGACAGAAGTGGCTGTCCCTCACTCGACCACAGGAAAAAGGGGCTGAAATGTCTTCCCTGATAAATCAGTGCCTCTGCTAAATCAAGGTTCCTCTGCAGACAAATGGACAGGGAGAGTAATTGCTGTTAAAAATACCCTTCCTTACTGCAATAGCTTCAACCCTTTCCTCCTGACATTCATTCCTTAATGTTTGCTCTTGCAATGCCTTATCATGTGTATCACAAATATCATGCAAATGACATTTATTTAAACAAAACAAGAACAGGATGCTTCAAAGGATGTATTATGTTTACTGACATTCTAAGGGACCCTGCCCCACTTAATGGTGGAGGAGAAATCACTTATTTCACTTTGCTCCAAAAGTCAATTTTGTGGAAATACCTATTATTTAAGTTTTGAAAGGCTATCAGACAGAGGCAACAACGTAGTGCTCTATCTCCAGTCAGAGAAAGGAAGAAAAGAGAGGTATTTGTGCATATGGCATTTCTTTGAAGTTGCTGTACATCTTCAAAGATGCTCTACATCAGGAAAGAACTATTTTCTTTTCTATCACCATGATAAATACATGATGCACAACTGATACTTCCTTGCATCAAATCCATGCAAATGTTTAAGGGAGTTATATCTCAGTGCATACTGGGGAGCAGAGGAAAGGGAAAGAGTTACATTTTCATACAGTGAGGGAGAGGCACATTTTTAATAAATAGCTGTACATTGCACATAAAAAAATGCAGTGACTTTCTATATAACTATGCAAGTTATAACTTGATTATACACAAAAAATAAGTATTTGGGAATGATTAAAATGTAGTATTCAAACAATTAAGTTACTTAAAAAATGCAGCATCAACATGGTATGGGCTTTTTCATATATGAGAAGATATAAACTTGACTTTAAGATACTTAAGCCGTTTCCTGCTAAAAAAAAACCCTTATTGATATAAACTGCTCAAGACATTCAACAAAAAAGCACAGCTAGTAGAAAGCAAGCACTGATTATAATTCAGCTGCACACTTTTTTTTTTTTTTTTTAATATGATTCTTAAGCTACTGCTCCTGCCATCTTACTGTGAGGCACCAGAACCTGAACAGCTGGAAGAGTCTTCCCTGAAAGCACTGTATACACCAGGCATACACAAAAAGCACTCCTGTGCTTTTATGTAATTTAATATCTTAAATCTCTAGTACCTGTTGGGATAATCAAATTGCATTAATTGGTTAAGAGGATTTTAGCGCAACAATTGATGTCCCATCTACTCACCTCACTACAATGGTCCTCCTTCTACTTCTTGTAGGATTACTTTCACAGACCAGAGATGCTAGCTTTGGGAATGTTTTTGCAACAGTAGCATCTGGCCCCTTGGCACACTCCTCTTTGAACTGTAACAGCTCTGCTGTTGCCTTAAGGCACATCAAATGGTCAGAAAGCTAATAAGATAGTTCACTACTCTGGACATCAGTTTTCCTCTGTCAGCAATCTTCAGATTTGTCCTCCCTCACTCTTCCTTCAAAGCATCTGGCATCTTGGTAGCTGCCTTTCTTACACATAAAGGTACAAGCATTGTGCCTATGTCTCAGAACTGTGATAAGAAAAGCATCTGATTTTGCTAAACAAATAATTTTTGAAAAGTCTTTCATAGCAGGGAAAAAAGGCAGGGAGTCGAAGTGGGAAGGAAACTAATTTCAGACAATAAATCCCTCCATGTATCCAACAGGAATTGCTGATAATTATTCTGAACAATTATTCAATATCAGCCTTGCAGGTAACTTGCAGACAAGCAAGGGATGCTCTCTGCTCTTGCATATTCATTCCCCTGGGCACAGGCTGTGCACCTTGCCTTGCGCAATCAGCAGACACTTGCAGCTGAGCTCCTTCTGAAAAGTATTGCCAACAGTTTCACAAGTAGCATCAAGATACACTTTTACACAAATTTGTTCCTTGATGAAGGCACTCTGACAAAATGAAAATGGTATTACTGGCAGCCAGACACATCCTTATTAATAGATACAGCTACCCACATTTTAATCTGCCTCAAACCCTGGTCAAGTAGACACTATTGAAGTGTCCATCACACAACACAATGATCAGCTCCATTCTCCTCATCATTATACGCTTGACAGATGGATTTCAGAGAGATGCAGTTTAGATCCAAGCAGGAAAGGGCACATGTCTAATAGCCTCCTTCATTCCCTGCCCATTGTGCCAGCCACACCTCTACTAGGGATGAGATTCCCTGTGGAAATCAGAAGCCTTGTATCAATTCAAGAAACTTTCTCTGTTGCCAATGTTGTGTAAATGAGTAAAAATAGGCTTGTAATATATATATGAACTAGCTTAATGCTTTTGATGTAATATATTCAACATACCACTCAACACTAGTTTTTAAGTCATTGCATCTGAAGGTCATGAACAGTTTTCTAGTCACTTGGTAATAAAACATTTGAAAATCAAGCTTGGAAACAGGATTTTCTTCAGAGGATATTAAACTTTTAAATACTATTTCTGGCTGAAAAATTAAGCTGAGGTTAAGTTGTAGTTTCTACAGAACACATTATTTGTGAACATATTGCCCCTCTTCCAGATAAATACATCTTCAATAGTGGTTGCATCAACTTCTCTGAAACCAGAATGTCTCAATGTGAATTTTAGATTCAGATTTCTTCTGGAAATCATAGCTATGTTTCTGTTACACAGACTCTATTCAACCACATAATTTAATCTAAATTATTTAAGAAAGACAATTCTTAGAGATATCTTTGTTCATTTTCAGGTTATCAAGGTGCTGAAATATACAAAAAAAAATATGACATTCCCAAAGAGAATATTTATATTTTCGATTTCTACATAAACTTGATGGTGCCAAAGCAGTTCAGACATGAATTATGCTTCACTAACCTCCAATAAACCAAGAAGGAATAAAGCATTATGCTGGAGCACACACTTTCTGAGCTTCAAGTTACAGATTTCAGGCACCAGAAGGATTAGAAAAGGATATAACTCCATTGTACAACTCAAATCAGTGTACAGTGGTGGAAGAAGCTATTCTTGACTTAATGAAAGGACAGTAGTGCCTAGCGGAAACACAGCACAGAACCGTGCTCAGCTGCAGCAGCGGACAAGGCCAACCACAGTTTAACACAAATTAGCGGGCAAGCATCCCGTTAAACCTGGGCTGACAAGTCCAAATAGCGTATAGCTGTGCAGAAATGCAATCTCCATATCGTTACCAATTACTCTGAAACCTAGCATAGTATACCAAGAGATCTCTTGCTCCAGATACAGGAGTAAGCTATCCCCAACTTTGCCTTTTTAACTTCTCCTGAAAAAGGTAGAGTAACTATACCCTTCTATATCATTTTATCTACCACCAAAGAAACCAGTGTCACAGTAAAGTCAGCAGAAGGCGGTACATGCCTTTCCCTCAGTATCTCACTCTGATTCAAGCAAAAGTTTTTTTAAGAATTGATGAGGGTTGCTTTACACTAATGCATCAGATCACGACTTGCAGGTGAAGCCCAGGCTCCTGTTCACCGCTCACACACAGTCAGTCACCTCATGTGAAGGAAGGGATAGATCTGTAGACAGATCATGTCTAAAACTACCTCAGGTTTTCCTTCAGTTCCTGCAAGCTGAAGCACTAGGAAGTTACTTATCTGCTTAAAAATAAGCTGGTGTTCAACCACTTCATCCCAACTATTAGTAACTGGTTGGTCAAGGCCCCTTGGTGGCTTCCCAGACATAGGCCAAGTTTTGAAAGTCAAGGAGACTCATGAAGACTAATTAGAAACTGGGCAAACCCTCCCCCCCACCCAGCACACTGTGGATGAGTATTTGCATTAATGTGTGCTCCGAGTCGTCTTCTGTTTTCCTAGAGTGAAAATAAACAACATCAACTTGAGGAACCAAAGAAAGTCTTTACCCATAAAACATGCAAGCATAGGCACCTTTTGTAAGGTAATTCACACATCCCAGGAATTATTCTGGTCTCATACAAAAACCTTTCCTGGAAGGACCATTAACCCAAATTCTGATTCAGGAAAGTTTTAAGAATACTTAAAGAAAGTAAAATAAATTTATTTTTGCAATGGACCATACCAAAGTAACAACATGTTCATACCAAGTTTTAGTCATATTTTCAAAGTGATGAATGTCTCGGGCATTTCCACTTAAAACAATCCAACATATCATAAAAAAAATAAAGACACCAGTGTCCATAAGTCAATCAATAACACTCAGTTCCTTTAAAGATAAATTTAGCATTAAGAAAAATACATCCTATTTACAGAATCAATCTTATTTCTTGGGGAAAGGTAAAATTTAAACAAGAGCTGTGAAATCAAACTAATGTTCTTCCCCACAGAATCAAAGATGACTGACCATCCTTTCCATATGGCATTTTTGTTCCATACAGATCAGTAAATTCTTTGATAATGTACCTGTCATTCATAATCACAATTTGATCTTAACATTCATTATGTACCCAAAATTGACTTGACTCGTGTCTCAGAGACTGTCTTGAACCCTTCCCTTTGAAGAAGCTAGTAATATAAAATAACACAGTAGATCTCTGTTCAGAAAGACAGCAATCTTATTTAGCGATTAAACGTACTTCACAGGAAGAGATTCAAGCACTTTTTACTGCTCCTATGATTTAAAGATCTTAATTAACATCAGTTTTATTTCCCAAAGGAAAACAGCTGTTCTTTGTGACAAAGCACTTTCAGAGCACTCCACAAACTGAAAGCTGAATTGAACAGTATCACGTGCACCCATAGCAAAGCTTTCACAAACCTTTCAGGGGGAAAGAAAGAGGAAAAAGCAGCTTTAATTGGTAACACTGAAGGGTGAGTGGGTCAGTAACTGCTCCATACACTAGAACACAGAGCTTGCGGATACACAAATCACTACAGAGACTCCTTCACAGCCCTGGAAACACTAACACTAGGCAGCATAAATTCTAAAGATTTTGAGCTTCTTTTCTGGATGCCAGGCATTTTGTTTCTCATTAGAATTTAAATCACAGAAGAAACAATTCTTAGTTCAACTTTTATATACATATAAATAAGAACAGATTGTATTTCCTGACCCTATAGGGACTTACATCTCCCATGGAATGCTAAAAGAACATAGCAAAAAAAAAAAAGTCAGTGAAAATTACCGTGTAGTCTATATATAGCTATATTGTCAAAAAGCTTAGGCAAATAACCCTTAACAGAAAATTAAAAGTAAGGAATAGATTTTTTTAAAAAAACTCTACTTCTAATCAGAATTTTTAAAAAGAAGTTAATTGCATAGAGTACTAGTGCCAAGTTTCATAGTCAGATAAACACTATCATTTAAAAAACAGACTGAGGAGACCGAATTTCTGTTGTTGCATCTCACTGAAATACCAAAGTGATAAGACAATTAGGTAAAATATATATAGTTTTTACAGACACTTACTTGAATGGTGTGAACAGAAATGACAGTGTAGTTTCCTTTTTCTGACTCATCTTAACCTGCATAAAAAAAGCATTAAACCATTATATGCAAGTTGCAACAAGACTAAAAATTGTATCAGGAATCAAACTAAAAAAAATCACAGAAGAGTTCTAAGACTTTGGAAAAGGAATGGAATCACACTGTCGATATACTGTCCAGGAAACTGGGTGTTACACTCCCATATGTGTAACTCCTCTGAGTTCACGGAAACCCAGACCTGCTCTAAAGTAGGTAAAATAAACCACTCCTCAGCCAGTGATTTTCACAGAAGGACTTCTACAGTTTGCAGGGTAAAGGGAAGATACGGCTAGAAGTGCTACCAGACTTCAGTGACAACCTCCCTTGATAAAACTGATATTATTTGTACCAGATGGGAACTAGTACACTGCAGCATCACTGCCAAAGCAATGCTGTTAGACTGATTAACCTGCACATGGATAAAAATAGAAGGTTTTGATGCCGTCAAAGCCACTTTGCCCAAGGCCCTTCAAAACATCTTTAAGGCCTCCTGCAGCAGCCTGACTTGAATCTGACTGTCGGCATAAAGCACAGACAGGAACTTTCTAAGTGTACTGCTCCCAAAACCTGATAGCTTGAAGTAGCAACCCACACGTCTCATCCTATCCATCCAAGACAACATCCTCTCCAGGGAGTACAAACTGTGGTCAGGTCAGTCCATCACAGGAAAAGTAAAAACCCACTTGGCATGTCTAAGCCAGTGCACTACTTCTGCTTCAGCAGAGAAATGCGAAGGAAATTCACACAAAATCCTTCCAAAACAATGCTAGAAACAAGCCAACCAAAAAGAAAACAGAATATTTAGCACTACAAAATGACAGAATAAAAATAAACCTAAAGAAAAGAAGGACAATAACTTTTTCTTTTTTTTTTTTATTTTTTAAGTAATCCCCATGACACCAGTTTAACTGAAAAAGACCTGAGTCACATCCTTAATTCTTAGAGCAGAACCTCCAACTGTGGAGGTTATACCAGCACACTTCAACTTCACAGCCAGCCGGACATTTCCCCTGCTACATGCCAGCTTTCCACCATAGATTTGGAAGCGACTCTGCTGCTGACACTGCCAACATGGTACTCACACAAACTACATTTGGGAACCGGGCATTCAAGAGACAGAAGGTGCTGATGGTGCTAATATCTTGAAGGTACTCTCAAGCTAGTTCCTTGTTCTACCACTGTCACACAGATTTCCCAACAGGGCAACAGTTCTCTCTCTCAGCTTCCTGTCTGTGGAAAAGACAGTTTTCCCTCACAGCATTTATGTCTTGCCAAAACTGAGATTTTTGGATTTGGGACTGTTTCTTATTCCACAGTTGAAAAGCATCTAGTGAAACTCCACCTTTTTTGTTTGGACCACATATGTGTTCTCATAATACGATAATATCTGGTATTAGATGAATCAAGACAGAGAAGCCAGAGATGAACACTTGCAGAGCAAAACAACAGATATGACAGCGTTAGCTAAAAGTTAATTAGGCCACTAATTTCATTTCTTTAATGGACAGGTGCCTGTTACCTTTTTGATCTGTTTGTGTACCGATTCTGACTTAGAGCCTTCTCTCCCAGCCCCTGATGCAAAGGCAGTATTTCCCTTGTCAGGTATCAGAACTCGGATTCTACCTACATACTGCAAGTAGGTTTACATTAATATTGATAAACATCAAAAGAATCAAGAAAAAATTACTCATTCTCCTTACAAAAAAGGTGTTCATTAAAGTCTTTCAAACTCCTTCAGATATGGCTCACAGCTAGTCAATCAACATCACCCAGTATGCACATTCAATTTTAGTCCTTTGAATTACGGCATGCTATATACAGCATATATCCTGGTGTAATTATTTTACACATAACAACAACCACTATTCAAAGAAATATTTTTCTTTACCATATGTTTAGTTACCTTAAACTGCTCAAGAATCTGAACAGCATTGGTAAACATGCTCTCTGCTTTGAAATGAGCACTATTGTTCAGATATTCCAGAGGCAGAGTTCCCTGAGGAAGAAAAATACATATATACATTAAAAAAATTAAATGAAGAAACAGGAATTTCTCTAACTGAACTGCAGGCCAAATGAGCAGTAAGAATACTTCAAATTATTGCTGAAATAACTACTGTAACTCCTTTGAAAATACCCTCATCATTTCTCAACATCACAGGGATGGTTCATAATATCCCAGCTCCTACACGAATGCAAAAAAGGTAAATAACAGAAGTTGTTATTAAACTACATACTATATAGTAATACAACCTCAACTTCTGATCAGAAGCCATTTCTGAAATACCTAAAAGTGTTCTCTATCCAAAGCTTCGCCTGGGCCTGACTCACCCAGTACTCATGATGGGAAAGCAAGCAGTTCCCATGCCACCCTGTGTTGGGCAGCTTTCTTCACATGACCAGCAATGAGTGCAGGACAGGGGGACAGAATTTGGGGCAGGGTCTCCATAAGAAATATTTCAAAAAATATGCTGTAAATAGGTGTTTTAAATGTGAAACAAGCAGCATGAAAGCACACTAATGTAATACTAATTGTCAATTAGATATTTATGAGACAACCTTCGGACTATGTAATAATATATGAAAGAAATTCAAAGAAAAAGCCATCCCGCAGTGAGGGCACTCGCTGTTCACTAAATTAGAGGCACAAGATACCATCTGAAGAAAGTACACTAGTTTAAACAAGAAATAATTAAACATGAAATTGCAGGAACCAGCTTGTTTACAGGCTCAGCTTTCATTATCAAAATCAAGTGTTATTCAAACCATATTGCATTTTTACCATCCCTAAAAAACAAAGTAACAAAAACTTTTATGTAGCTCAAGAGTATAAAGTTGCAGATTATAAAACGATCAGCTGCCTTTCCGATTGAAAGCACTATATAATATATAAAAAGACTGAGTTTATACTCTAAACTGAAGACACATACACATAAAGCTAAAACTACAAGCAGTCTCCATACCCTATAAGACTTTTCCAAATCTATAATCTTTCCCCTCACATGCCTCAAGTCTTGTCCCCAACACCTCTTCTTACCACAGAATTCAGGGGGAAAGGCACACCAATAAGGGAAGCCATCAGCGGTGCCACATCAGCCTGTGCAAACAGAAACATTCCCATTTTAATATAATTCCAGCCTCTAGAGCTAATAAATGCAGTTTAATTTTAACGTATCTGCATTTGCAAAAGCAAATGGTATAATACTGTGAAGTTATGACACACAACTCTTCATAATATTTTTTTTTTTAGTTTCCAGTAGTCATCATGGCATGATTAGATTCAAAATGTGAGGCTCCACTACTGATAAAGCTTCAAAAATGCATTTAGTTTAAAAAGCAAATATAAGCCCCCACAATATTTATTCACAGGAATTCAGTACCTCCTTCACTGCAGAGAGGCATATCACTGTTTATGACTATTTATACCCCAGAAAGAACTAATTTCATATATACAGTTTTAAGCAGTACATTGACTATATTGCTCTTCACAACACTCCTCATCCCATGTTTCCATGGTGCTGATTACTCACCTTCTCCCCTTCAGAGGGGGATTCTGCACATTTATTTTTGTCCGCTCAGCCCTCAAGAAGGCCCTTCAATCTACACCTAGGCATCCCATAAAATAAGTTACCATTACCTTCTATTTGTGATGAAAAACACTACCTCTCACCAGGTTTATATTTTCCTTCAATATAAAACTATTCACCAAAATTCTTTGTTTCTCCAGCATAAATCTGAAGAAACTACACTGAAACCACAGGCACTGCTCCAGCCTCAGATCTACTGTGCAGAAGCAGACTCCAAACCATTATTTGTAGAGAACAATATACATGTAGTGTATATTGTAATCAGAAGTCTAGTTTGCCATTTTTACCCACAGACCCACATGTACTACAGGACAAAAGCTCTGTCTTTAGGGACTCCATTACCCAGAACAACATGACATTTGAGACTCTTCTATACAGTCTCAGAATAACATTCCCATAACTCCTGCCAGCATTGAGTGGAAAATTGATGTCTAATTTTGTACCAAGGCTTTGCTGAAACAGTTGATCCAGAACATTCCCAACTTCAACCTTCTAGCACGAGTTTATTTCCCTTGTTTGAGCAGATCTGGAGTCTGTTATTCACATATTGGGTTTCATAGGATCATAGGAAGTAAGAAGCAAACAAGCTTCAGGTGCACACATGTACATGTGTTATCATCATGATCTAAAAAGCTTGTCTGATTTAGTATCAAGGGTTAAGCCAATCACCTTTTTTTCTTCCTTTACAGTAAAAATTGTCTAAATTGCTAAGCAGCTGGGCCATAATCACAGACTGTGTTGAAAAAACCAGTTTCATAGTATAGCAAGAATTGGTTTTGATTCAATGATGACAGCAACTTCTGGAAAAAGTGACAAAATACAGACATCGAAATAGATAGCTCTGAAAAACTAAACATACACACAGTTAACTTAAGTGTAGCAAAAGACATACAGCAGATGCTCACAAACTTGGGAAACATGGCCATCAGACCATACTTTCTTTGTGTTTCACTGGGCACCTTCATAGGAGATACCGGGAGGTGTAAGCTCAGCTCCAGGACATTTTCAAAGTAGAAAGTAGAAGGAAAGCATTACAAGTTACTTCTAAAGGTTTGCAAAAACAAATCCCACTCTGAAAACGTTAGATGCTATTCAAGTTACTTTTGGCTAACTGGCACTGAGTTTGAGGAACACCTGCCATATTGTACTGCACTCTTTCTGCAATGGCATATGATCACTAAACTAAAAATGGTATGATAATGCATCTTCAGGAGGAGAAGTTGTACATAGTGGCCACATGTGTTGACAAGCGATTTAAACTTTTTCATACTATGTTCAGTATGGGTACAGTTCCTGCAACTCTTTAAGTAACACATTCCAGGGAAATGCTACATCGGTGTGATCATTCATTCAAATTCTATAAATTAGTTTAAATCACACAAAACTCATAATTTAAGGTGAAAACTTATGAGCTATTAAGTATGTTTGATACCTGATTGACATCCAGCCTCTTCAAGTTCTCCAGTTTCCATTCTGCAAGTAATAACAGAGCACATGAACAGCTAATATACACAGATTTGAAAGGAATAATTCAGTTGGCATTTAATGTCTTGTTGCCATTTGCTGTAAAGTGTTACTAAAGAAAATTATAATTTGACTTTAGGATGCTAGATCAAGAGGGGTTACAGATGGAACTCAACAGGCAGAAACAGCAAAATGCATTCATTTCAGCTCACATTTTCTCTTACCTATCAGAATAAACTCCTGCCTGCAATTGTGACCCATATCACTTGAAGAAAGTCCAACGTTTTTATTTTTTTCAGCACAGTATAGAAAGTGATATATTACCTCCTGTGCCAACTAAAAAATTCAAACTCAGGTTTAGGAGAAGAGCTGTTAAATCTCTTCAATAGTTTTTAAAAAAGGTTAACACAAGGTCCCAAATATACTGGTACAAAGTGGTACAAACATACTTCATTGTCTGCCATAAGCAATATTGGCCAAGAGCAAGCTCAAGGGAAAAGTTCACTGATTTAGCAATCAGAACAACTACTATGAAGGCAGAGACAAAGCCAAATGTACAAGCCCCTAAAGCTGTGGTGCATCATACAAAAAGTTGGTTCAAAACTGTATTTTCCTGCTCTCCATTAGCCCCTAAGGAAATAAAGAAGAAATTGCCTGGGTTTTTTGGGGGTGGAGAGTTATTTAGAAACAGAGCTTAGCAGGGTGTTGTTTTTTTTTTCTTCACGTCTTCTTTTCCTAATGTTTAAATTTGCGGCCCCACTACCCACAGCAATAATATGAGCAGGAAAAAAAAACCAACAAAAAAAACCCCAAAACACCCAAAAAAGACAACACACAGCTTTTTTTTTATTCAAGCTTAAAAAAAAAATCAGATACACAGGAAAACATGACAGGGGCTGAAACAGACTTGCTGATACAGTACTTTAAATACTGTCAATGACCTACCTAAAGCAGATCTCAAGTACAGCAGTAAAGATGTTGGGGGCACCTACTGTCAACTTGGGAACAAAACTTAATGTTAGCAACAGGGGCACAGCCACCTTCCTAAGTATACACAGAAAGCTAAACCGGCCAGTTACGGCACTGCTAACGCCACTTGCTGAAATGACACTGCAGAAACAGCACAGATGGAAGCAGGAGTCCACCTAGCAGCTCAGACCATTGACGGTGTAGCCATGTTGCCCAAAAGTGTCCTTTGGCTTTATATGAAGTGGAAGTTTAAATGCACCAGAAACAGGCTTCATGCGAAATATCAGTAAACCGTTGCTCAAAGGTCTGGCTCAACCTCATTTATTTTCTCCAAAGAGGCGTTCAAATCCTAGATCATACCACCCTTTCTCCATCTTTCAATACACCTTGTCTGTGCCAGATCCAAATCTGTCTCAGTTGAAAATGGCCCAAGACAGGAAACATCTACATTTGCAGTATTGCATGTAGCAAACTTATTTTCAGCAATTAGTTCACACCACTGCTAGCTTTGGGGGTCTGAGTACAGGTCCACTGTTATCTGGTCCCAAGAGCACCCTGAAGAGCAGCCATGTACCTTAACAGCAGCGAGACATACAGTTACACTAAGCTCCCATGGCAACGCAGGTGAAGTATTATCGGCATTAATCATGAATTGTGTTAAACCCACACCAAAATGAACAAGTTTGCTTCCTTTTGCTTCCCAGAAAAGGAAATGGGTTTACATTTCTAGAGATATAGACTGTCACCCATATTTCTATTACATAAATGCATTGTTTGTTTTCCTTTAAATAATATTTTCCAATGAAAAATGTTGGAAAACTGTCTACATGCACACCATGTGCTTAAGGTAAGAAGAAACTGTAGCTCTGCTAGAGAAACATCTAGCTTTGTTAGAAGTTTTTACATCTCTGCTTCCCCTCCTCAGATATTCCCAAAAGGCAGAGCTGAAGACACCTGCCTTAGACCAGGAGCCATAAGAGACTGAGCCCAGGAGCTCCCGAGGACCGGGACACACCTGCAGACTGGCCAGTCCAGGTTGTACTCCCGGGAGTGAGGTGCCTTAGGTGTACGTGCTGCCCATGTTGGTTTACGATTCCAGCTGAGTCTCTAGGTTTCCTGTACAGTGCTCAGTAGTTTTCCACTCACTTGATAGGGTTTTCTTTCTTTATCCTGCCCTGCTTTTACTGCAGCTCACTGGGCAGTCAGATGCAAACAGTCCAGGGGAAACAGCAGGGAAGCACCAGTTCAAGAAGAGGCTGGGGATGAGGCTATATGAACCAAAGTAAATCTCACGTAAAACCTCAGAAGTAAAAACAGTGAGGGGTACACTGAGCTCCTTCAGTTGTGGCAAAGCAGGGTGAGCCCCCTCCAAAACAGGGATGTGTATCGATGAAAACAACCACCCCACATCCTTCCGCTGCAGAAGACTGTGCTTTCACTTACAACTTTCTCTGGACTTGCACCCCAAGGCCACCCAGCAGGGCCTGTGCCAAGGAGCTGGAGAGCAGCTCTGTATTTTTTTTTCTTTCTGAAGAAAGGTCAAAGTCAACGGCCAAATGGGTAATACTACACATTACCCACATGATGCAGGGCTGCCATCACAAATCTTTCCAAGATGATTGCATGGCCAGGCCTAAGGGAAGGCAGAGCACAGGTGAAGGGACTGATGAGGAGAAGGCTGTCATCACAGGGCAGACACTGTGCCCTTCCAGCCATCCAAGGAGCACATTAATCTTTCCATGACAAATTGGACAGACTAAGTCCTGCCTGTCGGCACCGCCTTTGGAGGTATCGACCCTTGATGGCAATGATGAGAAGAGAGACAATGCACTAAGCTGCCTACAGCCTGCTTGCACTGAACAGAGCATAAGAAGTTTGTCAGCATTAGAAATATTCTGCTGTTTCCATGAACTCTTAACTCGGAGAAATTAAAAAGGATTGTCAATAGATGCAAGAACTTGAACATTGGTGCATGCAATCACAAATGTAAGTCAGAGACCCACATACATCAGTGACAAAGAAGTCTTGAAAATGCTCTCCTCTCCTGCACAGTTTCAGCTGCATTTGTATGGAGGAGGAAAGGCAAATTCAAAGACCTTTTCAAGAGACCTCTTTTAAGCATCTTTTCTTTCATATGTTAGCTTTGTGAAAATATCTGGGATTGCAACTTAATGGAGTAGCTGAACTGTATTGAGCTGTGAAAGTGCCAAGTTCCATTTCAGCAAGAATTTTTTCTTTACTTTTAAGCTACATAGCCTACTAGAAGCTATAACGTACTACAATAGAGAAAATAGTCACTTTTTAAGAAGATACTTATTACTCAAATAGAGATTCAAACTCCCAAGATACTCAGAGAGACTCAAATCTCCAATAAAGATTATCCCTTGCAATTAAGAACCTGTAAAGATAGTGTCTTAAACAGACCAACAACATGCTCGACAGCTGGAAAGCTGCAGAGCAAGTCCAGAATGAAGGGAGGAGTTTCTGATGTTTGCTTTGGGGTGGTTGGTTTTTTGTCTGCCTGTTGGTTTGGGTTTGGGTTTTTTTAAACCATCAGAAGGAAAATATCAAGCAGGCACAGCAGGATGCAGACACATTCCTTCCTTTAAGAAAATACACGCTTCCCGACAGATGATAGCCAAAAAGCTTTCCCTATTGCGTACCTGGAAGCCAGGTCAATACTCATCTTTTTTGAAATGCTCTCACACCATTTTCATCATTATTTGAAGTCAAACGCTGAGGTTTGTACTAAGGCTGAAGAGAATCAAGAAAACTGACAACTGTAAAAATCAACCCTTAGAGACTTCAAGTATCCTTAGAAGTCGAGCAGATCAGCCATCACAGACACCAAAATCAGTTGGTTTTACTCTGTTTTCTATTTTTTTATTCTACAACTCATTTTCAACTTTATCAGAGAAGTTATAGTTTTATAGCAATTTTATAGTAACAGTTAATCACAAAAAGTGAAATGTTAGCATGGTCTATATCTGAGAAGTCCTGTTTGTTTAATTTGTTACCAAATACCTTCTCAAGTGCAGGAGGGGGTTAAAATCTCAGGACTGAAGTTATTTTCACCTGTTTTCTCTAATGTAGCTTGACAAACAATCCAATAAAATAGAAAGCCATTACCTCATCGATCACAAGTAACAACCTGAGAAATTCAAGGCATTTTAAGAAACAGAGCAGACTATAAGAATTGGGCACATGAAGGAGGAAGAGCTTGCACAGTTTAATCACACATGGTTCTAGAAATCCATCAATATTTCAGTAAGCCAGTATTTATTACATTATATATTTGAAATATTAAAATTATTTTTTTAAAAAAGTTTACACTTAAATAAATTACAAAGGGGAAAAATAACAGTACAGTCTCACAGGTTTTCATTAAGAAAGACTGTTTACACTTCCACAACAGCCACAAGGATGGAAGTGAGACAAGACAGCCCTGCAAAGTTCCCAGGGTTATACTGTGAAGCTAGAAAAGAGTCTTAGGACATGTCAACTTATCATGTTTCTGTACAAATAGCTTTTAAGCTCTGGGAGTCTTCCTAAGAATTAAGTCTCCTCTGGAAATAAGTTTTAGGAGTGTGAATAGCCTCCTGTACCCAAAGAGAGAAAGTCTTCAGTTCCATGATTAGAAAAGAAAACTGACTCTGATGTTATGTACCCAATTTTGCAATATCCTCCATAGGCATACTCTGTCACCTTTTCTTTCCATGCCACACAAAGCAAGTCATATTTATTGTAATGGAGCAGAAGTCAGTGAAGATAGACAGGTGTAACAGTTAAACACCTCCCTTTCCACCAGAATCTTGCACTTAAGTTTCATAGTTTACCTACCTTTCAAAAAATTGTCTTCAAAGAACTGGGACGTGACTTTCTGTGGATAATTCACCCCAGCACCCCAAACAATCAGTGGTGTTAAAGTTTCTGAGGGATGACCAGCTCCATGGGTTCCTAAGATACACCAAACAAAAAAAAAGTGTAAACTTTAAGACACATGGTATAAAAACAAACAAAACCTATATCTATGCACACATGTACTAAGTTCTTGTTACAGTATGCATACTAAAATCCTGTTACAGACAACCTATTCCACCTTCATAGCTTATTTTTATGCCACTAACAATAAAGGCTAAATTCAAGTTGCAAGTTGGGAAATTGGTGCCTCTTAAGTCAAACCTATAAAGATATGTAACTTTGTATATTAAAAACCCCAACTTGTTAACATACAGAAGCTAAAGCCAAAGTATTTGAAAGCCTGAAGGTGTAAAGGAGTTACCTGCTCAAAACACATGCATGTGCCTATCCTAAGCATCCCATGGAAATGAGGGATGACTGATTTGAGTAAAATTAGGCATGTGCCCCCAAAAAATTATATAGAACTAATCTCTGGTCCCCAAATAAGGATTAGACTTCCATTTCAAAACCAGGAGACAATATGCATTGCAAATGTCATTCTTTCCCCAGTGATACAAGTTCATTTTTAAGGTTTTAAAGCCTGGTAGCACACTCCTTAAAAATTGACGAAACATGACTTCCTTCCCCAGGGAAATTAATTCCCTCCCGATTAACATATCAGCCACCAAAAGGAGGATGCTTTAAAACTATGATGTCTCAACAGCAGCTGCACTGAAGCAGAAGCCACACAAGCTTGAAAGAAACACTGGTCATTGAACTCAGTGGGTGAGGTACCATAGCACTGAGATAACCCAATCTCAAAGGGAATGACATTGTTATACAAACTCTACACTGGTCACTGCATGGTCTACAAGATTATATATTTTCCTTGTATTTGCATAGACACACACTCTTCCCTCTGTGTGTGTGTGTATACATATATATTTTAATAACTACAAAGGACAGAGAATAACACATTGGTTTAAGGACAGTTTTGTTTTGTTTTTTTTAAAAAACAAAAACAAACCAGAATTGGGTATGAAATTGGGACTAGCATTGTGGCTGTACAACAATCACTATGGCAGAGCTGAAGAGCCAGCTTTGCTTTCTTTAAACAGCCCTAAGCTTAAGAACACACAGGTCTGGCAATAAGATTTTCTGATATTCAGAAATCCCTTGGAAGGCACTCTCTGGGCTCAAAAGCAGCACAACTGCTGCTCTTTGCAGAGCTTGGGAAAAGAGCAGATGGAGAGAGCACTTTCTCCATCTCCCAGGCATCAGTTATTTCTTTCTATTGCCCGAGGAAAGTGCAATTTTTGGTGAGCTTTCATTTTAGCTGAGCCACCAGCTCCATCAGTGTTTTTACTGAGACTCTGCCTCCATGAATACTTTAATGCAGATACAGCTGAAAGAGGAAGCTGTACCCACCCTCCCCCTGTTATAAGAACCAGGTTTCAGCCTGATCTGAATTATAAGGGGCAGGGGCGGGGAGCTTATTTCCAGCTGGGTCAGTTCCCTGTTCCACCCCTCAGGGGAAAAGGAGGGAAAGGGTGCTTTTGTTTAGTTTTCTGTTCTCTGGTCCAGCATACCACACAGTAGTACTTGTGCCAGGATGGTAGCAGGAACAAGTGGCCAAGGTGAGGGTGGGTGTGGGACCACCTATGTTGGTGGTCAGCAGTTCCATCTGAGATCAGCTTAAAGCAAAACCATGGGGTCAGACTGAGAAAGCAAGTGTTGTTCTTTGCCAACAAACACAGTTTCTTTGATCATGTCAAGTTCAGAACATGTTCTCTTCCCTAATAGGTCCCCCCTGCCCTTTTAATTTTTAATTTATTATAAAACTGGTGCACATCCCATTCTGCAAATAACTGAAAGACTGCAGCAGTTGCTGATACTACAAGCTCAAATAAAAAGCTACTGAACTAGCCTTCAGACTGCTGGCTATGGGCCTAAGCATCATCTCTGGGTTCCCTCTAGGACTCACTAAAGTCAACTTCTTTAAAGTTATTAACACTTCTGGCAGAAGATCAAGCTTTATCTTCAAGACAGAAAGAGATGACAGAAAACTATGACAGACCAGTGGTCCTCAAAGCCTGAAGATTTATTCCTGTCACCTTTTATTCCCCCTTCAAAGCACCTAGTACATAATGAGAACATCCAGCAGCACACTCTGGCAGCGAGGAAGGCCAACAGCATCCCAGGCTGTGTTAACAGAAGCACAGTCCAGGGAAGGGATTATCCTCCTCTACTCAGTACCTGTGAGACAACCTCCAGACATTGGACCCAGTTTTGGGCCCCTCCAGTACAGGAAAGACATCAACCATCTGGAAGGAGCTCAGTGGGGGGCCCCCAAATTGGGTGGAGGAGCAGTTGTCCTGTGAGGACAGGCTGAGGGACTGGGACTTGTTCAGCCTGGAGAAGAAATGGCTTTGGGGAGGATGTAACAGAGCATCCTCCCTGTACCCCACTGCGAGGGGCTTTGAGAGAAGATGGAGCCAGAGTCTCACTGTGGTGCGTAGCGGGAAGATGAGAGATAACAGGCATAAGTTGAAACAAAGGAAGTTCAAATTGCAGATGAAGAAAACATTTTCCCCCTCCATGAGGGCAGGCAAGCAACAGAGCAGGCTGCCAAAAGGGGTTGCGTAGGCTCCATCCTCTGAAGTTTTAAAGGCCCTGCTGGATACAGCCCAAGAAACTGTGTCTGACCCCAAAGCTGATCCTGCATTGAGTAGGTGGTTGGACATCCTGAGGTCACTATGATCATATATCATGCATATATAAGGAAATATATACACACCTCTGCTCCAAAAAATTATTAAATGATTACTTGAAACAGACAAAAAAAAAATTGCCAGAATTAAAATTTTATTACAAGTGGCAGTCAGCTCAACAGTAAATAATATTCAAACCAGACTATTCTGCAAATGAGCAGATGGTAATTAGGCTGATTTTGAATAGATACATGAGTTTTTTTCATCTCTGATGACAGAAAAAGTCTGCATCCCTTCCATTTAAAAAGTTTAGGATTTCACACACAGAGTAAGATGCTGAATTTTGCCAAGACCATGCCTGAAGCATCCTTGGTTCAAAAGTATCACAGTTAAGAGTTACAAACACACATAGCATTGGAGAGACTTATCACTTTCATTGGCTGCACACAAGGACAGGAGTGTTCTTAAAATTCTTGAAAAAAGATGGGAAAAAAATTTGTCTAAATGAGTTCACCACCGTAAACTCTTCTCATCTGCCCTTAATCTAGTTATGCCAAAATCGCCTCAAGTCATCTGGCCACTGTGGTCATGCCCTTCACAAGTGCCCTCTGTGGGTACTAGCCTGGCCGGCCACCTGGCTCACTATCCTTTTTGTACTCTCTGCTGTTCCACCTAGTCTCCAGCACCAACCTCCTCTAGAAAGATCACACAGCAGTCCCATCCTTTCTGCTGCACCTAAAAGGCCAAAAAAAGCAAAAAGATCCCCTCCCCCAGTTTTTCACCAGGTCCTGGACAGATTTGCCACCGTTTCCAGGTGCTTCAGAGCACCAAAGTGAAAACTACATCTCCCACATGGGCTGGAACAAGACCAACTTTGCTGTTGGCAGCCAAATAACACAATCTCCTCCTGCTTGGGCCAGTTTTCTCCATGTGGGCTCTGACAGAGGTGGTATTCAGGTCTTTTTATCCCTACTAGCACCCACTAAGGGAGTTAAGCTTCTCCCTATTAATTTTTTTTTTCTGTTCAGATATACAGCTCAGCTGTCCCAGGGCTGATGAGGGCCCCTGCAGCCAATTAACCATTTCCTAATATGCATGGGTTTCATATACAAGCAACACTTACAATTTCAAATCAAAGCAGGGGCTCCAAAGCTTCTAATGGGACAGAGCTCTAATTGCACTCCAGATACTCACCCATAAACTCACCTGACTCAAAATTTAAAAAGACTCACCCCAATCTGTCATTCCATGGTCAGAAGTTAAAATAAATGCAGTTTTTCCATCATTTCCATAGAAATTGTCAATCATCGAAGCAATTTCTTTTACACCCTCGTCAACTATTTTAATGTTCTCCTTGTACTCCCTAGAAAAATAAGAAAAAATGTTGTTAGATTCAAGGTGGCTCTCACACTTGGTATAAAGCAAGTTATCCATGGTCATAATGCCCAGTCCTTTGATTATAGACAGCTTTATCCTCTACAGAACCTCAAGCTAAGAAAAGGCATCCTAGATGTAAAATCTCTCCTCTTCTAAGTCTTACGTGAGATACTAAATTGTCACAGCACAGTTTGAAGGTTCCTGAAACCACAGTCTCAAATGGATGTTTGTTTGTATTTCAAATCTGACCTGTCCCTGATTGAAGACTATAATTTAATCACTATCCGGCAAGTTAAGGAGAATGCCAAAACTAAGGAATTCTGGAAAACCCCAGAAGTGAATTGTAAATTTCAAAAATTACTTTAAGCCAGTAACTAAATAGCAAAGAAGATCTCACCATACAGGGACTGTTTTGAGATGATTCACAGATCAGCACAGGTCCCAGACTTTTGTGAAATAGAGGCTAAAGCAAAAATTTGCATATTTTTTGAAGAAGTGACAACAATTAACTTTCAGCCAACTAATTTTCTATTTGTTGCTGTTGCTAAAGTCAGTTTTAAAAATCTGTCTCCCAAAATTCGTAACAAAAACCATGAGACATACAGCAAGTATGAACTTTGGAATGACGTAGGAAATCAGAGCAAGGATTTTGAAAGTATGCAAGGATCAGGACATAATATCCTACATTCAAAGCATGTGAGGAAAAGCAAGTTCTCAAATAACACACTACAAGATGAAATGGTGATGAGTACTGTTAGTCTAAACTCTTCTCTTTGTTCAAGTGTCCTAAGGAAAGCTAAGACATAATGCTGGAATTTGCAGCTGTTATTCCTGAGCTTACTGTTGCCTATAAATTCAACCATACCATTTCAGTCATGGGGAATCTGAGAACTGTTTCCATTTTATATTTAAAACTGCAATCTCCTACATATCCTCTAGATTTTGTGCTGACTATAATGAAGACAATCTGCTAAAAATCAGACTTGAGTACAGGAGTATAACCAGGCACACTGTATATAGCAAAAATGTGTCACTTCTACAGAGGACACCTTAAAAACAAAAAACCCCAGAATGTGGTGACATATATAACTTATTGTAGAAACCCTCAAGACTACAAGTCTTGTTTCAGGCTTGATAAATAGCACTGTTAAAGTTACTGTATGCCTTTAAAACTAATAGGAAAGATATGCTTAATCTCTCACTTACCTTGAGTTTGGCCGATGAGCATGTCCATTTGTGTCTATGCCTAGCAAATGCAGGAACAGAACCACCTTCTCTTCATTCAGTGCAGAGAACAATGTTTGATTGCTTCTGGAAGAATTAAAGAAGCTCTGTATGGAATAAGCCATTAAGATATTAATCTGAGTACAATGGAAAAAGATGATAGGCAGCCTATTAAAACTAAAATGCAGCTGTTTTCATGTCAAAATACTAGTAGTTATTAGAGTTACAAAAGAAAAATTAATTAATTCCCAATTTACTTCTTGGAGGATAACTACCATCAGTATAGTCAGTCCAAAGTTTCATATTATCTAAGGCAACACTCTTCAAGTTGAGGGGTCTTTTTTGTTGGTTTTTTTTGTGTGTTTTGGTTTTTTGGTTTGGTTTTGGGTTTCTTTAGGCAGAAATACCAGATAACTGCATATCATCCTGTCCTGGTTTTGGCTGGGATAGAGTTAATTTTCTTTCTAGTAGCTGGTATAGTGTTATGTCTTGGATTCAGTATGAGAAGAATGTCAATAACACACTGATGTTTTCCATTATTGCTAAGTAGTGTTTATACTAAGTCAAGGATTTTTCAGCTCCTCACACCCAGCCAGCAAGAAGGCTGGAGGGGCACAAGAAGATGGGAGGGGACACAGTCAGGGCAGCTAACCCAAACTGGCCAAAGGGGTATTCCATACCGTGTGACGTCATGTCCTGTATATAAACTGGGGGGAGTTGGCCTGGGGGGGCAGATTGCTGCTTGGGAACTAACTGGGCATTGGTCGGTGAGTGGTGAGCAATTGCATCGTACATCACTTGTTTTGTATATTCCAATTCTTTTATTATTATTATTATTATTATTGTCATATTATTATTATTATCATTATTAGTTTCTTCCTTTCTAGTCTATTAAACTGCCCTTATCTCAACCCATGAGTTTTACCTTTTTTTTTCCTCCCCAATTCTCTCCTCTATCCCACTGGGTGAGGGGGAAGCAAGTGAGAGGCTACATGGTGCTTAGTTGCTGGCTGAGGTAAAACCACAACACATCCCTTCTTTGCCTCCTGTATAATCACAACAATGAACTATTCCTGAGCACCACTTATGGCTTTACATTTCCATTGATTTATCGATTTGAAGCTGGAAGAAAAGGTCTCAAATACTCTTGCTTTGGAAGCAGGTTCTGCAGGACTGAGATACCAAGCTACAACTTGTTTGCAGAAACTAAATTAAAACAGAACAAAACAAGATATGTTTTGCAAATACATGAACTACAGAACATACATCTCCCTTGCACATGTCCTACTTAAGCATCCCTGAGGCAGATGCCAGGGGGGATTTTCCCCTCAGACTGAATAAGTCTTGACATGGCTATTCTGTGTTAGACCAGCAATATTACAGCAATGCAAAATGCAGGCAGACAGCTATTCCAACATGATCTCCTTAGTAACTGCACTGCCCAAGGAAACAAAGTCAAATAGGGTTTTAGTTCAAAGAGCATCCAGAGAACCTTTCAGTACACTAATATAAAGGAAAACGCCTTCGAATTTCACACAAGAGTCCAGGGAAAATGCTGGTAGAGCCAGTAAACCATTTCTGCCACCAAAGGACATATCAGTCCACCACACACCCGGGCCAGCAGCAGAGCTCTTAAAAACTAAAGCTCACACCTTGCGTAAATGAAAGTCACTGTACCCAGAGGAAGACCAAACTGGCATCAAGAGCATCATAGTAAGCCATGTCAGGAAACCATGGCAGTACGTAATTCCACCTTCTTTTCTCCCTGAATATACACAAGCCACATGGACTAGTATTTGCACACTCTCAACTTCAGCTCTTGGTCATGATTTTCTTTGGATAAAGTCCAGAGATATTTTAAATAAAGATACAAGAACAAAATCCAATCACATTCAATAGCAATATAATTATTTTTATGGAGATTTCCACTTCCCACACAGGTCCATCCACCTGCACATATTTGACCACAGGCTGAAGAAGCCTTCCAGAGCACACCATTAATTTGCAGGATACAGTATAATTCTGTTTTCTTATTTTTAATTAAATAAAAGGAAACAACACATCAAAACAGACAAACAGGAAACTCCCAAAATCAAACGCTAACTCGTAGATCAATATTAGGAGGCAGGTATTTTTCTATCACGGACTGATTAAGTGAAAGAAACCATTGTGAGGAAGGTAAGGCCTGAGCTTCTCCTCTCCCACCAGATGAGTTCCCCACGATGTACCAAAACCACCCCACTCCCCCAGCCCCAGCCATCTCGTAACCCAGAGCAGCAGCAGCCACAAGAGCTTGCCTAACCTATGGCTAGATAAGAAAGAGAAAACAAAAGGAAGATGAGCATAACCTAAGATGTGGCGTCTTTTCCCAGAGCAAATAGCAAACTTTATCCCATGGAAATTTTTAAAAATGGTTTTATGGAAAAAAAGGAAAAAAAAAAAGGGAAATTCACCACAAGGAGTTATCTTAGGCTGATAAAGGCGGTGAGTTAGTAAGCAGGACACCAAACAGTAGGGCAAAAACCACTTCACTTTGTTCTGGAGGTTGCTGAACTATTTGCCCAGCACTATCCTTGTATCTCCTTGTAGCCTGCTAAAGGCCTCTTCTTTTTGGTACTCAGTATTCACAACACTTGAGACCTACCACTACTTACCACTAGTTTCCAAGCCACTCATATATTAACTGTATCTTTGTGTCTAAATTTATCTGTTTCCCTTTCATTTGCTGTATTCAGTAATATTACCTCTCTTGTATATGAATGCCACCAAGAAGTTTCAGGGATGGGAGTAAACAACAAAGAGGCTGAGAGAACTCAGTTTCTACAGTCTCAAGAAAAAGCAGCTAAGGAGAGATCTCACTGCTGTCTACAACTATCTACCGCGAGGGTGAAAAGAAGATTGAGTCAGACTGCTCAGAGGGCCTTGGTGATGGAACAAGGGGAAACTCACAATCTGAAATGTGGGAAATTCCAGTAAGATAAAAAAGACTTTCAAAAATTAGTTTTTAAACCACAGTTGTAGCCAGATATTGGAACAGGTCCTCAAGAGGTTGTTGAATTTCTGCCCTTGAAGGTGCTCAAAACTTGACTGGGCAAGGCCTGAGCAGCCTGCTCTAACAGGACCTCCTTCATGCAGGGAGTTGGACTCAATAACCACTACAGCCTTCTTCTTCTATGATTCTGGCAACTTTTCTATGGTTTTCTGGCAACTAACAACAAATAATGCCCTGGCTACAACTCGTATGCAATTTAGTAAGATCAGCAATAAGTTTCCCATTAAAACATTCACAGTAAACTGTAAAGGTAATTATAATGTAATACTAATTGAAATATTACAAGAGAAGTTTGGTTACAACTGTGTGAAATCTTTTAGTATCATCTCCCTCCTTGGATGGGAGAAAGCAAAGAAGAAAAAAAGACTACCTAGAAGGCCTAGCAAATACATGATTGACTGATGTCTGAGCAAAATATGGACTCCTCAGATGTTTAACATAAGTTGTTGGGGACCGTTTGTTCCCCCAAGACAGAGCCCTCCATGGAAGCACGATCCTTTAATAGAACTGATAAACTGTTGCTAACTGCATGGATATACAGGGAGAAAGAGACCAAAGAAACTTTCTCCTTTCACAAAGCTCCTTCATACATAAATCCAGGACAACTTAAATCGGTTGATTAAAGCTATGCACGCTGATTTGTGCTGATGTGAGAGTTTAAATACTTATGCCAGTTTTTAGATGTAAAATAAACATACAAAGGCAGGATAAACATATATATGCTAGGTTTATATCAAGTTGAGCAAGCTCATGCACAAGACTCGACGCATATTTAAAATAAATCACTCAACCATTGTACTGCTAGCTAGAGCAGAGCTATCTGTAGTGAAATCAACATCAGGTCATAGCACTGTCTGCAGAGCTTCAAAGTTTAATGTCATTCAGTTCTGGACTCCGGCCTGCCCCCTGCACAGAAGGGACAAGTCTGAGGGCTTGGTCTGGACTTCTTCCAGCAGAAAGGGGCAAGGAAGAATGAACTATTGTGTTCAAAATGAGAAAAGAAAAACAAAAAAAGAAACATTTGCCATCTGCACCTACATGTCCATTTAAGTCAGAAGACATCAACTGAATATCTTGAGCGTATCCTACCCTTTGGTCATAATAAATTGTGGTTAGACCATTACTGGGACTCACCTCCAAGTCTGTTTGAGTTCCTGGTATTTTAATTATTTTAACCTAAAAAAAAGTTCAATCTTATAAAACTGTTCTTCACAAAATACTTAAAAAATCAGAAATGCAGTAAAAAGACCTTTTTTTTTTCCCCTGTTAACCTAGACTCCCAGTATTTTGCTCCCTAATTTTTCATTAGCACAGACTCAAATTATGATCTAGGTAAAGGTTATTTATGTGAGAATCATTGAGCCACATCCCACTAAATTACACTCAGTCCCTTAATTATTCTGAAGGCTTCAATAAAAAAACCCCAACCAAAAAACCCACCAAAATAAACCACCCCAAACCCCAGAAATAACTCAGTCAATCAACTACATACCCATCTGGATCTCCAAGCCACTCCCAAGCTATTATCACAGATTAAAATTACTGAATATTAACCCACCTGCAGATAAAAACCCTACCCAATCTAGTCTATACTCAATTTTCTCTGTCCCAAGAAAGGGCTAGGATCACCTTGTACCATGAGCAGACATGACAGGAACTATCAAGTATCATACTTTTTTTCTTCCACTCACGATTTAAGCATTTTGCTTCTGATCCATACAAATAAAAATGAGTCAGAATTTCACATCTCCTCACCAATTGAGTTATCATTAGTGCTTTTTAAGAGAACAAGCAATTTCAAGGTGCCAGCACTAGTAGCCCAAACATTAGCTAGCCATTCTTCATTTTATCCCCATCTTTTTTGGGGCAGAGGAAGCCACAAGTGGCCCTCATGATGATTGGGACCTGCTGACTACACAGTAGAGAGGGAATACATGTTAGTGTCTTTTACTTCCTAAAGAGGCAGAAATCCAGGGACCACCTTGCCCACCAGAGTTAAACGATATGCTGTTAAATATTTGAAATAAAACTCAAGGGAGGAAAAAAAAACGTAGGCAAAGCAGAATTTAGATTTCAGCAAATTGTCATTGTAACTTATACAAAATCTCACCAGCATAGCTGAGAGTCATTCGAGTTATAATAGCAGAGTGACCTCAGTTTCAGTCAGCCTCAAGTTTCACGCTTCTGAAACAATCACTGATGTGTAACTGAAAAGATGATAAATGGAATGAGTGTTTCACACCAGCCAATCAAGTGCTATCCATTCACAGTATGAAATTTAGATGGGCAAAATAAGTCTTTAAAATAATGGTGCTGGTTCCAAGGAAAAAGTCATCAGTAATGACATATATATTAAACATATCATTATAGTTTGAAAGAAGAAATGCCATTAGGTGTTTTGAAGCAAAAGAAAGGTAGTACCACCCTCACATACCTGCACAGCTCCAAATGACAGCAGGGTACAACTTTAAGACAACAGCTATTCAAGTGTAATTGACAGCCTAATTTGATTTGTATTATTCATATGCATTGCAAAATGCAAGCTGGCACAAGTGCACATTCAGGGAGAGCATAGCAGTTAGAAAAAACATCTTTTCACCTGCAAACTCAGAAAATCACTTCCTTTGAAAATTAGCAGACTATAATGAACTTTTCCACCCTACATCACTATTTAAAGCACACCCACCCTTAGCTTCCTAATATAGATGCTGCTTTGGTTTATTAATTTTAGTTTTATTTTTGGTTTGATTTAATTTATGCTGGTTAGCTAATGTTAATGCATACAGCCCAGAGATCTTGTGGGAAAAGTTTTATTAAGTCTTAAACTCCATTAACATTGTTATGAGATCCAGAAAGTAACTCACCTAATTGCTCCACTGATATAGATATTTATACACCAATACCCACTATTAGCATTTCTTAATCCAGGACAGGTGAGGTAGCATGGAATGACATTAATATAGGAATTAAGGAACAATCAGAAACTATGTGCCTTGCACTATTAATACAGTGACAGCACCACAGAAAACAACAGTCATGAACCCGCACTGACCCAAGTCAGCTGAGCAGAGCACCACGTGAAAAAGTTACACTGCTTCAGAGCCTAAACTGCCTCTGCCCCCCTTCCACTTTCCCCCTCCCAAACTAACCATGACTCCTCCATCAGCCACAGCATAGCATGAACCACAGTAGATAGTCAGGAGCCAGCTACGTGCATCAGAACAAGCCACACTGTATAATTACAGTGGGTACAAGCCTGACAAAAATTAAGTCAATAATATTGTCCACTTCTTTCTCATAATGAAGACTTACCATTTCTGCCACACCATAATACTTGTTATAAAATCCTTAACTAATCACATTCAAGATTTTAAAGGGTCTCTAGTACACTAAGGTAGGCTTCAGATTATACATAAATTTAAGACAAAGAAAAGCCAAGAAGGTTTTTAAAGGGTACTTCTATTAGCGTTAGGTTTTTTATTAGCATTGAATGACAAATACTTCCGCTAAGCTTCCATTACGCTCATCATGATAATCAATTCAAGTAATTTTTACTTATGACCCCAAGTGACAGGTCTCTCAAAAGTTTCTTACTTTCTAGTTCTATGATAAAGTTAACATGTTCTGTGATAAAGTTAACATCCAGCTGTGCTTTTTATATACAGATAACACAAAAAGATCTCTGCTCACCTTAACATGATCAAAAACCCATGTGTCAAGCTTGGCTGCATCTTGTGCTCCAAAGTCTTCACTTTCTGCTGCGTAACAAAACGTATAAACATGATCTCCAGTAGCACCTGCAAAAACAATATAGATGGAATAGGAGACAGAGAAAAGTTTTCTTCCTTTTCTCATAGTAAAAAATGCATGAATATTAATGCATAGGAGTAGAAACCTATCAAGAGTGACAAACCTGAAAGAAGTCAAAGAAATTTTTTTCTTATTTTAAACTTTCCATAATTTATGGTTTTTTGAAGCCTAGATACCATTTCAACTCATTAGCTTATCAGCACCTCAGAGGAATGAGGAAAAATGTTATCCAGTATGCTCAGGTGAGGAAATAAAGTATGGAAAAGCAGTTAGGAATAGGACAAATGCCAGCTAAAGCAAATTAAACAGAATTTAGTTTTGAAACAAGGAAGTTCACTGAGAAACTTCTAACAGAGGAAGCTACACATTAAGAGTCTTATTTGAACACACATGGTTTGGGGTGGGGGGGGGCATGGTTAAGGAAAGTATACTTAGCTTTTGGTTGTTGAACTGAATTATACAAGACAATGCCCTATCAATGAAGCCTTTTACACAGGAAAACATCATATATCACATATAAGGAAGGCAACAGGAGGGATGTAACTTAGTTACTGTACAACATCAATTCTAGGAGGTAATGCAGTATCGAAAGCCAAGTGGGCGACTTCAAAAGACAATATTCAAAGTCTGCATCTTTAAAACCTGGGTTAAAAATACAAAAAGGGAGAACTACTGGACTATGTTCAGGCATAAAGTACAACATGAGGGCCACTGATGCGAAAACACAGCATCTGGACAAGGCAATTTCATTCTGTACTCACTGTCAAGAAAGCAAAGCAGAGAGGAGGGGAAAACAGATGAAGACCTGGAAGAAAGTAAACTTCTGAAGTCCTAGAAAGATCTGAAGTTAGGTGGGGTTTAATGAAATAATTCAGTCAATGGCTGAGTTGTTACAGCTCGGGGATGCTGTTTCTACTGTGACTACATAAACCCCCAGAGGTGAAAATGTTCTTCAATCAGTTGATGGCCAGAGAGAATATAACTCATTTGCTGGATGTCACGATTATATAATGCAGTTTTGTAAGCTTCCAGGCTTGTGAATGAACTAACATCCCCGTATAAGGGAGCTGTTTAACCAAGATTATGTCCAAACCCACACATGGGATACAGGTATTTCAGGCCAGGAAGATGAAAGCTGGCACAGATTTTCTGGTGCAGCTCCCCCCTGCTCCCCAGGAGACATTACTACTACTTATAACCCAGAACACTTGCTGCAGTTCTCACAGTCTGAAAGAAAAGGAAGAAAATACTCCCAGACATTAAAAAGTGAATTCAGGAGTTCCAACTGGTGGATAAATGAGTTCAAAAGAAGAAATAAGCCCTGGCCATCACTGTCAGGATGACTGATAGTCTAAGGAGGGAAGAGTACTGTTTTTCTGCAGTGCCACAGGAAACCTGAGAAGACCTGTCTTTGAGAGGTGCCACACCAAAGAAACCAAACGAAAGCATGCACTTTGCAGACTGGACAAAGGAACGCATCTACTACTTACCCATTGCTAATTTCTACCAGAGCAAAAAAAACCATCCTACCCAACTCTGCATTGCTTTGAAGAGAAACAGTGGCAAAATTAAGCCATACTAGGAATGTTTTGGAGTGCCTGCATAGCTTATAAAATAATTGACTGTTTTTAAAATAAGAAATCCTACTATGCAAAATGTTACAAAATATTATTTTATTTCTGTTGCTTGAGAGGTGGCAAGCAACAGTGTGCCCAATAGTTTCTTTAAGTCTGGGGATGAGGAAGCAAAGATGGGATAGCAAAGTAGGAGTAATCCAGGGATGAAAACATCCTTCAACAGTGAGCACAGAGCTCTACTGGGTTTTGTGCTGCCATTACATGAAGGGAAATAACTGAAGGTGCCAGCAACTCCCACACCAGACACCAGGTATTCCTATTGCAGGCTTGCCTGGTACATCATCTTGTCCTCAACGTCAATATTCAAATATTAGGATCAAGGATCACGTTATCATCCTCTTACAATAAGATTTACATCCTGTGCAAAGCAAAGCTCTCATTCTGCTAGCAGGGCAGGTACTGTGTCTGACAAGCCTTTCATGGGTCAGAGCCCAGACCAGCAAGAGACTTTTGCTAGCTAATTTTGCATGCACAAAAGAGGGGAAAAAAGAATGAAGGCACAAGGACAGTCAGACACTGAGCTGAGCCAACAGAGTGTGGGCATCAGAGAGCTGTCAAACACGGCCAGGTGAGGAAGTGAGAAATTCTGCATTTTTCTTGGCACGCTGTAGGAACATGGAACTAGAAGAGCAGATTGAGAGGTCTGTCTGTCCAGAATAACCCTGACAAAGGTTTGTCCCAGTTGTCCCCATGGTTTTGATGATACCCTTCTTCATACTCAAGCTAAACAATAACCCTAGCCTTGCTGCTAGTTTCCAAGAGAGAGAAAGGGAACCTGTGGAACAAATAGCAATCTGGGTGCAAAGGACTAATATCTACTTCCCTTAACAGAAGCAACAGCCTCAGCTCCTTTTTCAGCATGGTATTTAATACACTGGATTATAGTCCAACCTAGGCCCCTGACAAAACAGAACAGGACCGGACTGTTCAAGTCAAACATCAAATTCTGGCAAGTGTAGAAGAAATACTCAAAATTTTAAGGAGCATTCTGGAAATAAAATAGGCTTTTTCAAAGTACATCATTTTCAGATAATTTCAAGGTTGTAATCTAAAAATATCGTGGAAAATAAGGTTAAAATTAGCACACTGAATTTGTGGAGCTTAAGTAAATTTAACTACTAGAAACTAACACCTTTTAATCCCGCTTAAGATGCAAGTAAACTGGACACCAGTTGCAAAGGTACTTTGGACATTTTCTCAGACTAAAATACTAATCATACAGTCATTGAGACAAATTTAGATTTCATGCATATCTATTTCGATATTGAAAGAGATCTGTGAGCATTTTATTTACCTTCTCTATAGAATCCTCAACCATGTCACTGAAATTTTTTTTTTTTATGACAGAAAAAGGACCTGAAGAACATAGATAATAACAGGAAACAAAGGATTTTTCTCTCCTTCCCAAAACCCAGCAGGTGTTACATACTCATTATGCATCATCCAATGAAAGCAGTGAAACAGTTAATAAAATTCTGAACATTCTGGCATGATAAAAATACATTCAAGAAGAGTCCTGTGACATCACTGATTTGCAACATAGAAAGAGGGAGTGAAAGTAAGCTATGCTCCCCTATCTCCTTTTTGGCTTTTTTGTAAAAGTAGAGTTAAAGAACAAACACTTGATTCTATTCCCTTCTGTATTATAAAACTTCTCATCTTTGGAAACTCTGTATTATAAAATCCTTTCTGTATTATAAAACTTGTCCTCTTTGGAAGAAGGGGAAATACCTTTTTCTACTCAAAGAAGTTAATCTACCTTTCTATCATGAGAAACTGTAATTAATTTTCCCATACAGCATCTACTTCTCAGATACAGTGCTGCACTAAACCCTTCTCAATTTAGAGGGATTTCCCTCCCCTTGCAAAAGAAAGCTCCATTATTGATGTCACTCAAAACAAGCCATACTGAGAGACACAGCAACAGTATGGTAATTACCCTTGCACATCCCTCCAGATAATATCAAAGCTGCTTCCAAGTCCTCTGCTTATCTTTGTACTCAAACAAAACTAATAGAAGGATAGGGTCTGGGAAACTCTTGAATTCCCCACATATTTTTCCAAGAACGTATCTCCAAAAATTTAAATAATCTGTGCAGGGCAGTGTACTACCTTACCCCTCTCCCCAGCCACCATCACAATATTCCCAAACACAAGCTGTAATCTGAGGTCATGGGAAATTATTAGGAGATATTTTTACAGCTTACCATAAATTTATGAGGATCAAGCAAAGAACAGGAAAGAGGCGTGTGTGTGTGTGGAATATCAGAATGAGAGGGGGAAGACACTGGAGTTCAGAAAAAGTTCAAGAATCACCAGGAGAAATATGAGGTACACTTTTTCTAAACCAATATTAGATTCCACTCCTATCCTGCCCATCATATTTTTCTGATTTGTCAATGCCAATACTTAGAAGAGAACAGCAGCATATGCCCCTAGCTTGTCCCCTTATCACTTCAGTCTGTTTTACTCTGAGATTATGGGAAAGGGTGTATATGCCCTCATTCTTCCAAGAACAAAACAGAATTAAACTTGGAGATCCTTTAAACGTTTGAAGTGTTGCTCAGCAATGTCTGTATGCTCAAAGACCAATTGCACCGGGCTGACAAGACTTTAACACACTGCATGCCGTGGGGAAAAGACCTCAGCTTTAGGAATAGTACCAGGCTGTTCCTACGTGCATATAGTTCTTCCCTTTACACATTATTGTTCTGAAGTAGAAGAAGGATAACCCACAATAAGCTACTTCTCCAGCTCAGACACTCAAAAAGCATGGCTACAGTTCTATCACCAGACTCACTGGGAGCTGCATGCAGAGGAAGAAAAAACCCAGCTGCAGGCTTGCAAACAGCTTTGAACCTCAAAGAAAAAATATTAGGTTCTTTTAACTAAGGCTGTGTTTCCTTTAGTACGCTGATAGAATTAAGGCCTAAGAATTAAGTAAGGCCTACTTAAATGGATGAGTAATAAATAAGGATATCCTCTTTAAAAGCTTGCTTCTTTTTCTCCACCCAGTTTTGAGTTCACAAACTAGAAATCAGGTATACACAAATATACAAACTGGAAATACTTCATTCACCTTCTTCTCTAACTCAAAAATTATAAGTGTCTCTATTTTACTACCTGATAACTATGTGTTAAAGATTCACAAAATTTAAACCTTACCTTTTGCAAACATTGGCAAAATATCTGGGCTTCCCCAGCTCCAAGTATATTTACTTTCGTTGAAAATGGAGTCAAATTCCACTGGATTCTCCTTCCATCCTGTTAAACAAACATACCTGGATTTACATGGAGTTGCCAGATCTCATTGACTGCTAAGATTGATAGCCCATGTGAAATGTTTTGGGTTTTTTTTTTTCTTTTTTTTTTTTTATTATTTCACAATGAACTCCACTTTGTGAGTCTTGGTTTCACTTCTATTTCAACCTCTATTTGCAATTAGTCCCCCATTCATTAAGAAGTGAGCTGAAAACCTAAGCCAATCTCATTATGCAGGGATTCAAACAGACAAAACACACAGCTGGTTTACCTTCTAAACAGCTAAAATTCTCCTGAATTCTAAATCCCCTGTTGTCTGAACTCAGTTCTTGGCATTTTTGGCAATAAATTACACACACATATAACATATTTCCAGCAGTCACGTTCCACCTCATCATAGTAAAACCTTCAAGATGTTCTGTTTCCATGACAAGGCAGCTGACAGAAATATAGAGATGCTCGTAACAGCAATTCCTGCATTTGTAGCAGATGTCAGAAGGAAGAACCTTTTGATTAGGAATATGGACAAGACCAAGTAATTCCTCTTACCTCCCCTGTCCAAAACCAACACACAACATTACAAGTGTTCAGGCCTGGAAGCCTTGGGGAAAGCAGAGGACCACACAAAAGATCAAGTCAGTAATGCGAAGGCTTGTTCCACATTTTTAACCACAAAGCATGCACTAACAGCTAGCTCTGGACAAAACACATAGTTGCGGTCTTCACTTTATCTTGCTACTGGTTCTCCAACTCAGCCTAGCAATGGTTCAGCTAAGATACTGCAGTTCACTTCTTGTTTGCAGCATCTACTTAGCCATCTCCCATTATATCCCAAATGATAATTAAAAACTCTTGTTACATGAAGAGGTCACGCGATAAAATACTTCTGCTTTTAGACTCAGGGTGCTGAATTTTACCATGTTACAAAATAGCTTTCATAAGTTAATATTTTCATAGCTATCAATATTAAGAGTGGGAAATCCATCCAAAATTATTCTTTTCCACATAATCTTGGTACACAAACCACTATGCAGGTATTTATCAATAATCATCTAGAAGTGCAGCACATCACTGAAACACCTTATTTTGCAGGACAGTGTTCAAAGCTTTAGGACCAGCATACCTTTAGCAACTGCACTGACATCTTCATAAAATCCAGCTATAAGTGCAACGTGCCCTGGCCTGGATTCCGTTGGGACCCGGGTGTGAGAGATTCCCCAGCTGCCATTATTCTCTAGAATACTCCTGAAAACAGGATACAAGGCAGTTAATGCTTATGACTTCTTTAAAGTACAATGAATTGCAGATAAAAAGAGTGACAGGTAGATGCGAGGCAGGAAATGCAAAAAAAAAAAAAACAAACCCCAGACTAAAGCAGATTTTCACTACCGCCTGCTGTCCTGCAAAACAAGCAGAACATTAACCTGCAAATAGTTCTATATTATAACACCCCACAGGGAACATTACTGTTGTGGCCCATCAGGACTGCAAACAGACGAGTTTAGCTGATGTTCCAATATGCTTAGAATTAATGTACTATTTTTTCTGCTGCTTTCTGCTATAGCTTACTTCCCCCCCCCAACAGATCGCTTCTGCCTGGTGTTACTTTTCTTTGTTCTTTCCATTTAGCTTGAAAGTGTCTAGTTCAATCTTCTCTTACTCATTAAATATGCTCAATTATAATTAGTTCTTGTGACCATGTCTGCCTTCATCTGTGCTGAATATTGGAGGCCAGCATCAAGTGAATTTAAAAACCATGTAAATAGAAGGTGCAAATCATTTCAGCAGCATGGAGAAAATTTAAGTAAACCTTGTATCTTTTGCAATGACACTGAAGTAAAGGAGAATACCTTCTCACCACATATACAGAAATACATAAATTGTCTAGGGATTATGCACATACAACAGTCAGATAAAAAGCAAAGAAAATAGAGGACAAAGCCCAGGTGTAAGGAACAGCATCATAAACTACTCTTGTCTGCTGAGGATATGAACAGCTGGAGCCTGTCGGAGAGCAAGCAGTGAACATTACCATATGCTGTTTTCTTGTCTCCATCTTCTGGAAGAAGAAAAAGATTCACTGCCCACTGTCACAGCAAGGGGAGAAAGAACGCAAAACACACCAGGACATACCTTATACTAACTTGTAGGAAAAAAGCAGCAGAATCTTCTGAACAAATTCAGAGCAGTTTTTAAGAGTCAAATCTATCAGGAAATTGTATTATTGTTGTTCACGATATAAGCTACAAAACTTGCTATATTTTTTTCTGATGTGTTTTAGCCCAAGTAGAGTCTAAGTTCATGATTTGTAACTTTATTTTTATCAGAGATTTTATACAACTGTTAATTACAAGATCTGTACACTCTGCTCTAAATATATTTCTCAGTAATGAAATAAGAATCAAAACACAACCTAAATTTCAGGCTCCACTCTAAGCTTGCAGGATTCACAGTTTGCTTGTTGGGGTTTTTTTAATTAATCTTAGACCTCACATTCTCAGGCCTATTTGAAGGCTCACAGGACTATTTGGAAGAGCCCAAATATCACAGTGAAAATTGTAAAAGGTGATACAGCATTCTGACATGTTATTCCTACCTCTCATTTCAGCTAGGGTTTAAGACAAGTTGTACTAAAAAAAGTACTAATTTGAAAAAAGGATTTAAGTATTAGTTAAAGTGGTTTCTAATTTATTCTCACTGGAGACTCCAATCAAAATGCATTGCACTAGCATTAGTGGAAGATTTAAGACAAAAATAAAACGCTTTTGGCCCTCCTCACACTTGTCACAACAGGTAGGAAATTCTTTTAATTAGAATGTGATTTCTATTGAGTTGGAAAGTAATCCTTTACCTTTGCTTTTGTGGGGCTGTATCATAGGATCTGAAGTCAACAATAACACATACCAGACAGAAAAAAAATATAGCCAAATACTGTCATTTACCTGATCAAAATACATTGAGCTATTTTGAATGATTTCAAAGCCTTTTACTCAGAAGAACCATGTAAAAAAATAATTTCCTTGACAGTATAAACATTAGCTACCCATAACAACAATGATGAATATGATATAGTAATACTGCTGAAACATGACAGGCAAGGAAGAAAACATCTTCTCCAAAATCACCACCACCACCACAGCAATTCAGACCACCTACCGCCCCTCACAGCTATCACAACACTGCTGAAAACCAGATTTTTTTCAAGAATATTTGTAAGAGAAAAGACTAGGTACTGGGCATATATCAGCCAACAATCTGCTCCAAGCCTAATGGATATTTATTATTAATTTTATGTACCTACTAAAACTTTGCTTCTATTTATAGCACATTGCTACAAGAATGGTTCTTGCTCATTTAAAAATAATCTTTCCTCGTTAACAACGCAGTAGTGCCCAAAGCGCTCCACCTGGATGAGACAAGTAATCTGGCTGTTACATTGACTGCTACTATAAAGTGGATAAGGGACTGAACACTTGGCACTTAGGAATGAATGTGCAAAAAAGTGAACTTTATATTAAATTACATATACTTTGGGTTAATATTATTGAAAAAGTAAAGCTTAGACAGCAGTAACTTGGCAGAATAAAAAAGGAAACACTTCCAGCAACCAACACCTGATCTTGTCGACCTGTTCACAAGGTTAACTTACAGAAGGTGTGTAGCTCAAAGGTTTGGTGACAAAACGCTGAGCCTCTTGCTTTGAAATTGTAGCAGTATATATATATTTTGGGTTTGTGTGGCAGGGTTTTGGTAGCAGGGGAGGGGCTGCAAGGACGGCTCCTGTGGGAAGCTGCTAGAAGCTTCCCCGGCTCCAAGTCGGACCCGCCGCTGGCCCAGGCCGAGCCCATCAGCGACGGCAGTAGCACCTCTGGGAGAACAGATTTCAGAGGGGAACCCCCAGCGAGTCGGGGGATTGGGATGGGAGAGGAACCCCTCTGCGGGTCCCGAGGTCAGTGAGGAGGAGGGGATGCCCCGCAGCCTGCGGTGAGGCGGCAGGCTGTCCCCCCCAGCCCACGGAGGGGAGCGGGGGAGCAGATGCCCACCTGCAGCCGGGGAGAGAGGAGCCCACGCCGGAGCAGGGGGGGGAGGCCCCCCAGGATGGCCGCCGCTCCCTGGGGAAGCCCGCGCTGGGGCAGGCTGGGACTGAAGGACTGCAGCCCGCGGAAAGGACCCACGCTGGAGAAGTTCATGGAGAACTGTGTCCTGTGAGAGGGACCCCATGCTGGAGCAGGGGAGGAGCGAGGAGTCCTCCCTCCGCGGAGGAAGGAGCGGCAGAGACAAGGTGTGAGGAACCGACCCCAGCCCCCATTCCCGTCCCCCTGCGCTGCTGGGGGGAGGAGGTGGAGGAAATCGGGAGTGGCGTTGAGCCAGGAAGGAAGGGGGGGGCAGGAGGTGTTTTAAGATTTGGTTTTACTTCTCACTGTCTTTGGTAGTAAATTAAACTGATTTTGTTTCTTCCCCAAGCTGAGCCTCTCTTTTACCCGTGGCCATAAGTGGTGAGTGATCCCTCCCAGTCCTTGTCTTGACCCACGAGCATTTCTTTATATTTTCTCCTCCTCATCCCACTGGGGCCAGTGGGGAGGAGTGAGCAAGCAGCTTCATGGTGCTTTGTTACTCGTCGGGCTTAAGCCACGACAATGTAATACAGCTGAAGACATGCCCTGGACTGCCTAGCCCTACACCTTTCAAAAGGCATGACATGCCACGTTTTCTCTTTTCATCATTTCTCACATACATATGGTCACACACATGTGTATTTATATGCAGATTGATAGACAACGAGAGAGATGGCACTTCAATCCTCTACTGGCATTTTATTCCACTCAGTGACCTACCAGCACCTTTGCTTGTTACAAGGCAGTTCTTCCCTTTCATTCAGCCACGTACTTTCAGCACAGGTGACAATGTTTTTACTTCTACAGATTTTGAAATAGCAAGTCTGTAACTCCACAAACAAGGTAAAGCAGAGACAGCAAAACCGCAAGCTTCCCCAACTGGACAAGCTAATACATGGTTTAACTTTTTATTTCTAGATAGGCGTGATAATGCTGAAGGGCAAAAATATCCATTATAACTCTTTCCTAGCCGCTACCCATCACTGCCCCTAGTGATGGGGCCACTACGGCATTCACACCTTGTTGATGGTGCAAAAGACCAACAGTTCTACTGCTAGAAGAAGAAACTGCTCTGGAGGAAGTGTGAAGTCCACTGTTAAAAGATGACATGGAAAACTCACGCTGATGTGACAGACATCAGCCACTGGCAGACAGCACCTTACAAAAACACAACAGGAAAAGCAGATACAAGTAATCCTATATAGACTGGCAAATGCTGTAGCAAGGGCTTCTCAGATTTCTACAGCAGATGCAAATACCCTAACAGCTTCAGATGATTGATAATTCAGGCTTGCTCTGATATTCAAGCCAGACCAGTGCTATTACACAAAAGTAGTCTTATTTAAGACTGTCTACTTTTTTTAGACTAAGAAATTATTTGTCTTATGATAAAATAATTATCTTGATACAAGGAAACGGGGAAGGTTGGTGAAAATTAGTTTTAAACACTCAAGGATATGACTTTTAACACTTTTTTGGCAGGACTAGTTTTTCACAATCTTAAACCAAATCATTCCATTAAACAGACACACACTAGAGAGCACAAGACAGGCAGCAGGGTCACGCATGCAGGAAGGGTGGAACAAATAGGAAATGGCAGCCTGCTGTTAGATCCATTCAGGCCATCTTTTTTAATCACTCCTTAAAAAGCTTCATCAGTAGCTTCAAATTAGAAGACAAGCACATTAATGAACTACTAGTGCTAAACTGAACATCCAGGAAGCAGTTTAAATTAACGACTCTGTTAGGCTTCAGAATTGATACCATGCTGATGTGAATGGAGAAAGTTCACACTCCTGTCTGTTACTGGCTAGCTGTAGTTTTCAGAGGACAATACTGACTCAATTTACTCTGTTCACGGTTTAGCAGCTTTACTGACAACAAGGGACACCAACTCAAATTCATGCATGAATTCTTTCAATTCATGGCAAGGCTTGTTACTTCAAAGGCAGAGGAAAGGCAGTACCCAAGCCACCACAGTTGCCATCGTTTCTCTTGTTCTCTTACATAGAGTTGCCTCTGGAAGTGAAATCTTTTGCATCAGTAGAGATTTCAGATGGACTTACCGCAAGTAAGGCGCTTGGGATGTATTGTTGCTGTTCAATTCATAAAGTGAATCTGCCCGCAGTCCATCAGCAACAAAGAGTACAAGACGTTTTGCTGGAGGTGGCAGTGGAGTCTGCTGAGGAGTCATACCATGAACCAGGGGAGAGCTGAAGTAGATGTCAAAAATGGAGACCAAGAACACAAAATGCACAAGGAGACCAGCGAGTATGAAGACTGGTATACCCATGGCAACAAGCAGGCTGGCAAGGCAAAGTCCAACACTGAGAAGGAGTGAGAAAAATAGTTAGGCAGATGAGACTTATCAGAATCAATATTTATTTCATTTGTTATAGAACAGGAGTACCATAACCACAGTCACTACCCAGGATCCATAATCAATTTCTGCTTCTAACAAGTTTTTCCCCAGAAGTTTTGGTCAAAAGTCACTGCATGGCTAATTCAGACTTTCACATAGTAATTATGTCTCAGCAACTCATCTCTGGTGTTTAGTGGGGTATCAGATGGCTTCAAAAGACCATTGAATCAAGCCAGTTTGTCTGATATTCAGCAGTTTTTTGTAACCTACATCAGTGACAGAAGACTCGGACAATGCAATGTCTCCATGAAGATACTACCCTCTGCCGGCTGATTGCATGACAGTGTTGAGGTATGTCGAGGCAAACACAAGCAAAAGACAGCTAGGGAAAGCCATCCTATAGCAAATTGCTTTTTCTAAGTTTACTATTCAATCCTGGGCTCATTATATTCTGCCTAGAAACAGAAAACTTCTTTTAAAGTAATGAAGATGTTTTGCTGAGGGCAGAACACTATTCCTCTTCTAAAACAGGTGACAAAAGCAAAACAGCTGAAGGATTATGTTTCATTGATAATTATATTCCCTTTTAAAATGTTTTTTCTGCCCTCTCATCCTCTGAAGTCAGGTTAGGGATACAAATATGTTTAATAGCATGTATGCTGGAAATTACGAGTCTGCCACATGTACTGAGGGGTTCACGCCTACTGAAGGCAAAGCAAATATTTATATTGACTCAGGCAAGTGTGGGATCTGAGCCTGAATGAGGCTTAGTTCTGACAAAGTACTATTAGGTCTGTCCAGGCTGCTAACTTAGTTATTTAAATACCAGCTAACTATCAACCTCAACAAAACAACACCGCCACTCACCAGTTTAGAAACAGAAGTTCCTAACAGCCTGGAAGGTTCAGATATTCAATTACCTATGTAAATACACACCTCTTTCTAAAAGAAACTCTTTGTTGCAGAATCTAGTCAGTGCTTCTAAATGACAATATATAAGTTTATCTTGCTATTTACAGAATTCCAGTAGCTGGACAGACACAGGCAGCCACCACACGGTAAGACTATAATTCTTACCAAATAAAGAAAAAAAGACTGCACTACCACATAACCTTAACACTGATCAAAACTCTGAAAGATATTTTTAAATAAAAATTCTAAAGGGCCAAGAAAAACAGAGAAAAAAAACCCACATACTAAAAAAATTGTGAAAGTTAATATATATTATTATTTACTAATGCAAGGAAAATTCAGATCTGTATGCAACTTAACCATAACTTCCAATTCCACCCATTTTCCCTACTCAAACACAGATGCAACAATTCTAGTCCAAATCAGAAACATTAATATAGTAATTTCTCATTTTTGAGATTTGGAGAGAAAACTACATAACAAGATCAAGATAACTAAATACAACATTTCAAAGAGACACATAGTAGTCACACTTAAGTGATCAAACAAAAACTTTTCATTAATCAGGAACTTATGTGCTTCTGTGTCTACAAGTGAGATTCCAAGAGAGACTTGGAATATTTGTAAGTATCAGTTTGTTTATTTTTTATTTTTAAGTACTCAGGGTTCCTGCATGAATTTAAATACATGAAACCACAGTCACAGAAATACCATTAAGTTGAACGCTGGACCTCATTTTATTCAATCAGTTTTATTTTCCATAGGGCTTTTTCTTTTGATATAGTTGTGTTTGATAAGAGAATCCAAACTATTCATGCCTTAAACTGATGAGACTAAACACCCTAATAAACAAAGCAGTTACTTCAGTCAGATACTTGCTGTTGTATACTCCCAGTGCTACACTTCTATAGCTTAACATATTCTAAATTCTTCTAATTAAAGTATTAGTAACCTAATTGTTTTCAGCACTAGCTATTTCTCTTTGCTTTAACTCTCCCCAGGCCTGAGCCCTTGCTTGCAGCAGAGTGCAATCAACACAATTCAGATTGAATGCTGTCTTAGACTATAGTGATCTACAGAATTAATTAAAAAAAAAAACCACCAAACATACTTTCTTTTGCAACCACAGTTTGACTACATTACACTATTCATCTGGGCACAACACATCCAACTGCTCATCACCATCAGAAGGTTTCAAGACAGGCAGCTCCCAGAGCACCTCCTTCTGCCTCCAGCTTAGCTTACGTTGCTCCTTTAATGCATGACTTGGTGTGTCGTCACTGTGACATACCACTGTGAAGAATATCCTATCCTCAGGCTTACAAATACTTTCCCACAGGTATAAAGTGTTTGGAAAGCTCCTAACTGCATCTCAGCTGAATGCCAGAATGGCACTTGGTGCTCTTTCCTAAGGGCAGTCTTGCTTTCAAACTACTAAGCTATCCGGCAAGGTGTTGCAAACAAGCACTCATCTGTGGTTAGAGAAGGCTCCAACCCAACAAACAAAGTTTAAATACAGTCAACAGCAATTCTACAGAACCAGTGACCTTCTACACCTTTTCATCTTGACCAAGTTACAACTCAACTTGGTCATTGCAAGCCCAAAGTGCCTAAAGTTCATTTAAGACAGCTGATATGCAAAATACTTCCTCTTCAAACATCCAAAGTATCATGGAAGAACAAAATGTTTCCAGTAACTAGTTTTCAATGGAAAAGGAAGTTCTTTATCACTGCCTGGGTTTCTCTGGGACTTCCAAACCAAAGCACCCATTCTACCCCTGTAGGACAAACACCCAAGACCAGGCTTTTTTGGGCCCAACTTTCCACAGGTCCATTCCCGTCTCGGTGTCAGCTCCTCTCAACACATGCTGTGCCACTTGGAGCACACCCCCATTTCTTCTCAGCCCATGATACTGATACCTATTTGACTGTCAAGAAGGGTGAAAGACAAGCAAGCAGGCACATGGATAACATTTCTTGTAGAGATCCTCTTCTCTAACAGTGGAATGGGGCAGGCAGGAAAGATCTGACAAAGGAGAGCAATGAGACTGTATCAGAAAAGAAAGTAAAAGAATGACCGTGCACATTAGTCCTCTCAAAGGGAGACAGCGCTCAGGGGAAGGGCAAGGTTTGGGTCCTTGAATGCAGAGTTTTCACCCATGATACAGAAACATTAGTTTGCCTAAAAGGTATGGCAAGATGAATGAAAACAGGCAAGTTAATTTCCAGAAAGCTTCTCCCAGAGACTGAAGGCAGCCAGAGGGATCCCCCAGGCACACTGCCTGTGACAGACGCTGCAACCACTATATGTACAGACCAGGTTCTGAGCCACCCTACGGCAGACAAAACGGTAGCCAAGATAATACATTCAGTCATTCATATTCACTGAACTACAAAATTACTTATCAGAGACCTGACAAATACATCTGGAAACAAACAGGTTCAGATATTAATGAAGTAAAGTATTCCCTGTCAAAGAAATGCCTTCACTAGCCCCTCTGAATTTAAAGGTACTACAGTCTAAGACAGACATGGGTGGAAGACAGTTGAACAACAGGCTGAAATAGCATCTTCCCATACAAAAACCAGTTTGAGAAAGAGCTTGTCTAAGTGATCCATTGCTGTGCAGAAACAGGTGTTGGCTGATACTGGTGCATTTCTTGGCTGAATTGCTACCAACTGGTACAGCACAGAGTTCTTTTAACTAAAAAAAGCCGGCACAACAGGAAGTCAAAGAAATCAAAAAGAGCATCAGAGGTACCATTCAGAAGTCTTCTTCAGTTTGCACCTACACCGGTAAGAAAAATGAGGGTGCTTTATCTCTCCTAGGAAGAGAGATAAAGCAGTCACCCCAGCTACAATCTAAGGCCAACAGAGCTGACAAGGCCAGACTACCAGCATTTCACTATCAACATTTAATTGTAAACTTCCGGATTTCAGGTGTTAAAATATATGTCCTGCAAATTGGAGGACAACCCTCTTCCCTAATTAGGAATGCCAAAGTCACTTGAATTCACATTTGCAGGTATTGGAGCTCCTTAAATCTAGGATGGGCTACCACCTTTCATTCTGCCGTGCAACGAGATAATTTTGTCCATCCATTTCTAGCTACTTGATATGAAGAGTCATTAGTTCAATGGATGCCAAGGCAACAGAGACAAAACATCTCTTCTTGGAGCAGCCATCCATCCCCCAGAACCCTGGTATTAAAAGTCGATTTACCATGGATCACTGAACCTTGAATGGTAAATCATCAAGGAATACAGTGAAGGTAAAAGACAGAGGGACCTCTGGGATTTGTGAATGGACCTCCATAGAAAAGGAGGATTAATGCTAAGCAACGTTTGTGCTGTGTAATTGCAGCTACAAGCATTCGTGGCACGAACAGAAGAAAAAGATTAATATCTCTCACTTCAAGTATAAATTGGATACTTGTGGTCATCTCTCCTCCATTGCACTCTTGCATGAGGGGCCATCACTATGGAGAGGGAAAGTTAATATTTATCTTGAAAATATCCTTTTCTTTACAAGATCTGGACAAAATCTTCATGAGTCAGAAAAAGAAGATTTAGTGAAAACCTCAGTGTAGATCTCCTGGCACATCTGGCTTTTTTCTGCCTATGATATGCTCTAGCATTACACCTTTTTTCCCCCACCCATTTCCAAGAGCAGTGGAATCATCAGTTGACCTGTGTTCTCAAAGATGCAATGCAAGGTCTCAGACTGCAAGTCCAAAGAGGGATGTCACTTAGCAGTCAGCCTCCACACCACCAGTGCAGGATCAGCTGGAACCAGTTGACAGCACCTCTGAATTTGAAAATGCACTGATCTTCACTCATCTGAGTCTTCTGCCACACAGAGATGTCTTCCACTCCTCTTTACTTCCCCCTTTGTGCTTTTGCATCACCATTTGACAGGGTGGTTCAAAAGCCAGTCTGAACCTGCAGATCCAATGTGGGAACTAGAGGCTGAACAGGATCTCATAGACGTTCTGACGGGCCTGTTGGCATCAGCAGGAGCTGCAAATGGAAGCATCAGTATCAAACTCCTTGGTGCCCAGCAGCCTTCTGGCATGCTTTTCTGGCTGAGAAGAGGAGAGAGTAGCTAACCCAGTAAAATTTGGGTGCTCAGCCATCCCTCAAACCTATAGTGTCTACTCTCATGCCTTCTGGGCACAGAGAAAGCACAGCTAGCACTGTATTTGTATCTGCCCTAGCAGGAAACATGCTTTTCTATATACTGTTTCTCTGTATCTCACATGAGATACGGAAATGAAATCCAGCTTGTATGGGATACCACACAACGGAAAATAGAGTCCTTTAGTTTTCTCCTCCCCCCTCTGTTACAGAGGTCATCACGAGCAAATTTCTCTGTAGAGCCTGGTGCTTCATAGTTCAAGGCAGAAACCTTGCTAGGCATGCTAAAAGGAAGAAATAACAAGGATAAAAGGAAAAATGTGGATTAAAGTCTAGCTTATAAGAACAAGCAAAAGCCACAGACCGTCAAGAAAAGAAAAACAGACATGTATTAAACACGCACAGCCCTTTTCATTTTGGAGGACAAGGAGCCAGACCTATTTATTACTAGTGCAAAAATGTCTCTGCCCTCAGGTGCCTAGCCATCCAAAAAGTGGATAAACAAACTGTCACTTGGAAATATATCTTACATCTTTCTGTCAAGAAAACTTAAGCCAAGGATATCTCAGCATTTTCGTGTCCTCTGATACTTTCCCAGGCAATTCCTTAGCAAGTGACTTAGTGCACTACCTCCCACAGTCCTTACCTTCACAAAGCAACACGCCAGCTTTGCCCAAATCCTGACTGTATTATTCTACTTAATTCTGTTAAGCCATTGCCTATCACACCAAGAGAAGAGAAAGAAGCTTCTAGCCTTGTAGATAACAGCAGAGCATGTTGCAACCTATTTGCCACATGCCATTTCCTACTGTCCATCCAAACGTATCACTTGTTATAATACAGTTCAGACAGCCAATTCACCTCCCTACAGACTCAGCCCAACTAGTAAGCTATGTATCAGACTCAGATTTATTCTTTTCTTTCTATATTTTTTCCTTCTGTCATTGCCTCCTAAACTAAATACAGAGCCAATACTGATAACTGTCCAACCTCCAGTACGTCAGAATTTAAGCTATCCCAGTAAGGTATTTTTTGTTCAAACAATTTGGAGCCAGAACACAAACCTGGCATGGATTCTTAAATAAAGACCATTTTTGGATCCTTAACAGAAAGGTACTAAAGATCCACCAAGCTACTCACTGCCTGTTAAATATGAGTTGTCCACATGAACAGAGCAAGTAGAAAATTAGCACTGCCCTGGCTATGGCAGGGGCTTCAGCAGACTTCAGAGCTTCTCACTTTATTGGATGTTGTACACGAGCAGAGAAAAGAGCGAGCAGATGCAGGGGAGCAATCATTCTGACAGACAGCAAGGCAGAACCATCAGACACCTTTCTTAAAGTCTAGGAGATGAAAGAAAGAAAAGCAGCAAGGACCTCCTGACAGCAATTAATTATTTTTCCAGAATAAAGTGATTCACATGTATTAGAGAAGGGTTTTTTGGTTGGTTTGGTTTTGGTCTTTTTTGGGGGTTGTTTGGGGTTTTTTTTTCCCCAGAATCCTCATACGGGAAGTTCAGCTAATGGCAGATGGGATGAAGAGACCCTCTCTTTCTTTGTACTAGCACCTATCAAAACAATACCAAAAATCCTGCTATTAGCTGTGAGTTCCTCCATGTCAGTGCGAGGACTAAAACACCCAGACTGTGACAGTGGCAGAGGAGCAAGTCAGCTGCAATGAGCCACTGAAGCCCAACCATCAGAGACAAGAAGCAGGCAGTTTATTTCACATGAGCTTTTCCCTCTTTTCAAGTTGATCTGTAACTTGCTGACAAGACTTCACCCCCCTCTTTTTTTTTTGACTCATGCCACAGAAGCTACATCCACAACCCCAAGCTGGATCAGGTTCCTCAGTGCTTAACAGGAGAGCTGACATAATTAAGTGCAGCCCTCATTTTCCCAAAGTAATCTACATCTAAACTGCATTCCTCTGAAGTTATAATCTCTCAGCACTATTTATGAGGCAAAGAAAACTGTACTTGTACCACAATACAATATAGTTCTTAGTGAGAAATGTAACATTTCCCTTTTATATTTTTCATTCTTCACATAAGCAATAAAACATACAGAAAATACTACACGGAATATGCCCCATTGGCAGGAATATTTTTTTAAGGATAATAAAGTGTCAAGACAGGGAGCTCAAGATAAATTAGTTATTTCTTTTAGAGGGACCATGCTTCACTAATACTGTCAAGTCTGTTGGTTAAGATGAAGAAAATCCATTGGAAATGCATTTTCAATAAGCATCAATGGCCTTGCTAAGTATCTTTTACAGAAAAAAGAAATAAGACAGGAATGTCTGCAATGTTTCTGGTTGACGAATACATTTTTCAACTAAACAGTGTTGTGCATTTTGTAATTTAAACTGTCAAAGTAGTGACTGTACAATTTGTCCGTACATAAAAAATAATCCTTGTGCTTAGGGCAGGGGAGCAAAGTGGAAGTTGTGTGGTCTAACTGACAGTATTTTGCATGGTATGGCAGTTAAACATCATCTAAGACGGTACTAGCAGTCCCTATGCTATTCTTTTACTAATTTAGATTTTTAAAGAGTTACACTAGTCAAGAAATGCAATCAAGTCATTCCTGCTGTCACAGCACATACACCTATTGACTGCATAAAATAATTTATACAAGAGACTTGCCAGCCAGTCTCAGAGTAACTCTCTCTCATATCTTTACACCCTACTTAAGAAACCCCAAATCCTCATCTTGATTTCATAATATAATCATACTATGAATAGAAGTGGGATAGTGATACAGTCCCTTTTCCTCCTTTCCAAAATTTCATTCTCTTTCTCTATGGAGACATAACATGCTCTGCCAGACAATGAAACTGCAACTACAGTATTTCCACTTGCTCTTGCACTGAAGTGGCTTTTGTAATTCAAACCATCTGTTTAAAATTATTTAATGTTCAACATCTTCACTGAGCATTTTAGGGATTATAACAACAAACAACATCTGGTTTAAATGTTAAATGTGGTTCAGTAAAGCACATCCAAAGCTGAGGCAAAGAGCTCAAAGAATATTTAATTTTCTTTTTAACATCACTTAATAATCAAAATTACTCCACCTGCCTAGAAAAGTCTCTTTTGCCAAAACTTTTCAAGCATAAATTTAACTATGGCCTGCAAGGTGCCAATATAACATCAAGTATCCTAATACCTGAACGTATTGCAAATCAGTTACCCCAATATCAGCCTACACAATTTTCTCTGAATTATCCTGTAAACATGGGAAATCATATCCCTAATCTCCCAGGCACAAAAACATACTTGAGAATAACACTGACAACAGGACAGCATTGACAATGAGAAGAAGGGTACTTCTTTTAGAAATGATGACCGCTTTGAGGCATGAAAGAGAAAACAAGGGCCCCTTTGGTAACCCTTGTTAGCCAAGTGGAGGAAAAAAAATGAAAAGTAGAAATTCAGCATTAGATCTGCTCAGTATGCAGGCAGCTAGAAATTCAGAACTCAGAAAAAGCAAAACCCAGCAACAATAAACCCTGAGTGGTTTTGCTGCAAATCAGCTATTTCACTGGGCAGCAGCATTTGGGGGGGGGCCTATGCCTGTTTTCAGGAGGTATTTGCAAATCCTCTTGGGTATTTCTTGATTTCCGAGTCATTCAACAATACTCTATCAGCAAGTCTTCTTCAGGCACTACTATTCTACAGCTTAACATGCTATTTTCATCTCAATATGGATTATTTAGTTCTTTTTGTGCTGCCAAATGTGTTGCATTACTCAGATTTCTCTATTCTTGCAAAAATTAAGGATTTTTTTTCTATCATTGTTTTTTCTTTCCCTGTTTGGAGATCTTGTAGATAGATTTTTTCATGTTACCAGTTTCATGGGATACTTCTGGGGAAAGAATGTCAGCCTGAGAGTGTCTAACAGAACCCAGCCCACTGACTTCCACAGCTGCTATGGTCAAGAGGCAAGCGGCACTTCAGAGAATGCAAACGTATGGAAGGCAGTTTGCCACAGCAATCTTGCTGTCTCATCGGAGCCCTCTCTGACAAACGAAAGCTGAAAGCCCCTTGAGATGTTTTCAAAGAAATTGCACTAAAACTATGCAATAAAGCATGTGCACCAATACAAACAGCACAGTTCTTCCCTTTAGCAATAAAAGGTACAAGGGTCAAACTCTTCAAAGTCATACAACAAACAATAACATAGAGCACTCAGGGAAAGGGATGGAAAAAGAAATTTCAGCTGCATTGAGCTTTACAAAACCAGCTTGCAAATGTATTCTGTATACACACAGAGGAGAAAACAGCCTTTGACAAACAAACAAACAGTGCTTAAAGTATATTCCATAGAAGCTAGTATGAATAAGGTTTAAACAAGCTGACAGAAGTTGTTTGTCTTAAGTCACATTTTCTTATCAATATCAACCATTACAAATAAACAGGAATTATGTCAAATAGTAACAAGCCAATCTGTTGAAACTTGCATATAAGCCTCTGAATGCCAATTGGCCAATAGCTTCAGTTTGAAGGTGAAAAAGGACTACAAGACAACCTTCTAACCATACAGTAATAATTTTCAATAAAATTTCAAAATAAATTTCAATACAATAACTTTCAATAAAAGGAATACAAAAGTCAAATAATCAGTTTGTAGGGTCCCACCCTTCCAAAAGCATTTTTCTAAAAAAAGGACTTCCAAGCTTTTGAGTTCAAAAGTACTACTTAATTATGCGAGCCAGTTGAACATAACATATAACTGAATACTATTCAGCTGGCTAGCATAATTGATATTTTATATATCTTTACATACCAAACTTCAGTTCACAGCAAAGTTGACAGAGATAGAGGTAAAAGTCTCCCACCAAGAACAAAAACTCTCTTAAAGCCTGAGGTGAACACACACAACGAAAGCAATCCAAATGGGAGATGCACCGCGCGACACAATTCACCGACGAGCGCGGCTGAGAAGAGCAACCTGTGAGCCCAGAGGGGAGCGATGGCCGGTGCCCTCCCGGGACAGGGACGCCCGCCGCCCCCCCACCCCCGGCGGCAGGCGGGCGCTCTCCAGGGTCCTGCACCGCTCCCGGCCCCACGCAGCCCATCGTCTTCACGGGGCGACCCAGTACTCGGCACCATCAGAGACCAAGTCCCGGGGAAATCCCACCCTGAAAACATGCCGCCAGGAAGTATTGCTTCGTCATAAAGAAATAAGCACAAGGGAAAAAAATTCTCCAAGTCCTTCACTCACCAAATGAAACAAACTACTGAAAAAAAAATTGCAATAGCCAAGTTGTAAAGTGCAGAAGAACACCAAAAGGATGGATTATATTACCTTCAAGAGAGCACCAAAGTTCTCAGCTAGCAGTGTAAGTATATACAGTATTTGTCCAAGGATACTTTGAGGTGTAGTAAGAAATCTTTATGCAAAGGAGTCAGCTCCTCTTCAACTCTTCCACTAGCAGCCATAGTTGCAAGGTGTTCACATAGAAAGCACTTTCCTAAGTGTGCATAAGACACAAAACCCACTCAGATTATCAGTTACTGCAGCCTGAAATACTTACATTCACTTTAGAATAAAGTTCTTTTTGCTCCAACAGCAATCTCTACTAACAGAATAATTAACATTCGTAAACATTTATGATATATCATAAATATATCATATCGTAAACACCCTCTGCTGAAACCCTGTGAGCCTACGTTTGTTTTTAAGACAAAGCCAAGTCACTTTTCATTTCTGTGAGACACCTTTATTTTTCAGCTGCTGACTGACTCTAGTAATTAACAGAGCCAGGAAATGATTCCTGGAGACAATCAGTATTCTGCCTTTTTGCAATATGGGGCCCTGGTGATTTAAAATGAAAGCTCCCTACCACTCAAATTTTTTTGGCAAAAAAATGGCAATAGCTTCATTGTAGAAAAAAAGCTCAGAGAGCAAGACAAAAGCTGTTGGAGACCCAGAAACCTGGAAAACACAGATGGGCAATATCTCTCCAGTTCTCCTATTACATCTTCCCCCCAAAGATGGAGAATCATTTGTAGTTTCCTGATCTCTCTGCTGGCAAAAGAGGGGAGCGATACAACACAGATACCAAAGAGATGAAAATTACTATTATGAGACAGACATTAAATACAGTTTCATGTCAAGAACACGAAGGCAAAGTCTACCTATCTCAGTATCTGCTCTCAGGAAGGACACAACCAGCTAGTTTTGAGACGACAGAAAAAGTCTATTATTCACTTCTGTGTAGCAGTTATTCACCTGTACCCTACCATCTGCAGAAACTTGCTTGTAAGTAAAAGCATGTTTGAGGCCTTCACAGTCACAAATACTGCAAGGAAAACAAAGCCAGTACAGCTGCAGAGAGTTGTCCTGTCCTTCTCTGCTCCTGCCCACTTATTCCCATGTCAAACCTCTTCCTTGGGCTGGCACAGCCATCTGTACAACTGTATAGTCAAGCAGACTGGAGAATGAATTCAACTGAAAATAACCTCAAGAAAAAAAAGGGAAGGAAGAGTAAAGATAACTTTGCTGTAGTTTAGTTCCCCAATCTAATTCCCAATACAAACCTCTGTGTTGGCACCATCTGCCAACTGCATCTCCTCCCAGCAACAGTGCTAACTCAGCATGTTCAAAGCATGAACTCAGACTCCTACTTTGTTCTCCAAAGCCTGCATCTCAAACTAGTTGTATTCCTTTTATTAACACCATAGTTTATTGCATGACCTCCTCCACAGGCCATCTCAAATCTCTCTTATCCCATTTCCCCTTATATTTGAACATGACTGAAGAACAGCAGGCAGTATAAGGAAAATATAAGGGGTTTTTTTGCAAAACTGTGCAAATACTAAATTGAAGAGGAGTAAGGTGAAGCAGGCAACCCTCAAAAGCACAGAGCAGCAGCATGGAATCAGCACAGCAACATCTCCGCAAGCTGGCCCATGCTTCTGCAGTGATAGGAATAAATAAGATATTTTCAACATCAAGCCTTAATTGTCTTGACCTCCACAAAGCTTCAATACAAGACACTTAAATTCAGGCCAAAACAGCTTTCCATTTGAATTTAGTACCTTTAGACCTCAGAACTCAAGAATGACTTTATAATGATCATTTTCATACTTCACTTCAGGGTACTGTTTCCCTTCCCCATCTACACTGTCCTTCACCATGGTGCAGCATGCTAAGGCATACCATCTTAGAGTGGTCTGTTAACCCTCTAGAGCAGCTTGCTGTGCAGCCTACACTTCCAGACAACGCACTCCATCGTCCAGACTAGGGAGAACAAAGCCCAAGCAATTCAATACTTTAGTGTTTGTGGTGTCATAAAAGGTCATATCTTTTACTCCCAAATTATGTCTCCTCACTCAACTGTAACAGCATTTTTCCTATCTATTCATTCTCACAAAAACATAATACACACATCATGAAGCTTGAACAAGTTTTCTAAATCACTCCTTAGGCTCCGAGTGTGTTTGCTCACTGTATTTTTGATGGTAGGCATCCAAATATCCACTGTTCACCATAATGCTTCAAAACAACACTTTTAGAGGTAGAAAAACACAGCCAAACTTTGATTCAAAGGGATTTGGGGGCTTTGTTTTGTTTAACTCAGGTCCTCATCTGACTTCATGGGACATTATCACATTTTTGCTGAGGCTGAAAACATTTCCAAGAGCCCCTTCACACTGCTGTACTGCTTTTACTTCAAATCCCAATTTAAGAAACACTTTCTAAAGTCAGTTTCTCTGGGTAAAGCTATGTCTGTACTTAACACACAAGTAACTGTTCACTACTGATACAATCTATTCTCATTAAAAAACGTGCCCTTAAAACTGATACAGTTTCAGAGAAATGGCAGAGGTCTGTAAGCACAAACTACTAACATTATGAATCTCAACATGTGCATTACTCAGCTCCTGCAGAATATCAAAATATTTTTGAGGTTAGAGTTTACAAAGCACTAACATTCTATTTTTAAGGTCTGAAGATAAACATAAAAATTGTAACTTCCATAAAGTTTCTTTTGAAAGGGAGTAAAAGTTAGTCTTAAATAAACATACATAGACAAAGATTCTTTCAGGTAGCTCAGTTTTAGAAGAAGAGTTAAGCAAGAGTTGGCAGAACTCACAGATCTGCATTATTTTAAAGTAGAAATCAGATTTGTTTCAGATTTGCCTCCATTACTTTGTTTGCTGTCTTGATTGGGAATCCAATCAGACGAAACAAAGCTACCCTACTTCACTGTAGGACTCACTAGGACACGTTAATTCATACATTCCAAGTATTCAGCACATTTTTTTTTAAATGAAATCAACCCTGTCTGTAGAAGCTGAAACAGAAAACCCCTTATAGCTTGACTTAAACTGTGCGTTCACTCATTGTGAGAGCAGTTGACACTGTACTAGAGTAGCATGGAAAGAAACCATACTTTACACACATACGACCCCACCAAACAGCATAGAGGGAACCTGAAACTGGTCATATGTTTAAGTTCATTAAACTTTGAAGCATTAACTCAAGATTTAACACTTCTACCAAAATCAACACAGTAAAAGCAAAGACTGATTTTTTTTTCCCTACTTATTTCCATCTCAAGAACTGCAAGTTTAAAAGTTCATGAAAAAACACGCATAGATGGAAGAAATTATTTATACAACACCACCTCCAAAAAACTCTGAAGATTTTTTTTTCTACAAGCCTCTTGTATTTTGGATACTTAGCTTGTCAGACCATTTTTAGAAATCAAGCTGAGATGTATTTAGGTATGTTGTTCTTCAGATATAGAACTCGAGTCCTTCAAAAGTTAGAAGGAAACATTAATTCCAGTAAGAAACAACACAGCTTGATGAACAATCTGCCTTTCTCAGAATGACTAGCAAATAAATGAAGAGAAAAATAATTTGTAGCTGTCTCTAGTAGACCTATATAATGCTTTGTTTCCAGAACTTACACATCTTTTTCCACCTCACACATCCTCCAAAGCGCTATGCTTTCCTTACCAGGTTTTCTTCTCAGGTCTCTCAAAACAATATCCGTTCGGTATACCACATAAGAAACTGTTTTGAAGCATATTGTTAAAACCAAACTTTTCTACCTACATTCTTCAGCTCTGGAATACACATTTCAGCTGTATTAACTTTAGCCCAGCTAACCATAAATTATTTTGGAGCAACTGAGTGACAACTGTAAATATTTAAGTTAGTTTCATAAACTCAAACAAATAGAGGAATACTTTTACATTATTTTAGGTGAGGAAGAGGGAAAAAAAGTTAGTCCTTCCTGCAACCGCACACAGAAGTCGGCAGAAATCAGTCTCTTAAAAGAAAGATAGAATTTAGTGTTTGAACTACATCTGAACAACTTCAAGGCACATGTAAACATTGCCGATCGCCACTAGAGGCTGCTACAGGACATCAGTAAGTTTTTCCCTCCATTTTAAGGGAAGAGGCACAACAACAGCATATCAACTGTTATCACGTTTATACTTAACATGCTTTAACTCTCCAGAAAGGAAAGGAAAAGCACAAGATTTCTCTAAGGGTTACTAATTCCACCGGAGCACCAACAGTGAAATATTCTTATTTTTATTGTGGTCTGAGTCGAATTTTAAAGCATTTTCGATATACCACCATTTTACTTTATGCTACAACCAGGTCACACTCCAATACTCTCGTTTTGTATATGGACAACATAAAACAGTAAGTTAGTAAAAAAAATTCAAAGTTTATTACAGGAGAGAATGCAAAATTGATTACACTATTCACAAATTTTTATGCAAATTAAAAACAGAAGGAAAGCACTGATCTTTTATAGCATGCTATCACGATATGAATGGAACAGTTTGCAGTCACAGTACTGGACATTGCTTGTAGATTTTGGTATCACTGCAAAACGTTGCCACTATTTTATTACCAAGATTACAGCCGCAGTTTTGCTCTCAGTTAAGCAAGTAACTCCTAGTGAATCAGCTGTACACAAACAGAGCTCCTATTAGTGGGAGTAGGACGTTACTGTCAAAGGGACAGAACACAAACCAACACTGACCCTGTTGTGCATCATTTCTAGTGAGCTGAACTTCCTTCGGTAGCAAACGCCACCTGTTGCTAATCTCTGGCTTCAATTCAAATTTCTTGCCAGGTAAGAGACAAGGTAAGAGACAAGGTAACAGCTTCGCAACGTCTTTTTAAAACTGACTGCGTCGTACTTCCAGACACGCAACTTACTACCACCCGTGCCTGCACCCTCCCCAGTTCAAGGCCTAGCAGCCACACCTGATGCCGGAGAATTGCTCAGGCCACCCAAGCACCCGCCCGGACCGGGGGCCCCACACTGGCCCACCCAACACAACCCGGGCACCGGGTCGGTCGAGGGGTGCCTTGGAGCCCGGGCCCCAGCCCGGCCTCTGAAGCCGAGCCCTGCACCGCGCCCAGCAACGCCCTTAGGCCCCAGACCGGCCAGAGCTCCCCGGAGACCGGGCAGGGCAGGGCTATGCCCACCCCCTCAATCAGGGACCGGGACCCGAGCGACCGACCCAGCGGCACCCTTCCCCTTCCCTTTTCCCCCCGGGAAGCACTCAGTGCGCACGCGCCACGACTCACTCCTCTCTCCGCCCGCCAGGCCCGGCAACTTCCGCTTCCGCCTGGCCGCTTCCGCCTGGTCGCCCCCGCTGCCCGGCCCCGCCCC
>NW_010972573.1:2342444-2342694 GCF_000737465.1 Haliaeetus leucocephalus
GCGGCGGCGGTTCCGCGCAGGCTTTGCCGAGGTAGCGCCTTGGCGGCCGTCGCGCCGCGTCGGGCTGTAAGATGGCGGCGGCGGGCGGGGGCAGCAGCGTGAACCCCTTCCTCAGCGACTCCGAGGAGGACGAGCCCGAGGAGTCCAGGCCCGGCGGCGGCAGCAGCAGCAGCAGCAACGAGCCGGGCGGGCCGGCGTACCCGCAGCAGGAGGCGGCGGCGGCCGCGGGGAGCCCCGAGGAGCTGCCGGG
>NW_010972573.1:2343164-2374465 GCF_000737465.1 Haliaeetus leucocephalus
GCTTGTTTTCTGTTACCTGCGTGCGGGACGGGGGGAGGCTGTAGGAGCGGGGCGGCCGGGGGCTGAGAAGATGGGGCGCCAGGATCGATGTTACCGCCGTCCCGCTCGCGTACCTTGTCGAGCCTCGGTCTTCCTGTGAAGGTCACGCGTGTGCCAAACGTGGAAGAAATGTGACGGATGGGAATGTCAGCCTTAGTTTTCAGCTGTCTCGGGGTTTCCTGTGCCTTCTTCAGCGCCTGCTGTCAAGAGATAAGTCGTATGCTGCTAGCAGAAAGAGTTAGGAGTGAAGCTACAGCTGCTACACTTAAAAGTCTAAAAAACTGTCAAAAACGGGGCGTTAGGAGCCAGCGTGATATTTCTGCTGATGCATTGGAATGGCTAAGTCATCCAAGGACAGGTCTGAGTTTCACAGGTCACACACAACTAATACAATGTTTCCTGCAATTAAGGCTGTCATGTGTACCAAGCGCCTGCAGTCTTTGGCTAACCATTTTGGAATTTGGAGCTGGGTTAGTCCAGCTTTTGGGATAAAAAAGTGGTGCAGATATTTGGATGGAAAATCATCATGTAGCTGGCCTCAAAAGCTTTTCAGTTTTAATGGTAGAGCAGATGGCTTAGAATAAAGTTACTTGTGCGTCTTATCGATGTTACCGTCAAGAAATGTAGAGTTCTAAAAAGGAGGTAGCTTGTGGAAGTGGCTTTGAGAGAGAGAAGCTGCCCAGCCACCTGACTTTTGACGACTTAATGAACTCATGGGAAGGTACTGAAATGAAAGGAGTTGTGGTTAGCAGACAGCTGAAAGACTTATTTATGTGTATGTGTATTCTGAGACACCTAAAGGCATTTTGTAAATAGTCCCATATTTTTGTTTGCTTTAAAAAAAAGGTTTTAATGTTGCAAAGACATGCAGTTAGACTTAAAATTTGAAAATAACTGATAGTATCTAGGTGTCTGGGATAATAGGAGACATCTAAACTTTCAACTTGTTATTGGTTTTCAATATGTTTTTTTATGCATGCTGTGTTGTTTGTGTTCCGGTTATCTTGTTTATGAATACTTAGAATTTCATACTTGGCTTTGTCTGGCTGAGAGCTTCAGTGTGGGCTGCTTCATTATAAGATTGGTGAATGTTGGAAAAACTCATGCTTCAAGGCTTCGAACCGATATAAATTTCTGTTTCATTAAAAGCAGCTTCCTCGGGGATTCCAGTCAATTCATCTGATTGATTAAACATTCTCTTTTCTTTGTTAACATATGTTGTTTCCAGCTATTGATAATGTACATACTCCAGTAGAACTAGAAAAAACAGCAGCCTGTGTTAAGTGTGGTGTTATGCACACAAAAAATGACCTCTTGCGGTCCTAGACCAATGTACACTTATGTGAGAACATCTTAATGATTATTTTGCTAACCTGATGAATGATAGATGGCAATGGGACATCACAATTAAAATAAGGAGGGAGGAGGCAAGGGAGAGAGAGGAGGGGGGACTAAAACTTATTTTGGAGCACTTTAATAATACTGAGGTGTGCTAAAAATAAGCATCACGCTAGACCTTGGGTTAAAGGTTAAGTGTGTTTTGAAATCTGATATCTACACCAGGTTAGAGTGCTTTTCAAAGGGTTTTTTGGTCTCAACAATGATTCAAAAGCCAGTTCATGTGAGTGACATTGAAAGGTGACAGATCCAGAACAATTAAAAAAAAAAGTATTTTTGTATAGCTCCAGTAGATTTTTGAACTTCTTGCCATCGGACTTTCTTGCAGTCTGGAGTCTAGCATTGAGCTAGCAGTTGTGACAGTGCTGTTCAGCTGAATTCTGGTTAATGTCAACAAGAGCTGATAGTCTCATGCCTCTGAATTCATGCCAGTTTCCAAATTTTAAAAAATAGATTGCAGAAGGCTCTGATGGGCTGAAAATTATATGGTCTTTGCGAGAGTTCTTTTCACTTTCCTCTTAAGCAGCTGGTATTATTGGGTTTAGGTAGAGGTCTAAGCCACAGGTCAGATACAGCAGTAAGTTTCAATAGTTTATTAAGTTAGTAAAAAAGTTCAGTTTTGTTGAGATGTCCCTTCTGTTGTGCCCACATTCGTGGATGCTCACATGGAGACTTGCAGACAATGTGTGTGAGAGTAGTGCAGGTACATTCTCTCTCTTTAACATGTCAAAAGGTATTTGAAAATAAACCAATAGTTTTCTTCATGGAAACTATTGATGTAGAAAGTAGCGGAGTTTGGCATGGTTGGCATTTCAAGGTCACTTAAATTTTATGCTTCAGTGAAAAAAAATTCTTAATGTGGCCAGATTAAAAAAAAAATATTCTTTATTTCTGTTGATACCTAAAGTCAGAATTTCTTCTCAGCACTAGCTTTGCACCTGCTCCTCCCTGCCCCCAAGTTAGATGAATTTCTATGGTTTTACACCAAGGTCTTTGATAATTTGAGTGGATGCAGAAAAAGCCTGACTGGCAGTTCTTATTGAATGTGAAGTATGTTTGGAATGCTGCCTGAGGATTTCTACCAAGGCATGGAAGGCTTTCATACTGTGCGTTCCTCTACAGAATGGGAGAACTTCAGTGCAAGTGTTCATTGGCACTTCTCAGAATCCTTTTAGGCAAGCTAAACCATGAGTGCATGGTGGAATTTCTTTTGGGCTTTTTTCTGATCTTTCTCTTTATAGACTGCTATAAAGAGATTTTAATGAAGTATCATAGGATTTAAACAACTAGCATCATGTGGTCAGCTGGTGACTTAGAAGCTGTTTTGTCTTTGAACCATGCTTCAGAGCACTTGGTTACAAAAGCAAATGATAGTCAGATGACTAGGATTTCTTAGTTTTTTGCAAAAATACACTTACGTTTTCTAGTAGCAGTAGTGTCACAGCTGCAAACAGAGATTAAGATATATTGTAATGAAAAATATGGAAATGTATATTGTGTCTAGCAACTTTGCTCTTCTAGTTTGAAGCAAATTCACTTTGTGAAGGAGTCAACACTGTTCCTTTAGATGCACAGCACTTGTGTACAGTCATCCTTCATGTCCTGTATCTCTGCTAGATCTTCCCAAACTTCTATGACAGCTTCTTCCCTTGGTTTCAATAGCAGTAGCTCCACATCTGCTAGACCATTTTGATACCACTTTTCTAATGCTACTCATGTGAGTGGTATAATTTGGAAGTCCCTCCTTCATACAGTATTCCAGTTCTTTTACAAGGCTTTGGTTAGCACCTACATATTAAATTTAAATTTGTGTTCCCTTCCCTATCATCCTTGCATAAGAAAGTACAGTACAAATTGAGACACTTGAAACTTAGAAATAAAACTGTGGCTCAAAAGTCTCATCCCTGTTCCCAAACCTCAAATGTTTTCCCGTATATACATATGACCATAATTCGGCTTGAGCATAGTGGGTGAAGAAACTTTTTTGTTTTTTTAATGTGATTGATATGATGCCCTTCAATTGCTATGCTTGGCAAATGCTCTTTCTTGAAAGGAATGCAGCTTACACTGTTAGAACTAGCTTTAGTCTTAAAATCTGCCATTTATTTTTTCTTTATGGCTACAAAAGCTCAACATTCTCAAAAATTTGATATAGCTTTAATGAAAATCATAAAGAAGGGGTTTGAGCATATATGTTATATTTATGTTTTTCAGGAGATGATTTGTTTCTAGTTATTTCCGAAGTGAAGCTGTTTATAACTTTCTGGGGACTTGATTCCAGTTATATTAAGCTAATCTGTGAGTACAAAAGTACAAAGTATTGCTGCTGCTTCATAGTAAGGTCCTGGCTTTGTTTACAATTTGGGATTCTTTTTATTGTTTGTTTGTTTCAGATATTGTGCAGTATCTCTCTGTTTTGCTTATAGCCTTTGAAATTCAGATGCGTCCTACTGCAAAAAGCCATGTGGGAAGAGTGTATTGATTATACTTTTGTGAGAAAGGGGTGTCTTGATAACAGCTCTCAATCCTGAGTTACAGACATTGTGACTGTGCAGGCCCTTGTCACAATCAGTGTTTCACCAGATTTTTGTTTTGTATTAATATATAGCAGAACAGGGCTACCTCAAAACAGTTCATTATATCTCAGCTTAAAAGGCAGTCTAAATGAGATAGGAAACTGGGAAGAAGACTGTCGTGGTTTAACCCCAGCCAGCAACTAAGCACCACGCAGTGCTGTGTTTCTAAAGGAACAGTGCTGACTCCTTCACAAAGTGAATTTGCTTCAAACTAGAAAAGCAAATAATTTCTGTTGTTCTAATGACTAGTTCTTTGTTAGGTGTTTTGTTTTTGTCAGCTCAAGTATTTTGTTTGTTACCTTATGAAAGTAAGCAAAATATGTAGTCTTGTTGGCTACCTCTCCAGATGCTATGAGGTGGAATGATTTGGGAAAGGTGCTCCTCTTAGTAAGGACAGGATGGAAGGGTGCAGATAAATACGTGATCAAAGCTGCTGGCATCAGCAGATGGAAGAGACTGAATGTCTCTTTAAAAGAAGTACAGAAATCAGTTGAAGGAGTAAGAAGTTTGTATGTAATGCTGAAGTAAAGGGAAGCCGAGTTCCCTGCAGACCTGCCAGAAGACAGTAATGCTTGGATGAAACCTGAGAGATTTCATAGTGCTCTGATGTTGGCTTTACTGATAGAGAAGCCAGGTGAACTTTCTCCTATTGCAACTGCTTTAAACCCCCCTCCATTTTACTGACACTGGTATTTCTGTAAAGTTTTCAATGAGATGCACTTCATAGCTTAAAAGCTTCTTAGTTTAAGACTTCGGCAACTGTTGGGAGTTGTCAAAGGGGTGAAACCAGGTCTGCTGGAAGCCATTTCTGATGGATGAGTGGGTAATTTAAGCATTGGCTGACATCTGTGTTGGGGTGATTTGGGATGCAATGGTAGATAGTTAAGACAGGTTAGTCCACATAAGGGTATAACTACCCAAAGAAATAACAAGATAAGGTAGCATGAGATAAGCATGACATTGATGGGCAAAGAAGGACAGACTAGCCACTAATACTAGGCAAGCAAATACCAAGTTATCACTGAGTAGCAAGTGTATCCTGTATGTTCCTGTTATAGTTTACATCGTAGTAACTTACTTGTGTGTTCTTGTTCTCTTAGGATGTTTACAGATATGCTAAGGGGAATTTAGCTGCTTTAGTCCTGATTTTGTTCTGTTCCTATGCCAGAATTACTGTTACTTTTCTATGTTGGGGAAGACAGAAGTGAACCTCTATATAAAGGCACTGTATCTTGTTTAGTTATGTGCGAGTTTAACCATGCCTTGGTTGAAAGCTCCAGCAAAGTGAGCAGGCTTTGTGCTGAAGCAGCACACATTTCCTTCTGACGGTTTTGCTGTTAGGGAAAGGAGAGATTTTGGGGAGTCGGGGGGAGAGAAGGAAAGAAACAGCAGTAAGATTAGCTAGAGCTTTGCATTTCAGAACCAGCCACTGGAAGCTTCTTTAAGATCCCCTGTACATAATTTCAATTCTGTATATCGAGTTTCCTGTAGCTTTTCTTCCTCTGAGAGTTATCTTTTTCTTGACTGAAGATGTGACTTCGTAAATTCTGTTCAGGTGAGGGAGTGCTTGCTGGAAATTTTAGACGAGATTCATTACCTGATACAAAAAGATTTGTCTAATATTTGCAAGCAAGTTATGATCGAGTAGGTATTGATATCAGTTGTGTTGGAAGCTGATCTGTGTGAAGTCCATCATCTCTGTTAATTTAAAATTTGTAAATACTGGACTTCTAGGTTCTGTAAACTCAGAATTACCGAAAATATGGGAAAAGAATATTTTTCAGGAAGTTCTTATACTTTCAAACTAAACTAAGATTTGTTACAAATTCTGAGTAAGGTAATTTATATATATGGAACTATTTAAAGTATAGCATCAGAAGTCTTCTTCCTATCAGTATATAAAGATAAGTCATAAAACCTTATGCAGTTGTGTGTTTGAAGTTGTAACTCTTTATCTTCAATGTATTACTCGTATTTCATTTTCTAGTGTATTGTAAAGATGCAGGTTTGAGAAACCGAGTTGAATTCTCCTCTAGCATGGGCTAAAATGGAGTGATTCAGTAAAGGTTGTAGGCCTTGTATTTTTATTTATGATGCACATGTGTGAGACGTGGCACAAAGTATATTGAGTTTGTTGGACAAAAAGGTAAAAAAATTGTGTGAAGATTTTTTTTTTAAAGACAGACCAAGCTGAAAAAGCCTTTGAGAAATACTGAACTCTCTCCCCCAGTGCACCATAGGGGAGAGGCAATTTACTTCCTCCCTTCCTGCAATATAACGCCGCATGATGGTGATGCAACTGATTACTTTGCTGTTGAATTGAAGGAAATACTGTTATGTAAAAACTCACAGAATAAGAATTTCTTATTTATATAAAAAGTACTTTTTCATCTCGGTTTGATGTTGGAGGGGAGAGAGAGCTATCAGCTGTTTTGTCATTTGAGTAAGACAACTCATGACAAAAATAATCACAGAATCACAGCATGGTTGAGGTGGGAAGGGCCCTCTGGAGGCTGTCTGGTCCGGTCCCTCAGCTAAAGCAGCGCAACCTACAGCCAGTTGCTCAGGACCATGTCCGGATGGCTTTTGAATATCTCTGTGGACAGAGACTCCACAACCTCTTTGCACAACCTGTGCCAGTGCTCGGTCACCCTCACAGTAGAAAAGTGTTTCCTGATGTTCAGAGGGAACCTCCTGTGTTTCAGTTTGTGCCCATTGCCTCTGGGCCAGTCCCTGGGCACCACTGAGAAGAGCCTGGCTCCGTCCTCTTTGCACCCTCCCTTCAGGTATTTATACACATTTCTGAGATCCCCCTTGAGTCTTCTCTTCTCCAGGCTGAACAGCCCCAGCTCTCTCAGCCTCTCCTCATAGGAGAGATGCTTCGGTCTCTAGTTGCGAGTTTTTAATTATTTTTTTTAATGTATTTTTAAAATTCTGCATAGAATTTAACGTTGTTAAAACTTAACTGGAAAATTTACTGCTGTCCTGAGATAAATGCGGAAATCGGGGAAAGGGAAACATACTAGAATTGAAATATGAAGAAAACTGAGATGATACAATGCTTGAGAATCAAGATGGGTTATTATCTATACACTTTAAGTAGTTCCTCAGCAAAGACAGCCATTTAAGGATTATATTGATATAATTTTACTTGATGTCAGAGAGTGTAACAAAAAGCTGGGTTACAGCAGAGAATGGAAAAATCCTTGTAATGCAAGTTAATTGATACACTTTGGGAAATGCAGTGCTGCGACATAGAGCATATGGAGTTAATTTGGTGCTGGTGATGCTTTCTGACTTCTGCTGAAGCCAGCTAGGGTCTTGAGCTGGAAGAAGTACCTCCATGCCTTGTTTCTCCCTTAGCTTTTTTGTTTTGGGAAGATCTGGTAGCTCAGGCACACTGCAGCACATATATAGGGAGCCAGGCTAGGTTTGATGCTTTCCCCAAGGTCATATGCTCCTGGACTTCAGTGTTCACTGCAGCAACATTCAAATGGCTTTGTGCAGGGCTGGCTTAATTCTTTCAGACTCTCCTAGTTTGGATGCTGCCTGAGACTGTCTATGCAATAAGCTCCCCATAAAAGCAGTATGTTGCTGGTACGGCTCTCCATGAGATCAGCTCGGGTGCATCTGTATCTTAACCCAATTCAGTGAGTGAGTGTTATTTGTGTGCTAGGGTGCAAGATCTATGTGTTTTCTACTTGTAATTTCATCTTTCTCATGAGCTTCTACTGTGTGCCTGTCATGGGAGCGAGGCTTACATCTTTTTACTGCAATGTGTCTGCAAAGTATTTGTTTCGTGTATCTGGTGATTGTTTTTTTTCTTTTCTGCTGTTCTTGGCCAACAAGCATAGGTTAGTTTTCTCCAAGTAGCTTTAGGGTTTTTACCCTCATGTACTTTGTATAGCTTGTTCATAGCTTGTTAGTAATATGAAATACATAAATGTATTGATCATCTGTTTTCAGTCTGGTTCGGATTGCCCATCAGGGACTAGTATTATCTTACCGTCTTGAATGACTGTTTTAGGTAATTTGTAAATGGATTGCTCTGACAGCTTGAAAGTTAATTTTATTCTAGTAGCTTTACTTCACTTAGTTTCCTTTTCATTTGGTGATGGTCTGAGGAGTTCTTTTCAGAACATACCAACTTGGAAAATTCAGCAGGTCTGACTGAGTTAGAACATCTGGGAGAGAGCAAAAGAGGCACTTGTAGTTGCAAAACAAGGTTGATAGGTTAGGTACTTACGATCTAGTGCCTGATGCAATTAATTACTTAAAGGCTCTTAGTTCCCTCTCAGAGTTACCATAGCAATGTGGAATGTGTTGATCTGGCAAAATTTACTCTTCAAGTTCAAATTGGTTTAAAAAATTTATATATAAGTCTGTTTCTACCATAAAGGTTTTATGGTAGATCAGTTATCTGCTGCCATGGATCGAGTTTGCTTTGCTGGCTGATCCAGCATTGGTAAGCTTGGAACAAGTTGAAACATATCAGAAGTTTTAAATGCAGCAGCCATTTAAGGCTTCTCAAGGTAATATTGCTTCAGAGTTGTCTTGTGAAATTTGATAAGGCTTAAAGAAATTTGCAGTATAATTTATAGGGAATTAAATAGTTTAATTCATTTATTCATATGTATTGCACAACATATCTATTTCAGTTGCTACATAATGCAGCCACAAATACAAACTGTGAATTGATGATCACTTGTTAAAGTGTTAATGATGTGCAATTCTTTCATTTAATGTAGAAGGGACTCCATTAAAGCCGTTCAGGTTTTTACGTTATTCCACATCTTCTGTGAATGCTATCCCTCTTTCCAGTTGGTTTATTCACATAGACATATGTGTAGTTCAGTACTGATATGGTGCTTAAGCATGTGCAGTTAAATATAAGAGGAAATTTATTCTTTCTCCCAGGTAGTCTCTGTCCCCAGTTTCCTTGGCTTCTGCTGTTCTGTGCCTGTGATACTGTGCAGGACAGCTGAAAATGCAGGTTATTCAAGGGCATGCTTTTCCAGACTAGTATCTCTAGAAGAGAGCAGGCCGTCTGTTGCATGGCCATAAGGGCTAGTTTACTCTAGGTCTTGAATATTTAAGGCAGGTGAAATACCTAGTTTGCTGACTACTTTACCACCAACAGAAACAGATCTAAAATGTATATTTATGCACTCGCATTTCCTTAGGACTGAACTTCAACAGTTCTTTTATTGTACCTGTAGCACAGAGAAAAAAAAGTGGTAGACCTGAGTAGTTTCTAAGGAAACTTTGCCATCAGGATCTGTTATCAGAGTACTTGCTGGTTTGCCTGTATCTCTTTGAACTTAAAAATTAGGTTGGATGTCCTAAATGTAAAGATAAGCTGTACCCTATAAAATGTGTTGTACTGTTGTCCTTTCCAGATGTATATGAAGTTTTTTTTTCCAGCCTTTGATTTGCAGACCCCTTAAAGTTTCAGCTTTGATCTCCTTATGACATAATTTTATTTTAGATGAAAAATTTTCCATCAGAGGTTCCTCTGTACAAGAAGGTTGTATGTGTATAATCCCCAACTACTTTCATTGTATAGTTGTTCATAACATTTGGAGTCTAATTTACTGCCATATATTAAGATGTAGCATGTCTACTGGTTGAATTATCTTTTTTTTTTTTAATTCATAAGAAAATTGAACCTTGGCAATTCCCTATTTTAATAATTTTGTTCTACAAAACAAATATTCGATTTTCAGTTCAAGAACAAAATACAGCTTATTTCTATTGCTGCAGAGAATTGCATCCTGGAGTCCTATTGGGTTTTTTTCTTTTCTAGTAATAGCCATCAGGATGGTGATGCTAAGGAATAATTTTTGATGGCCTCAGTCATTCGCTTGTGTAACTTTCAGTGTCTGTTTTTATTCAGGAGAAGCTAGAAGGCATTAACCTGAGATGGTTTGTAAGTAGAGTTGTACCCAGGACTGAACTGAGTGGTCTTGTTAAGGTTTCTCCCAAGTGAAATCCTATGTAGTGAAAATGTAGTTTAGTGAAGGAAGTGGTTTTTTATCCAGTAAAATTACTTCTGGTGGATCCAAGTTGGTTGTGTGATACTTCCAACACCAATGTTAAAACATTTTAACTTTCTCTAAAGTAAAAAAGAAAAAAAGTAAAATAAAAAAATAGTCTGTGCTTCTGGAGCTCTTCTTGGATAAATATTCAGAAATCTCTATATAAATCTTTTGTTGTATCCAGTAGCATGAACAATGTTCCGTAACAGTTTTTTCCAAGCCTGTGGTACGTTGCATGTTCCTGTTTGGTAAGGCTCCAGTAAATGACAAGTAAAACTATATTGAACTATCGGGTATAATGTCTTCAAAGAGGGTTTTTTGTTTTCTTTTTTTAATGCAAAGTACTGTTTTTTCTTTATTCTCCAGATAGTGATGTGTGAGGGTGGATTCCTGAAGAGTATAGATGATGGTTCTGTACTAGCACGATAGGCGTAAGTTATTATCCAGTCTAATGGACTTTGGACTTTTATTATCTCCAAAAAGGTTGTATCCCCCTATGATATGTGCGAGCTGTCTGCCTACAGCTGTTTCTTCCTACATGTAACTCGTGTAAAGCCTGGCATAAACTGGGAAAGATTTTGTCCAAGTATATGGAATATCCAGTGGAAAGCTGCTCTGATCTTGATTGGAAGGATTCGCTTTGCACTGCATCTTGTTCCATATGGATGCTAATCAAAACCAAATTTCCAGTTATTTCTCTGATCAGTTTAAAATGTGGTTAGCCAGCTATTTTGCTCATCAGTTTAAAATAAGGCAACAGTCTTGTTTCAGGGTTACAGATATTTTTCAGTACAAGTGAACACTTAGAGATGCAAAGTGAATTTGTCTTGTACAAGTGTAGTATCATTATTACTTCTTCTTGAATTTCAAGGAAAAAGATGGAGTTCTTGGTCTTCATATGCTCTGACTGGTTAATTTTTAGTACATAATGATACAATTTCCTGTGATCTTGGAGAAAATACAGCAACTTAATGGCTGCTTTACCAACTAGTAATTTTTTTATAATCAATTTAGATGTTTGAAAAGTAAATTCAAAAGCTTCCAAAAGATTTGTTGAATTTTCTGGCGTTTTTTTCTTGAGCCTTGCTATCAAGAAGTAGTATCGCTTGGTTTGTCTATGTTTTTAGCTGATTTACAATGTTATGCTCATGTAAAGATTAATTAAAGATGTATTTTTATAGAAGACTGCAACTTATTTCTGCTTAATTCATGTACTGTGAAACTATGGCTAACATAATCCCTTTTGGTGTCCTTTTAGGTAAGCTGGTAAAAATAAACTGGTTTTACCATCAGAGTGAATGAAACCTAACCTCTTTCATATTATGTATGTCAGTGGAAGGGGATTATCACTTTGTTTTACATTTTTCTCCTTATATAGTTATACTCAGCTTTCAGTGAAAGAGCTGAATATGCCTAGGGAACAGAAGCTGTCAGCAGAAATCTGTATGTCATACAGGTGACAGTTCTGGGAATAAGAAAGGAATTAAAATTCCTTTCCTCTGGAAAGAAGCAATGTTTTAAAAGATTGTAAAAGTTAATAAGCAAAATGTGGTGGTGAACCTGATTTTTAACTTCACAAATGAAATTAAAACCACTGCATTTTTCAATAGATGGATTAAAAAACTTCGTGGCTTTCAGTATCAAATATAAATCTTAGCTTTCTGATTTTGTTAACCCTTTTCCAGTGGTAGAGTTAAGAGACAAGAACTATACACAGGCTCTCCTTTGCTATCCCAGTCTATCTCCTGGCATTTCACTAGTATGGGCTATGAAAAGCCTAAGCCTATTTCACTTGTTTTCTGTGCACCTGTGGCACTCCCTTGTTCCATATTGCAGTGATAGGCTTTCTGGAGTTGTTTACACCTGTTTGTTGCTTTACCAATTCTGAAACATTAAACTGACAGCAATTATTTTTTCACTATTCATTAGGAAAGCTCTTAGAAAAAAGGAATTGCTGATTAAAAAGAAAACTATTTTAATTCAGAATACTAGAGAAAGAAATATAAAAGTCACATGCAGATGACTTGGTAAGAATGTGCGTATCATGACAGGAAAATGGCTTCCCACTGCTGTATCACATTGGGTTGTTTTGTAGAAAAGAAACAGAATTCAGCCAAAGTGTACTTCCCCTTTTCAGTGGTTCCCCCCTGCAAGATTCTGCTTTGATTATTCTTTGCTAGATAACTTAAACCTAAGATTTTTCTTTTTTATCTAAAAAATAATCTGAATAAATATACATTGTTTTCCTAAAAATTTGATTTTTTTTCTTTTCCCCTTTCAGGTCAGAAAGTAGTTTTCTGAATGCTTTAGTTGAAATACTTCCACTCAGTGTACTGGAGTACAACTATTTGTACTTCAGAAAAATGGTGATGTTTCACATTCCTCAAGTGATCTACTTGGCTGAGCACAGCCCTTCCCTTGTTGATTCCTCTCATTCGAACAGCCCTGCTTGTTTTCCTGGTGAATGAGGGCGTTGCATTCCTGGCAGGGAGGTACCTTTTCAGCCTCTGATCCTTTGCTGAGCAGGTATATCCTTTATGGAAGTGTAAAATTTGAGGTTATAAGATGTTATTTCATAATTTTCTGGATGATGGCATTGGTCTTAAGGGATAAACCTCTGCTGATGACTGCCTACGAAGGCAGTGGTAAGGAGTGAGTGTCCTGGTTTCAGCTGGGATAGAGCTGATTGTCTTCCTAGTAGCTGGTACAGTGCTATGTTTTGAGTTCAGTATGAGAAGAATGTTGATAACACTGATGTTTTTAGTTGTTGCTAAGTAGTATTTAGTCAAAAGTCAAGGATTTTTCAGCTTCTCATGCCCAGCCAGCGAGAAGGCTGGAGGGGCACAAGAAGTTGGGAGGGGACACAGTCAGGGCAGCTGACCAAAACTGGCCAAAGGTGTATTCCATACCGTGTGACATCATGCCCAGTATATGAACTGGGGGGAGTAGGGAGAGGGGGAATCGCCGCTCAGGGACTAACTGGGTGTCGATTGGTGGGTGGTGAGCAATTGCATTGTGCATCATTTGTATATTCTTTTATTATCCTTTTATTATTACTGTTGTCATTTTATTAGCATTATCATTATTAGTTTCTTCTTTTCTATTCTATTAAACCATTTTTATCTCAACCCACGGGTTTTACTTCTTTTCCTGATTCTCTCCCCCATCCCACTGGGTGCGGGGGGGAGTGAGCGAGCGGCTGCGTGGTGCTTAGTTGCTGGCTGGGGTTAAACCATGACAGTGAGGCAACAGACAGTTACCCCAACGGTGACATTTTAGGTAGGTGAAGCGATGGAGCGGGCCTGCCACTGTTCAGCTTTGGGCAGTCTTCAGCACAGCCCTGCCAGGCAGCACGTGCGTGCCATGACTCTTGTTGATGACATATCTGGCAGGCTTGCCAGCCCTCCCCTTCCTGGGTGACATTTTCAGTTAATTGTCTCATTTAGCTTTCTCTTCTCACCTTGTTATCCCATGGCTGATACCTTAGAAGGCTCTATTGGAAATCTCTCTTTGCTGTTTAAACCTACTGTCTAAGTTCCTGTGCAGTGCTTGGCTCTGTTCCTTGAGAAGCTTCAATATGTTGTGCAACAACAGCTCCAAAATTCATCTCACCTCGTCCCAGTGGGGCAAGATCCAGGTCACTAGTGCTGCCGTGGCATTTGATAGAAGCAGCAGGTCCCTTTGCTGCCCGCTCTCCCCTCAGCAGCGGTGGCTCGGGGCAGAGACGGCGGGGTAGCCAAGGCAGGCAAGAGCCATGTGGCACTGCAAGCTTTGCAGCGTGAGTGCAAGGGATGGGGCTGCCGCTTGGACCTCACCAGCCTGGCTGTGGTGGAAGCCCCTCTTTTCCAGCGGGTAGCAGAAACAGGTAGCCACACCAGCGCTGAAGGCAGAGGGAGCTGCTCCCCCATCGCTTCCTATCCCACTGCTTGAAACACCTGCTTCAGCGGGAGCTGCGGCACTGCAGCCGCGTCTGCGACTGGGGACTTGGCAGGGGATAGAATCTTAGCACTGATGATTCATTGATGCCTGTGGAGCCAGTTTGGCCAGGAGATGTCTCAACTGAAGTGCTTCAGCACTAGTGGCCTCTTATCTTAACAGCAGGAACCACTTCTGTAGCCATAACACGTATTTTAAAGGCAGTGCCCTGTAGCAAAGTAGTGGTACAAGTCTTGTTACACTACTCAAGCTAACCATTTAGATTGACTTGTGTTTTGGAAGCTATAATTTCCCAACTTGATTGAGTTCTGCAATGTGTATCATCTAGTGGGACACTAAATTGAGAAGATACCGTTCAGCCTGCATGTGTATATGGTTGTCTCTGTTACTGTTTCATTTCCTTCAGCACTTACTTGGATAGCTGTACAGTTCTCTGTGTGGATTCAGGTTCCACCAATGTGATATGTAAAGACAGTTTTCATTTTAAACCCTATCTTCAGATTGAACACTGTGGACATAATGACTTCTAGCACCTAAATTGGCTTGGTTTAGTAATGACAGCATGCTTGGGGGATGATGATAACTGGTGCAGTACTTCTGTAATGGGAAGGAGGATCAGAATTTCTGGGAGAGGGAAATAATGGTAGCAGGAAACAGGCCATGAGACTGGTGTTCGTCAGCGCATCTTTGTTTGGTTTAATCAATCTGAATCCAGATCTTTGTGTCTCTTTATAATGCCAACCTGTATGTAAAGAGTGTGTCAGATGTTTCCTTCTATCATGAACACTGTAATGATAAGGAGAAATCTAAATGGTGAAGTTTCAATCCTACACATTGCTGCTGTATGTGTAGATGTGGTGCTTAAGGCAGTTTCTGAGTGTTAAAATCATAAAACCCCTTGGTTTTATTTAGTTTCTATAAGGACCATTAAGGTTGTAAAACTGATTGATATTCACTGGTTGGGAATTATGAATTGTTGAACATACAACTGCTGGTATGATCTTAAACGGCTTCTGTTGTGTACATCCTGATATAGACTTCGATTACTAGGCAACTTTTTTTTTTTTTCCCCAAGAAGTTTCTGGCTGCTTTGGCAAATAAGTTTGCGTTTTATGGCTGGATTTGTTTTATCAGTTGTGGGGGAAGAGCCTTTGTCTCTAAAGCGTGCCACTAGTCGTATGAAAAAGGTTTTGTTGCTTATGGCTTTGGCTGCTGTAATAATTATGATGTGGTTGACTTTATCTGAAAATTTGAGCATTGTTTCTCTGATGTTACCTGCTTCATAAGAGAAATAGAAAATAGAACTGTGAACATGGCAAGACTGCAGGAGGAAACAGTGTATTTCTGCTTTTGCCATAGCAATGCTCTATATGAGACTGGGTCACTTTTCTTAAATGTCAGCTTTTCATTGAGATCTCTGTTTGAATGTTGTCTATTTCTTTAACTCAAGTCTTGGATTTGGTTTCAAAAAGTGATCTTGCAGCTCCCAATGAAAATAAATTGGAGCAGTACTTGCTGAACAAGGTGTTTAGTGCTTTGAAAAGTCAGCTCTGAAGATTGTCATGGTGTGCATGCAAAATTCATGCTTACTTTTGAACTTAACCACTCTAAATGTGGTTCCCTGTATATAAAATCTGGTTTATTTTCACAATGGTCCATTTTGCAAAGATGCTGTAAAAAGAAGAGTTTGTACTATGCTGCTAAGCACTACAGAACAGCCTAGAGAGAATTATTAAATCAGATTAATGTCTAGAAAAAATGCAAGTTAGAGTTGTCAGGCACTTTGGTACTGTGTAACTTGACTAGCATTGGCAAATTTGATATTCTCTGTAGCTTTCCAGGTGAGCGTAGGTGCTTTAATCGATCTCAGTCCAGGTGTTCTTATTTCAGTCTAGTGCGAGGCTGTGTGTAGAGAGGATGTCATAAGACCTCAAGGGACAGCTTAGGCTCAAATGTACAAAAAAGAAGCTCATTAATAGATTCTTGGTTGTTTGGGTTTGGGTTTTTTGGTTTTTTACATAATGCAGAATGGGGGGGGTAAATACTTTCTGTGATGTCAATCAAATTCTGTCATGACTAACGAGTGATGAAATTGCTTCTATTTCCACTGACAGTTACAAGGCTGTTTTTGACAGCCCTATAGAATTTGTTCTTTGTTAATGTGACAACACCTCTAATGTAATTAAAATTATTTCTGAAGTGCTACATAGAAATTAATTTCAAAAGGAGGGGAAAGATACTAAGTTACTTAATATAATTTCTGCATGTTCAATTGTGTTAGGAATGTGTTCTGTTTGTTTTGGGTTATGTCACCAACTAATTTTGTTGCGCATTTTTCTAATAAAAAAGTGAATGTGTGCCTCAGCAGACTTCAATTTATCAAAATTGCTTTCTGTTTGAATTCCCCCCCCCCCCCGAATGAAAAACATCAAGGTCCGATCAAAACCTTATGCTAGTTACTGAATTTCTTGAATGTTTCTTTTGAGTAACAATTTAATTCTAGAGTATGAATATTATGCCTGCAATAGCATGAACTGTACTTGCTTTGCTTTAATTTTGCTAGGCAATGAATTCCTTTGTTAATGTTGTATTAAGTGGGTATGTACTGAAGTTAATGACAGGATCGGGAGATACGCAGAAAAGCATTTGGTCACGTTAACATGCCTTCAAATACTATAAAAGGGAAAAGTAGTGTATTTGGGCTAGTTACAGGTTTCTGTAAAACGGGAACAGAACTGCTTGAAACTTGTTGCAGAACAGTTTGTATCTGTTTGGTTTCTTGTGCTGCTCACTTGCATGTCCAAGCAAAGCTCCCTGGCCCTTGTGGAGAAGGGGAGGTGCTGCGCTGCACTGCTCTGCATCTGCTGTGGACAGGGTAGAAATGCCGCCTTCTGTGGCGAACAAGGGTGAACTTCTTACAGTGTCTGTTCGTTGAACTTGCTGTAATGCTCTCTTTTCTTCAGATTTACTCACATACTCTTTATGTAGAGGCAGACTTTTAGAAAATGCAATAAAATTTCAGTCTTGCAGAACACTTACTTAGCCTTTGATACATAGTTTCTGAAATGAGAAGGTGTTTTGACTTTCTTTATCAAAGCCAGTCAGCTCTTCAGGATTTTTTTCTGATATCTTTCTTTGTTTTTTTTTTTTTTCTCCCCCACTTAAGATCGCGCCGGAAGCATCAGTACTCTTGATTCCTTAGATTTTGCAAGATACTCTGATGATGGCAATAGGGAAACGGACGAAAGAGTAGCAGGTAAGTTTTTTGTATCATTTAGGAATCATAGAATGCCAACTTTACCATTTGACTTGTTGTTACTAGCATAAGTATATTTAAATGAACATTTCTGAAGATGACAAAACTTCACTGTGGTTGTTTAACTAGTCACTTAATGATATAATCATGTTTCAGACACTTTTACTATAATTACTGTAAATATTCAGGCAGGTGTATTTTTGTATGATTCCAGATGTCGCCAGGGTAGAAGCAAGTAGTATACTTGAAAATTGTGCCCTGTTTTTAACAATAGAACAGTATCTCGATATTGCCTACTGACTACTACTATTTAGCTGAAACACATGCTGAAATATTCTATGTAGTAGTCTGTGACTACTACAGGGGTGATAGCTTTCTGATATAAAGATCTGTAGCACATCATCTCTTAAATATAGCTTATGTGTAGATCAAATAAGCATTACCAAACCCAGAGTAAACTTGGGATTTTCTTAGTTCCATAAGTCGTCTTTGCTACAAATCTTAACTGTAGTACTTTTCTTCTCTCCCATTTGATTTCTCGATTGTATAAGATTGTTTCAAAGAAGTGATGGGGGGGGTTGCCTCTTTCAGTTCTGAACAGAAGCCTGTGGCATTTTTAATTTCAGGTTTTATGATTATCTTGGCAAAGGCAGAGGCTGCTTTTCTCTTATATTTGAAGTTATTATAATAATCTCTTCTGTATGTGAGACTTGTTTCTCTAATCCAGGCTTTTTTCTAAGTTCAGATATTAAGTTATTTGCAGCTTCTGTAGAGGAATCTGTAAAAGCTCTCTGGAAACTGCTACAGAACTCTGTGTACTTCTTGCGAATTAATACTGTATAATATCATGAGCACATGAAAGTTCTCCATGCTGTGGCCTTTGTTCACATAGTTTAGCTTTATGACACCTGACGTGATGCAAGCTGCTATGTCTCTGTTCCACACTGTTGTCTCTGCTTTGAACCACCACACTTCATCCTAGCAGAAACACTGTCACATTCTTAAGCAAAGAAAAGGCTGGTGAAACATAGTTCTGTAAAGGATCTTGATTCTGAAGTTTACTTTTTTGGTCAGTCTGAAATGGCAACCAGTATTGACCCAGAGAGAAGAAACAAAAGTGTTGGGAAAATCTCATTGTTCTTACCCGGCCAGTTTTTCTGAAGTAAAGGACTGGATTCAATTCATGAACATGAAGTAAATTCAGGTATTTTGGTGCTCTGGTCTGGAACTGTAGGTACTTACTGTTCTTCAATTTATCTGGAAACTTCCAGATTCTTACTACTGTCTAATTACTGTCTTTTTCAATATATGTAGTCATTTTCAAGGAGGCAATAGTTGTAAATACAAAGCTAATCTAAACAAAGTGTGTTTAAGGAACGCAATTATTTCTGAGTTGTGTCCTGGAATACAAGGAAGAAACAAGCAAATTCAAAATATTTTGATTTTTTTTTCATCATCTTGCTAGATTTTTCCTGTTTCTAGTCAATTTTTCTTGGCAATAGTATTAATGAAGGAGCTAGTCTGATCTTTGCTTGGAGCTGTCTTTAGTAAATGAGTTGGATTGGAGATGCTTATAGAAGGTAAAGACCAGTCAGAATTGACATCCAGTAGAACCATTAATCTTCTGATGGAACATTAATGACAAAATATTGATTACTTGCAGTATGAAATTAATATATCCTTAAAATAAATATTATATTTAAGTACATCCTAAAATAGATAGAGATTTTTGAAGATTACAGTATATTAATTGACCACTGTCATATGTAATAGACAAGAAAATTATATGGCAGGATATTTATATTACGATTCTGTGTTCCTTTAGAGACGTTTTTTGAAGAGTTGTTAAGAAGTGACATAAGAACTTGAACAAAGCAAGACTGGATATTATTTCTGGATGTTTGTAAAGACTCAAAGTTTTCCAAAATATCCTGTTTCTACTTAAAATTCTGGTTCAATTATAATTCCTTAAAATCTTTTGCTTCAATTCCGTTTAAAAACATTTACCTAAGCAATAAACTTCAGAAAACTGATAAGTATTTAATTTGCACATAAAAAAATTATGTCAGTAGAGGTTTCAAAAACTTTTCATATCCAGTACCTTCTTTGAAAAACCTCTGGCTTCTACTTCAAAAGCAGAAGTTATTTCTTAGCTGCAAATGCACTTTGAAACATAACTGGAAGTCCATCCTGCTTATTTCTTCTCATATTCTTTCTTCTCAGTGAAGAGCTTTGATGCTTAGGAGATAAAATTGTAATCTATTTTGAAAGCTTGAGGCCATGATCTGATAGTCATATTTTTCTTTTGATAGTTCTCAGAGTGAGGTTTGAATAGTTTCTTTTTGTAAATGCCTTTCTCATGCTGTTATCTTTGGTTTTTACTGTTTGGACAGAACCCGTGATTTCCATATCAATTCCCTAGTCAAATGAAGCATAGGAAATAAATGTGCATCAGTCACTAAAAGAAACTGGTCCCAAGTCAGAAGGACTTTAAAACTGAAGTTATAACATATCCAGTTACGAATACTTTTATACCATGGCAATGTTAGAAAGCACCATCCAAAGCCATCATATTTCTGTTTTGCTGTTACGGATGGCGTTAGACTTAGCTGCCATAATTTTTATTTTACCAATCCAAAAATTCCTGGAAATACCTAGAAAGACTCTTGCTTGAAATGGATTTCAGTATTTCAAATCTGTTAGCCCAGTTCATTCCATCTGGCATTAGAATCAAAATTTGGCCTAGAAGCAAACATGTTTTGAAGAGTTGGTGTGATCTTGTCACTTGGGAAATCTGATCGAAGGAAGCTAAGTGAGTCTCTTCTATAATGTTATTATCAGCTTGACTCAAAAGATGCAAGTCACAAAAGCAGTCAGGATGTGGATGAGCATGACAAAACTAACTGCAATTTAGAAAACATCAGTTTTCTTCCTTATCTATCACATCTAAACATAAATATAGAGAGCTGTGTAACAAATTGGGTAATGCATTTGTAATTCACTAAGAATTTAAAAAAATATATGCATCCTTAGAGCTTGCAATTTACTAGATGGAAACAACCTGTTCTCTAATAAGTCTTGAATCTAAATTCATCTATTAAGTGCTGAAACAGTTGGTGTTAAGATAAAGTCAGTACTGAAGGATGTATTAGGCTTAGTAAACCCCCTCCAAATATTCATTTTCATAAAACAACCAGAGAATGGAAAACCTGTTCCATTCCTGTGGAATAAGAGTATGCCTAACTTGAAGTCAAATACCCACAGCTTTCAGTGGAAATGGGTCATCTGACATTCAGTCTAAGGAACTGAATCTTCTGCCTCATCTTAAATTGACTGTGTGCACAAGCATGTTGGTGATCTAAACCCCCTACTTTCCATGATGCAAAATATTTAGTATTGCTAAACTGCCTTTGACATCTACTGTTCTGAGAATCTGATAATTTTAAAAACACAGTGCTGTGTTTGCAATGATAATAAAATTAATTCTCATAATCAAACTCCATTTCAATCATTTATCTTCTTGTATTTCCCTGCCTTAGCATTGATTTCTGGCTAGACTGTATATTTCTGATTAGCAAAATAAAATACTGCCCCTGTCAGGATTTCAAGGGAAGAGACAAGCTCAAAACCCACTTGATTATTTTTCAGGATTTCATTTATCTAGACTTAGGTTTGCAATTTCTGCTTTTTTATAGCCTTTTTATTTTTTATTTTTTTAATAAATACTATTACTTGTGTGCAATCAAAATCAGAGGAGTATCTTAAAAAAACAAACAAAACAAAAACAAAACACAAAAGGCATCTGTAATACAACAATCACTTGCTAACATTGTGTGTTCAATCTGTTCATCCTGGAAGTGGGTCTGGTTTTGTCTTCCCATTTCCTGTTGTAAGCCCTGTTAAGCAGTTGTAAGTCTCCTTAATTTCCCCCCAGATCGATAGCCTCCAAGGGTTGAACCTGAAGATGAGTCTGCTGTAGTTCAGGTCTTTTCTGTAGCTGGTCCTGTCTCAACTTAAAAGCATTAATCAGGCTAATGAGTCAAGTGTTGGCTTCCTACTCTTAGAATGATAACCAGTTCTCTGTTAGCTTGCTCATGAGCTTTCACGCTGATCATAAATTCTGTAGCTTGATAGTCACCTCTCATGCTATACTACTACTTTCTGGTTCAAGCTATTTGTGTTACACCCTGAAGTGTTTCACACTGACAGTAAATAAGGTCACTTCATTTCTTCTTAGGACTTGTATCAGGGAAGTGGGAATTAGGAAACCTCAGGTCTTGAAGTATATTGAGATAGTGGCTTCATTGCTAACTATAGTTGGAGAATTCAAATTTCTTCTGATTGACTCAATGCATGCGCAAGTCCGTCAAATGTAATGGAATGTCATACTTGTTCCAGAGGGCATAATTTAGGATATCTAGAGTTTTACGTTTACTTTACAAGGAGGAAAAACTTGAAATGACAGTTAAGAAACAAACAACAACAGAACTTGTAACAGTATGTCCAAATTTGAGGAAAGCTGGGTAAGCACAGGGGCCCTTGGTACTTCAGAGGAGAACTACTTTTAAAAGAAAATGCAAGAATGTGATATAGTGACTTCACAACTTAAAACTACCTTTCTACTGTTGTCTGAAGTACTTCATACCGAAGTATGCAAAAGTCTGACAAGATAATTCATACGTAGAATGTAAAATTATAGTATAATTGGAAAAAATACTGCTTATACAAAAGCAAGTACTGAAAATTTTTATATTCTTCAACTTTTTGGCCTTGGCCCAACAAGACTGCTGTTCATGTCCATGTCAACTTGTTCAGTACCCCAAATCACAGGTTGTTCTTTATAGCTAACTTCTCAATCTATGGTTCATTACTTATGAAGTCATTAACGAATGTGAGTGAATAGAAAAGATCCTTGAGAAAGTTTTGTTTTTAAATTTCAAAGCCAAGCAGACAAGCTGCCCGCTCCTGATAGGCACTTCTCTTCTAAGGTGTATTAGGTTAGCTGCATGAAAACTGAAACATTTAAAATCACTAATCTGAAAGTCTTGGTCAAATGCTTTGTTGCTTGCTTGAAAGATTCAGCTCTTTTGAGTTAGTCTAGGTAATTTTTTTCAGAATGGTAGCTGATTTGAGTTCTTTATAAAAAGAAAAGCAAGAGAGCTACTTAAATTCAGACTAGTTTTCTCCCCTAAGGCAAAACAGATTGTTCAGAAAGGCCCTTTCCTTGTAGGAAGATTAACCAACCTCAGAGCTCTAAATTTCTGTTCTCTGCTTTCCTGATGTAGAGGAGAATCAATTTGGTTCTTTCCTTTCCTAGGCTGTCTGCAACAAAACTCCTCTGTGTATCGTTCTTAAGGAGTATCAGCCTCTTTCACCAAGTACTATAATGAGTTATACATGTTATCAGTTCAGTCAAGCATGAAGTTAAACTTTAGCTGGCTTATCAATGCTTTTGAAGGCTTAGCTTCTCTAAGGTACATAAGCTTTACAAGATCAGGTAATCTATTTTAAAAGTCAGTACTTGACAATGGTTACAAAGAAAGGGGTTAGAGGTTGCTTTTTTTTATTTAAGAGAATGTCATATCATCAACAAATGGGGATTTCAAGTGTTGATTTCATTAGTTCACGTGTTGAGTTAGAAATCATTATGTATTTTGGCAGAAGATTGCATTTCAGTATAACTTCTAAAATAAAGAGCTTTTAATCATAATTTAAAATTTGACTGAAATTATGTTGTAGCTATTTACAAATATTTATGCTTATATAAAAAAACTACAAATAAGCTTCCTCAAATAAAAGCTAAATTTGTGACTTAGATGCCTCAAGGTTTGTATGATGGCAATTATAATGGTGGCATTAGTAAGACTGGGAGATGAGGTACAACTGTAACAATGCTGTGTTGAAGTAGAATTATGTGACATGCTGCGAAGTGACAACTTCTCAAATATACTATGTCCAGAAACTTCCACTGTATACAGAGAAACATGCAGCAGAGTAATCTTCTTTTAAGGTTGAATGGGTAAAGTCCTAATGGCTTCTAAGAATTTTCAGCATCATGACAGTTCACTAAAAATTAATTCTTGCCGTCTGACATGGGTTTCTCTGACACGAGTTTTTTGGCTTTCTACGCCTTCAGACATATCTTATTCCTATTTTCCTTAATGGGATTCCTGAGTTTTTCTAGTTTCTGTTGTTTTTCTAACTTTTTTTATTATTTATATCATTCTAGTGCAGGGCACTCCTGATCTGCAACTGTTCTGGTCTTTGAAAATATTTTACAAGAATAAAATGTTAACATAGAGTCATTTCCATCAGAAGAATTACTTAATTTGAATTCTTTGCAATTTTCAAAAACTAACAACTTAGAATCATAACTGTGAATTAGTAACTCAAATGCAAGGAAGTGCTAAAATTATTAGATACTTTATTATAAGAGCATTTTCTAACTTTGTTGCACAGAAGTATTTGCAGATCAGCATTGCTGAATACTAGAGAGATTTTACATATTTTATTCATCATATCCTCAGTTGCGCTTTTGTATCGCTGCAGTAAAATTCTGTGCATCAAACAAATTACTTTCATGTAGCAAATGTGGTGTACTGTAGTTATCCTTCAGTTTTTATGGATAAATGCAAACTGAGTGAATCTTTTTTTCCATGCGTGCTAATTATCAAAAGATTGTTAGTAACAGACGTGCAAAAGAGGAAACCATTTTATTTGTAGTCTTCAGTATCATTTCTTACAAGCAAGAGCCAATGCATTTTTTCTGTCATGCATTGTTCTATGTGTAAATATTTCAAAATGCCAGAATATTTCAAAATGTTTCCAGGCAATGATTAAAAATCTCATTAATATTTTCTTACTAAAAGCAGCTACAATATTTTTAGTTTTGCATGGGAGTAAAGTAAATGTTAGGTAATCTATTTAGAGTAGTTTGACACTTCAGTATGGTAGCTGTTCTGGGCTCATCTCTTCTAGTTAAGTACAAGCACCCTTTCTGGTAACTGTAGAGTAATTAGATTAATCTGAGAATTAATTAAATGCATGTAATTATCTGGTAATTCCTTAAATAGGTTCCCTTAGATGCTCTAACTGTAAACGGCTATAAAAAGAACATTTACGATATGTTTTGCAAAGGTACAGGGTTTTAAAATTTGAAGCCACAGTATACCTGTGACCTCAGCACCAAAACACATAGAATTCTGGTGCAAACAAAGCACTACTGGCCATTTTTGGAGGAAACATTGGAACATGAGAAACACATAATAGTGACCGGGGGGTGGGGAGGTGAAGCAGGTGATAGCAGCAGCTAGAATTACGTATTTTTGAATCTCTAAAACTGACTCTAGATCATTGAAAGTTTTGTATAGTCTAGAATTACTGGAAACTTTTAAGAATAATGGAGCAAAGACATTTTTGTTTCAAGCTTCTCTAAGTACTATAGGAGAGCTGCATATTTTCCATTTTTTTTGATCTTGTGCATCTCTTAAATGTATTCAACTGAATTAAAAATCTTAATCAACTCTAGGGTATTACTGAAATACCATTTTTAAATAGAGATTTAAAATGAGACTTTTCTTAGTAGTAAAATAAAGTATGTTTCAAGTTCTGCCATTTAAACTAGTAAAATTTCAGTGTATGATTTTATTAAAAAAAAGTAAATCTGTAGTCTCAATGGGACAGTACATTCACTTCATGTTTTAAGCTTTGCTACATGGAGACAGCTTCCTCTGCTGCCAGCATGTATTTGCTTCACTGAGATCTGTCCTCTCATTGCCCACATACTCCCCTTGCCCCAAGAAATCGAAACATTTGACAGTATCAGCTGATTGTAAGAGTAGGGAAGAAATAACCAACATTTCCCAGTAATATACAAAGTTAAAAGCAAGCAAAAAAAAAAAAAAAAGACCCCAAAACCCTAGAGTGAGTCCTTGTCAGACAGCTTGAAATTTTGATTTAGCTAACTTAACACCAATGAAACTATGGAAAATGTTCACCAGTTTGCTTTCAGACCAACTCTGCTGCATGTGTTCATAAGTTCCATAAAGATTGCATGCTTTCTGTTTAATACAAACTGTATATTTTTTTTCACACCCATCCTTGCTTTTTATATTTTATTTTTGTTTCCCTTGCCTTGGTTGGATGCCTGTGTGTGTTTAATCCAAATCCCTGTCCAGTCCTGGAGTTTGAACTACGGAAAGCCAAGGAGACCATACAGGCCCTCCGAGCCAACCTGACTCAGGCTGCAGGTGGTGTACATAAACCTTTTCTTAAGTCTCTACTTTGAACAATGTAGAAGTAGCTGAGCTCATCCTGTGTGAAAGAGTAAAATTTAGTTACTTTTTTTTCCTCCCCAGAAAATGAAGTTCCTTTGCAGGAACGAAAAAATTATAAATCAAGTCCTGAAATTCAGGTAGGTGGCTGGTGGTAACTGAGCTTTGCATGGACTTTAAGACGGATATGCTTCCGTAGTTGGAAGGAAGATGAACCAAAGATGTAGTGTGTTGTTTTCTTTTTTCCCAGGAGCCAATCAGACCTCTTGAGAAAAGAGCTCTAAACTTCCTAGTTAATGAATTTTTATTGAAGAATAGTTACAAGCTTACATCAATAACATTTTCAGATGAAAATCATGATCAGGTAAAGTTTTCTTGTGGTTTTTTTTTTTACATGCCTGCTTTCCATATTCTGATCTTCTAATAAGCTCAAGTGAACTTAAATGATATTTCCTCTGCATGTAGTTCACTTCATACATATGAGTATTCTAAGAGTTAAATATGTTAGTTAGCATTTTGATATATAAAGCATGGCTTGAAAACACAGCACTTTGAGAAGTATTTGCCAAAAATTTGTAGGAAGGAGTCAGAATGCTTGCATTCTTTAAAGGAAGCAAAACAAGAAGAAAAATACTGTGAGTTGTAGGTACTTATACACTTTCCTGTATTCTGATGGACACCCTTTCAGTTAAACTCAAGGATCTGAATGTAGTAAAATTTTGAACATAATCTTAAATCATACTCAGCTGATTTGTGCAGGATATACAGTATACTTATTACTTGTCATCTCTTGGGCATATATATATATGTGTGTATGAGTATACTTAATTATACTGTGGCATTGAATACAGTCTTGGAGAAGCTCTCGGTAATAAGGTGTTATCTTAGATATTTCCAAACATAGATGTGCTTTGACGCATTTTTCTTAAGAAGATAAGTTTTATGTTTCTATTGGCTTGCATTTTATGGGAAAAAATTCTTCAAATGTTTGGAAGGTTCTAATTACATTCTGACTGTTACTGGGTGAACAAAACACCCAGTAACATCAATACTCAATATATATTCAGCACAAAACTGGAACATTGCCAGAAGAATTAAGTATTGAATTCAGTATTACGTATTGAATTTCGACCAGTTCTGTCTATAACTAGTCCTATATTTTTCCTACCGTTCATATCCTAATCTGTAAAGAAAATGAGTTGTTAAATAAAATTTCTGGATAATCCACTTAAGATTTGAGTTTAACAGTGCTAGGTTTCATACAAATACTTGTGAGGATACAGCCCCCAGAAGAGAAAAGATGAATAATTTATCCTTACTTTTTATGTAGTCTCAACTGAAAATGTTTTATGTTGTAAGACAATTACAAAAAAAAAAGAAGTAAAGTTCTTAATTTAAAATGTACCACAATTAACACATAGAATGCACATATTTTTTCTAGATTATTCACATCATTCTTTCACAAAATAACCTTTCTTCGAATAGGTGTATGTAACCAGACTGTGGAAAAATATAGTGTACGGTAGGAAAAAAGTTTAGAAAAAACAAAAAAAATAAAAATTGAAATTTAATGTCATTAAAGAGACCATCACAACTCCTGTATAACCTGTATAAGTCCTGGATGTATTCCATCCAGAAGGACCTTGACAGACTTGAGAGGTGGGCCTGTGCGAACCTCATGAAGTTCAACAAGGCCAAGTGCAAGGTCCTGCACGTGGGTCAGGGCAATCCCAAGCACAGATACAGGCTGGGCGATGAGTGGATTGAGAGCAGCCCTGCGGAGGAGGACTTGGGGGTATTAGTGGATGAAAAACTGAGTATGAGCCAGCAATGTGCGCTCACAACCCAGAAAGCCAATCGCATTGTGGGCTGCATCAAAAGAAGCGCGGCGAGCAGGTCGAGGGAGGTGATTCTGCCCCTCTACTCTGCTCTGGTGAGACCCCACCTGGAGTGCTGTGTTCCGCTCTGGGCCCCCCAGCATAAGAAGGACGTGGACCTGTCGGAGCGGCCACAAAGATGATCAGAGGGCTGGAGCACCTCTCCTATGAAGACAGGCTGAGAGAGTTGGGGTTGTTCAGCCTGGAGAAGAGAAGGCTCCAGGGAGACCTTATGGCAGCCCTCTATTCCCAGAGAGGGACTTTTTACAAGGGCATGTAGTGATAGGACAACGGGTAATGGCTTTAAACTGAAAGAGGGTAGATTCAGATTAGATGTAAGGAAGAAGTTCCTCACTGTGAGGGTGGTGAGGCACTGGAACAGGTTGCCTGGAGATGCTGTGGATGTCCCATCCCTGGCAGTGTTCAAGGCCAGGTTGGATGGGGCTTTGAGCAGCCTGGTCTAGTGGAAGGTGTCCCTGCCCATGGCAGGGGGGTTGGAACTAGGTGATCTTTAAGGTCCCTTCCAACCCAAACCATTCTATGATTCTGTGATTCTAAAACAGTGCACATGCTTATTTATATATTCGGACATGGAATAATCTTGTAATAATAGGATGGTAACATGTCAGTGAGAAAAGGAATGACATATAGTGATGGTTTGAGACAGGAGGCCCTAGTAGTGCTTACACCTCTACACGATTAATACAGTTATGTCCAAATTTCACTGAGAATATGCACCCTGTCTATCAGTCATCTACAAAGCTATTTGACTGTCTGCTTCTGGAAATTTACACCTGTTCCTGTGAATGAGATGGAAACAAAACAATACCCCTATCAGTAGAAAGCCTTCTGTCAACTGCACTGTCTTCTGCTAGAATTTGATCAATGTCATATCTGATTCTAAAAAGCATTAATGTCCTAAAAAAAATACATTATGATCTATGTGTTTTTGGAATGTCCTCTTTTTAGTACATTACCTAGAGCCACCTTGAGGGTGAAACTGCTTTGGGTCATGAAATGGATCCTTTTTCTACTTTTGTTTCTTGCTTTCTGATTTAAGCTTTCATCTCCTTTACTACAATGTAATCTTGATGTGATTATTTTGCTGTTATAAGACCTGCAGTCAAATGAGGAATAGAAACGAAAATAAAAGGAAGTATATTGTATGCTTTAGTTTCTTTTATTCCTTTGAAGGATTTTGAACTTTGGGATGATGTAGGATTGAACATTCCAAAACCTCCTGACCTGTTACAACTCTATCGTGACTTTGGAAACCATCATGTTACTGCGAGAGATGTGGTGGATGTATCAGTTGGTGTAGAAGATGATGAGTTAGAGGCTGCTACTCCTATACTTGGGAGCGTCCCTGTATTTGAAACAACACCACAGTCAATAGAAGTAAGAGATTGTACAGAAGAAATGTTTCAGCTGTTTGCAGTGCTACTTAAGTATATTGTACTAAACTCTTTTGTTTCTATCTTGTATTTAGCAATGTTTAATAGTGCAAAAATTAGAAGATCAAATTAGTGTGTTAAACAGTGAGAAATGGTCTTTGATGGAACAAATCCAAAGACTTGAGAGGTATGTACTTATCAATCTGCTAAACTGCTGTTAAAAGTTGGAATAACTTCTCAATGTTTTTCTAGCACATATATGAAAATGTACAACTTACGCTTATAAAATTACTAGTTCTTCAGAGCAGGGGCTGTCCTTCCTTTTTAATATGTGGTGTTTGATTTAGAAAAAGGAAGAGACTTCAAACTGACTATTTCCCTTTTATAACCTACATCATTTAATTTTGCAATCAGTTTTGTTCTTTCAATGCAACTTCTTTATTTACTACTTTGAAAACAGAATCATATCTGATGTGTTTTGCGTAGGTTTTCTCTTCAGTCAGCTTTATTTCACTCACTACTATGGTGTGTACAGCTTGCAAACAAAGATGTTTGGTTCAATGACTTATTTCAACACAGTTTTTCTTTCTAGAGAGCAAGACTAGTAGAAATGACAGTATCTTTAAGAAAAACAAAAAAAGAGACTTTAAAAGTTTGGTCAAAGTTATAAGATAATCATTCCTCTTAAGAAATGCACCAATACAACATATGGGCAAGTGCATAATTTTTAAGTGGCTTTATTGACTTGCATAGTTACCATTTCAAAGCCAGGTAGGGAAGTATATATTAATTCACCACTACAGTATTTTAAGTTTTGCGTCCCAGATAGAGTTCTGTCTTGTGACAGTTTGTGTCTTAGTGCTAAGATTTCAGCCGGAAGCAGATAACACTATTGTTATTCACTTGTTTCGTTGATTCACTCTGAGTGCAACATTTTTCCTACTACTAATTATTGACTAAAGAACTCCATTAAACCAGTGCTCCTTTGAACAGCTTGTGTGATACAAGTTATTTATATTAAAGGAATTTTTGAACATAGTGGAGTTGAAGAGGAGCTCTTCAATATGTTGTCCGTATTTCTGTGCTCCAGCCTTGTGATTCCAAGAACCTTCTCAGGAAAGCTACAAAAATATTTCATTCTTTGCATTTCCTTTTTTAGTGAAATAGATTTTCTCAAGAATGAAAACTTTGCTGTGTCAACAGTTTATGGTGTAGCTCCCCATCCTTCTTTAAAACAAGTGCCTCTCACAGTCTCAGAGGACAATGGACGGTACTTGGATATCAAGAGCTCTGAGAATGACAACAAACATGGAAACACTGAGGAAACAAGCCTTTCCTTGTCAGCTGAAGTGGATTCAAGGACTTCTAAAGATGATATGCTAAATTCTGTGCCCTGTAAAGAAACAGAGAAACTGTCCTCTTGTGCTCCATCAACTAAAGCTGCAGTCCACTTCGATAAACCTAATAGGTTAGTGATAAGTTTTAAACTGAAATTCTTTAATTAAAAACTCTTGTACAGTGGATAGAGATTTTTCTAACAAGGAAATTCTGCAGAATTCATAGATCATTTGTGTTTTGAATGCAAATAAAAGACTTAATGTACCTTTAGGGTACAGCGCTGATATTTTCATGTTGTTCTTAATCTTTTTAGGAAGGAGTACATTTGGCAAACCTACATTTTTAGTATTAAGTTTAAGGGTTTCTTTTTACCTCCTACTTGTTTCTAAAACCAGTCCTGTTCCTTGCAACAACAAAAAAAAAAGCTAAAATCAAAGTGGTGAATAGGAAGACAGGATATTTCCATTCTCTTTCAAATTTTAATTTCATAATGAAATCTCTTCTGGTCGTCTTGAAGAGTGGTTGGGAAATTTTTAAATTTTCCTATGTAGATGTGTATAACTCTCTTAGAGTATCTAGGAGAGCTATATGGGGGTTTTGGGGGGTTTTTTTTAGTCAGAAGGAGTATTCGATGACATTCTGCTTTTTGAGTTTTGAATTTGGGGGAAGCCTTTACTGGGTAACTATGATTCTTTTAATAAAAATGGGGTACTCCTATTGTGTTATTACATGGAGCCTGAGTTTGTGTATCTGACACTTTTTGAGAAAGTCCCTCCAGTCTACACAGTCTTTTAATCGTTATAGTGAAGAGGGGAAGTAACATGTTTGTTAAGTAATAGATAAACCACTGTGTAGCCCTCAGGAGTAACACAGACCACAAACTTAATGAGAGTATGTACAACTTCTAAAATTACCACTGTAGACAAAGATGCCCAAGTAGCTCACTTTACGGTCTTACCGTTGCTGTTCCTCAGGGAGCAGGTAGCCATTCTGCTTTGTATTTTGTCAGTTCCCTTAGCATTCTTTTGCTGGTGTTGATATAGTAATATGTTTCTAGAATTATCTTCCACATGAAAATACCAAGGAGAAATTTATGTGTGATGTTCTGTGCAGATGGAAGATCAATACAAGCGGGGGGGGGGGGGGGGGGAAAAAAAAAAAAAAAAGAAAATTTTC
>NW_010972573.1:2374475-2502215 GCF_000737465.1 Haliaeetus leucocephalus
TTTGTGTGGTTTGGTGGGGGGGAGAAAAAACAAAAGCGGGGGGGGGGGGGGGGGGGTAAGAAAGAAGAAAAAACAAGAGTTTCTACCTCTGCTAGTAATTAAATTTTCATGCAAACCCTAAGTATCTTGTTTGTTTTCTCTGGATTTCCTTAACTTCTGCACTGAGTCCTAGGGCCAGGGGCACTTTTTCAGTGATATCTTAACTTCAGAATTGAACAGGAGGAAAGATTTCTGATTTCTGAATACAGTACCTTAGAGTCTGAGTCTTACTAAAAATTTCTTCTCTCCTAATTGAATATACTACTGTTTAACAGGAAAGTAAAACTTGACTTAGATTTTTCTGGAAAATTTGCAGTGGTTCCCTTTAAGCTTTCCAGATTTTTTTTTTTTTAAATTTCTTTCATTTTCTAGCTGAATGTGTAATGACTTTGTAATAATTAAAACTTATGGCTGTCGTACATTGATTGCCATAAATTTGTCTACCTACTTTTGTCTGTGGCTTGTTGCAAGTTTCTTTTTCCTCAGAATAATTGGGAGTGCTGAGAGGCATTAAGTGCATGAATTTTAGATTGATGGTTTGGGGGTAGTGAGGATGGGTATCAAAATAGGATGAGATCACTGAGTGTGGAAGGAACTATGAGTATCTCCAGTGGGATTTATGACAGTAGTTTTTAGAAAAACAAAATTTGTTTTGCTGCTCACAGCTCTTTTAAATATAACTACACATGGATTTATTTGAAAAGTAGTTGAATAAAGCCTTGAATCCCTATTGAGTTAACTTCAGAAGTCCCCTCAAATGCAGTTCACTGCAGAAATAAGTAATGCAAGCGTAATACGTGGCTATTTTTGTACTGAGTTTTGGGCTTAACGTGTCAGTGAAGGGTCAAAGGAAACCGTATTTGATACAGTGTTTTATAGATCTGTACCACTAAATTGTTTTCCTGGATTATGCACTTGATTTGTAATAATACAGTAAATTTTTTCATTAGAATTCTATTATTTGTTAAGTATTTTGAGATCCGTGGGAGAAGCAGCATGATAGAAGTGCTGGATATTTATTTATTTCAGTCTGGGGTGGTTATTTGTAGAAGCCAATTACTACAATTTATTCAGAATGTATTAAGAGGTATTAAAAACTAAGACTCTATCCTAAAAGGCAAGGTTGTTACTAGTGTAGCTAGGGAGTGGATTCTTGGCATAAACCTTGCCCAGATGGGAAGAGAGGATAGAAGCACAAGTGAGCCTGCTTTGTGTGACTGCACTTGCAGCAGCTGTGCGCGCGTGCCCACAAACAGGGACGTGGCCATCGTTGGAAAAATGCCTCCTCTAACAGATTGCAGTAGAAAGCACTAGCAGCCGTTTGAATAGACTGCACCACGTGTATTTATTCAACTCATTTTAGGTGTTGTGGTTTGCACCAAATACAAGGTGTTTTCTGTATGTAGCAGTCACTCCTGACTTTTTCAGTGAATTGACTCTCTTGTTGTCCCAGTGTTAAATGGAATAATTAGTAGTGCTTCATGTGCAAGAGGCCTGGGTCTGTCATTGTTTTTCTCCAGCATAGCTATGAAGGATTTTACTAGACTTCATCCAGGAGACGCTTTCTTGACTCTAAATAGAGCCAGCAATCGTAATGGGATCCGTGCTGCCTGGAGCTTGCTGTTAATTAACCCACAGGGAAATTCAGTGTCATATTGTCATACTTAGTTAGTTTTCAGTCTCTGCAAAATGGGGATAGAACTTTGCCCTTATGTAGGATTTTAATTAAGGTTTCAAGTGGGGAAGGATCTGATGTTCTGCGGCTCAAATGCTGAGGTAAGGGAGAGCCTGGGCAAAGGGCTGGGCAAGGCCTTGCCGTTCTTTTAATGGTAAGCTGCTGCTTTGCAACACTTGCTCCTGTTCTCCCCGTGTAAATAAACCTTAAAGCCTTGAGTAGAGCCTGTAAATCTGTCATTCAGGAATACTTTTACAGAATAAGGACTAACGTATTGTTAAACAGAAGTCATTTACAACTTGCTACCATCCGAGTTGTTTAGTAACTTTTTTAGGGTGAACCCTTGCACAAAATCAAGCTGATTGGAACTAAAACCAACTTACTTCACTAAAATTTAAAACGTGTTTTAAAAAACCCATACTGTCAAGAAAAAAAATTGATTTTAAGTAATAAACATATTCTTATTTATCATATTTTGTAAATAGTCAGAAGAGGAAAACTACTCTGGTATATTTACCCATGTCCTCCTGGATTAGCTTAAACAATTATACGTAGGAACTTAGATTCTTAATGTGCTTTTTTTGGTTAGAAAAGGGAGAATGATGATGTATTTTCCATAAAGAGTGTGATGTTTCAATCTATTAGATAAAAACATATGTGTCCATACGCATAATTGCACATGTGTAGGATTTTCTGTGCTCAAGTGTACAAAAAGCTTTTTTAAGAGTTGAAAGGTGATAACCACTTTCCATGTAAGAAATAGGAGTCACCCCCTACCTTAAACTCATATAGTGTCATTAGAGGATTCAAACAGCAGATGATGATGATAATGATAATAGAATGAGATGATTTCTGTGCGTGTTTTGGAAGAGAAATGTTCTTTTTCCTCTTTGATCACAGTGGATGAGGCAGTGTTAGATTAGCATCTAAATACAGGCCTCAGATAAGGCAGAGGGAGTTATCATTACTGGGAAAAATAGGATGCTGCTGCTGATGGTGCTTGTCTGTTTTATGTAATGGTCAGTCTGGTAATTGTTTTCTGAGAACATTTCTGCCAAATTACCCTTCTCGGACAAGGTTGTTTTGAGACTCTTATCAGGGTTTTATGTGTATGCTTAAGGCTTTGAGTAGCTCAGCTGTGTTGGCTGGTGCTGTGCACGGCCATGAGGCAGTACTTCTACAGATATACGTCTACATTAGGGATTGGACAGCAGTTTAAGGTTAGTTTTGAGGTTCTTGCTGTACGTTTGAATCCAATGTTTAGATCCCAAAGCGGCAGTTGAGCAATCTCTGTTTAATCCTTAAGTTTTAAGTGACTGACTCAAATGTTTTTATGCAATGTGCAGAATCAGAGCATTAAGCAAAAATACTGTTTCTTGTGATTTCTGCCCCCTCCCCCCCAGTTTGCATAATTGTATGCTTCCTCTTGTATTGCTAAAGCTTCCTTTTCTTCATGCTTTAGTCCTATTTTTGTTTGTGCAGCAATTTGGAAGATGTTACATTTTGCAGAACTAGAAGTAACTTCTTAATTAGGACACCCACTTTTTTTCTTGCTACAAACTAAACACCCTAACAGTCAAAGATAATTTTAAACCAAAATTTCTGCAGTATGCTTCATGTAAAACATGCTTGCTGAATGTCATTTTACTTAGCTGATTAAACCAGAGTGAAAAGACTTGTTCAGTCACCTTTCTTATCTATGCTTTTCCCCTCCCCCCTCCCTTTTTGACAATATTTCAGGAAATTGTCACCAGCTTTCCATCAAGCACTACTGTCTTTCTGTCGGATGTCAGCAGACAGCCGTTTGGGATCAGAGGTATATTTCCCAGTTGACATAAAGTAGAAGATCCTTTATTCTGCATGGCAGCAATAGTTAAACAAGCACTAATGTCTTTGAAACAAGACTTACTAACATATATGGTGAGATAAATTTATGTGCATGAAACTTAAGAAATAAGGATATTCTTTCAGATTTTAGCTTAAATATGAAAGCTAGTGATAGACATGTAATTACTGGGAAGTTCTGAGTCACACAAGTGGATTCATGCTTTTGAAGTTACAAAAACTTACGGCTTAACGTGTGTGAGTAAATTAAATATTTTCTGGTAAGTGATCAGCCTGTTGCAATTCTTATAATTCCTCTGAAAGAATATTTTCCTGTTCCTGTGTTTCATTTGAAGAAACCAAACAAACAACTTGGTTTTCTAGGTATCTCGGATTGCAGACAGTGAAAAAAGTGTCATGTTAATGTTGGGACGCTGCCTGCCTCATATTGTTCCTAATGTGCTGCTTGCAAAGCGAGAGGTGAGGAACCCTGAAATTTTACTTTTTTTGTTTACCAGGATGTTTTCTTCATTTTGAAGATGATGTGTCTAATTTCATGAAAGTCTGTTACTTGCAATCATGTTCTTACTTTTGTGCATGCATCTCTGCTCCTAGAAAATGGTTTTACACCTCTGTCAGGTGAGTTCAGTAAACCTGCATGGTATCCTAATATTTCTTCCTTTGCTTAAGGCACCCATTAGCATTCAGCAAGAGTAACTGTTACTGTAGGTCCATCTGTTTGTGGTAGCACGAATGTTTTTGTTAGAGAAGACCATGGTTAATGTGTGTTATAAAGAGCAGAGGTTATAAGTTCAAACATTAAATTTGGTTTATTTTATCTATCAGTTTTAACAAGGATTCATGTTCAGGTTCTTTTGCAGCACTATGTACTTCAACAAAAAATTTATTTTACTGTCTTTTTTTAGAAGCTCCATTTATCAGCCAAGATAAGGTTCATAAGAAAATTAGCAATCTTGCTTATGTGTTTTCCTTAAATTTAAAATGAAGCTAAATAAAATTATGAAGAGGTAATGTTTATTTTGAATGTAAATGAAGATGGTGTTTTGCATAACCATTCATAATATATAGTGTAGAAAAGGAAGACTGTTATTGAAGATGGAAAAAAGATGACTGGTTTTGTATTGCTTTGTTGTAAATATTGCACACTACCAAATGTGTAAAAAATAAAAATCAGAAAATATATCAAACAAAAATTCAGCGGCCTTATAGTTGACACCAAAATAAAGGGTTTGAAGTAGCATAGTTTGTTGAGTAAGTTTTAGTCCTTGCTGAGGGGACCTACAGTATGGTAGACTTAGTAGTGCGTTTTGCATAAGTTCATTTTAAGGCTTTGAAAAATCCTCAAGAAATTTGTACTGATCCTATAACCTAAAATTTTATAACATATGACTTATTATCAGGAGTTGACATGGTGAGTTTGAGATGTACCACGTTTTGAAAGTCTCAAACTTTATAAAAGGGTTTTTTTTTCTGAGGGGGTGGGGGTGTTAACTGGGTGCTCTGGAAATGGTTCTGTTAATAGTCTTTCAGAATAATTCTGTGAATGTTCCTGGATCAGTGCTTAATTTCTGATTTCTTATTTATTCCTTTCCTTCCCTCTGCTTGGCAGGATGTGGTATTTCGGCTTCTTTTCACAGCTTGTAGCATAATCTGTGTTATGCATTTAATATTTCCATGACTTTTTAGGCTATTTTATATTTACTTTGTTTTACAGTTCAAGTTACATTTGATTACATGTATTTTTGCCTTAAACAGATCATCTGTTTCAATTTGATTTCAAAAAGCCGCAAGTGAGAATTGTGTAACTGGATTGCATGGGATGCTTAACGTTCCAATTGAAATTTGCTTTAAAAATAACTTTTCTCAGTTACCACCCGTTGCTATAACTATTGTAATGTTCTTTCAGATGTAGTCATGGAATTTGAAGGAAAACTTGGGTAGACCATCTGTTAGTATTTATTAATATCAGTATTACGAAAAGCTAACCTAAGAACTGGACTCTTTTCAACAAGGTACAACTTTGGGTCTTGTCCAAAAACAACCTTATCATGAGAGAGTCTTAGCATAATTTTACAGACAGGTGGTGTAAAAATGTACCAAAACATCACTAATTTTAGAAAGATGTGTAACAGGCTCAGGTTGTAATGCAAAGTTATCACCAAAGTGAAAATACACAGTAGTAGTATTTAAGATCTTACACTGTCAGTGTGTTAGAAGTGAGAATTAAACATAATTTTGTAATGACTCCCTAAAGTACCTATCTTTTTTCTTTAAGCATCCATCATGGTGAAATGGCTTGCAAAATCTTAAGCTGAAAACATTGTGGTATACATTTTCATTTTGCAGTAACTGGGTTTGTGGAGGTTGACAGTCTCTCAGTAGGTATTGTCCTTTACCAGAGATTCAGAAGCCATTTCACCAATGCTTTTAACCCTCTTAAGGTCAGTAGCAGCCTGCCTGCCTTGGTAATAAGTGGTCCAGTAAATATTACAGTTGACAACAGAATGATCAGTTAGTGTCAGAATGTCTGACGCGTTTCTGAAATTACGTTATTTTTCTGCATTGGTGCAGCTTTAATTGTTCTTCAATGTCTGTAGTTTAGGTTCCAATGGAAGATAAGAAAGAAGGAGAAATACAATATTGAGTAGGGTGGCTGAGGAGGTAATTTTAGTTGTTTCTAAAAGAGCAGTTCAGCTGGGTAAAATCAATAATGCATAATATAGGATAATTGCCTGAAAGCAATTCATAGTCATTAAAATTCCATGTATCAACATATAAATTTAATTTTGTTTTTTTCCCAAGTGTCTAGTTTATCCTAACTGCTTGAAAACAGTTATGTCAATATTTAGATTTGTATGTGAATGCACCCACAAACAAAGGAGATACTGCAAGCCAAATACTAATTTGAATGAACAGTAACAAAACTGCTAAAACCCTATTCTTCAAAAAAACCCCTTTGGCTGGGTATGCAGTCTGTGATAACGCTTCTTGCAGATGAGCAGCTTGAGTTCATAAAATTTCATCTGCATTGAAATCTGCTTCCTCAATTGTGTTTTTACCACTTAAAACTAAAACACAGTTAATATTAAAAAAAAAAAAAATCAGCCACTTTCTATCTGTCAAGAAGATAAAAAGATTCCTTTGGCTACAATGTAATTAGAGAAAAGCAATCTTCTAAAATTTTTGCAATAACTAATCAGTGCCATACTGATTTCTCACCCTTTATAAGATGTAGAAATCAATATCTTTTTGTCAGGTAACAGGAGTAACCTTGTTTGTATGTACAACTTCTGTGTTCTGCAGTATGTAGTCCTTTAGCGGAGTTTGTGCCAGAGTAAACTTTTTGGCTTAATATCAGGATCTTGTTACTCTTGCTCTTAATCAAGAAACACTTTTCCTTAATTATTTATACCTTTCATCTCACCTATTATTCCAGGGTTAGTTTCTGTAACTTTCATTTGTGTTACACAAACTTAGCAAAATCATGATAGTAATGGTTTACTAAATGTGCACCACTAAATTTTTATACTAAGAAACTGTTATTTACCTAGAGTTTAATATGTTAAGAGTAGAGTTTTGCTTTTATTTCTTTGTAAAGTTGAAGCAAAGGTAACGCTGAATCTTCAAACTCTGAACGGGTGCCATTCTCGACTCTGCTAGAAGAAAGTAATGCTGTAGACTGTTCACGTTAATGTGTAGTAACTATGCATAGACATCACCGAGGCACTTTAGTTCTCTGGCATTTTTTTGGAGGTAGCTGTCTCTTAAAACACAGTAGAGCTGAACATCTTATTACAGATTTTCATCTCAGTCTTACACTTTAAAAGCCATAAAATAATTGGCTTTGTTAAAAAATGTAAAAGAATGCTGTGTCAGAGCTTGGGAGTATATTTAAGTGGCTGTTTCTAGTGGCTGTGTCAAGCAAATGTCATTCTGGTTGGATATGGCTAAAGGCATGTAAGTTTAGAGTTCCTCAGCATGAAAATTGTCAGCCATCAGTATCTTTAAACAGTGTTTCTATTTCACAGAATAGTGGAGAATAGAAAAATTTAAATGAACAATTAAAATACTTTCTGTTACTCTGTAAAACTTAGATTGTGGTAGGCTTTTATAGATTGTGTTTCTGAAAAATAGGGGTAGTGTTGACCACAGCCTGTTTACTGGTTCTTTTCTGGTTTGCATGGGGTGTTGGTTTTGGTTTGGGGGCTTTTTTGTTTGGGTGTGGGGTTGCCCCACACACACAAGAGACACACATAACCATTTTGTAATTTAAGTCCTTTAGTTTCCCTCTCTGGATATGAGGGGCTAGTGTAGTTTTCTTAGAAAGAAATAGCTCAATCTCACAGAGTATCCTTTCCAACTGTAGTCTGAAAGCTGATGTCTTTCAACACCATGTCTTTAAGCATAACATATTAAAGGAGTTGAATTTAATGTTTATGAATTGAATTGCCAATTATTACTAGTTTTATATGTAGGTAAACAATAGATATAAACAAAGAAATACAAAGTTTTTTCACACCCATATCTGCATTGATTCTTATGTAAAAGCATCCCTTTGGGATCTACAAGAGGCTTAATTTGGATCCTGGAATAATAGTCTCATCCCATGAAATGTAATTATAGTTGTAATTTTAATATTAGTAAGATGAGTAGCACAAAGTTCTGAGTCATGTATTAATCCTATGATTAAATATTTTTTCATTTTGAAACTAAAAGGATGAATTCTGAACTTCAGATACCTTCTTGCACAAGAGACTCCATATCAGTAGTTTGTTTAGTACCTGCACCTATTTCAGTTGCTGCAGATAAGATTATTTGATTTTATTTACTGGTTTTCAGAGGCTAAGTTACAGAAGAATTTTAACATAACATTGGTTCACAACATAAGCATTGACTATTAGAGAAGATTGAAAGGGCACATTTACAAAATAAATCATAATGTCATCCTGGTTTATATATTTTGTCAGCTGTTTGCCATATTATTACATAAATATTTGAAATAATAAAAAAGATTACTATCCTAAGCTATTGAAAGAACTAGTCTTGACACTTAACACTAATTAACTTTATACTTTGAGATAAGTATTTTGCTTATGAGTACTCCAACAAAAAGACACTAATTAGTGAGAGAAACTAAGTTGTAGAAGACTTTTGTCAGAACATTAAACAGAAAAGTTATAACGAAGGCAACAACACAGATAGAAAATTTCTTGCTACCTTGTAAGAAAATTGTCAGAAAAATAGACAAATGTTTGCTATAGGCTGCATTTTAAAAAAACCCAAACTTTAATATTTTGTTTTAATACTTTTAATATGTAGGAGGAACTGTTTTACCTATAGTTGAGGTGATACCAGTTACCATTAAAAAGCCACCTTCTTTTGACCATAATGAAGAGCTGCTCCGTACGTAAATGTTGCCTTTATTGAGAACTTAAATCAGCTCAGATAGTGAATCCTGTTCAAAGATAATGGAACATGTTGTTGTAAGTTAGGGAGAAGTTGTCCAAAGGTACTATGATGAAAAAAAACCTGAATTTTTCTTTGGGTAGACCTATGTGGACAGTTAAGCAGAGGTAGAACAGAGAGAAGATGGGCTGTTTCATTTCTCCTGTGCAATGCATTAGGTCAGCTTCATAGCTTTGTCCGTCATTCACCTGTATGTAGCCTATCTCACAGTAAAAACAAAATAACTTTTTTCTCTCTATTCTACATCTGAGTATCTCACAGATATAAACTGCCTCAGATATGAACTTGCCTTTTCAGTAGTGGAGGTGAGACTTCTGACACATGATGTTTTATTCTGCTTGGCATCTAATGGAAAAACAGTGTCATAGTTATGAAAGTCAATTCTCCTGGTGTTGTTGACGAATACCAACAGGAACTAATCAGTTTTCCTAAGTCAGAGGCAAAAGGGAAAAGAGGGACTTGGGGATGAACAAGACAGTTAGGAAGGATCCCAAATTAAGTAGAGGGAAGGTGGTTGGTTTATTTAAAATTTATGTTCTTGCTTTAGGACTGTCAGCACAAGTGGTATTCCTTCCCAAGGAAGGCAGAGTGTTTCAAATAGCACTGGAAGTCCTCTCCTTGATTATTAATAATTATATACAGTCTCCATAACAATGTTATGAACCCTCCTCTTGAATTTAAACAGCCAAATGCTAATATTATTGTGTCTTATTGGAAAATTACCACTTTCTACAGCACTTCTCTGCTTTTTTTGAGAATGAAAAATCTGAGATTTATTAAACAAGTCTACATCTAAGGCGTGGCCCTTAGCAACAGGAAGGAATGAGCTCAAACTTGCCTGTAGGTTGTTTTTTGTTCTTAATGATCCTGAATATCCCGAGAAGAATCTGTCCCCTTTTAAGTCTTTGGGAGACTTCACCTGACCTGGTTTGTCCATCTGTGAGAGCAGTTTTGTTGTTCTTGTCCCACAGAAAGTCCCTTTCGCCTCCAGTTTTACCCTCCTGTCCATTAAGTCTATAGGGAGCACATAAAACACTGTTCAAGACTTCTCACTGTTTCTCCACTCCCCTTAATAGAAGGAACTGTAGAAGCACTGATGCAGCGATGCAGAGAACACTCTCTTCTCCCATAGTATGCATGAAAGAATGTGACCAATGGACAAGAACAAACAGCTAATTCCGTCAGCTATAATAACCAGCTTTCTGCAAGGTAAAGAACCAGCCTTGTATCTGCCCCATGTCAATGGTGTTAGGTTACTCATTAGCCTTTCACACACAAGGTAGTAGTATCTAGGTGAATATTTGGAGGTGTTTTCCTTTCATACAGAGTCAGCTGGAAAAATCAACTTTGTTAACTTCCTTAAATTTGAAAAGAAGCTTTAAAAGAAAAAAAACAAGCTCATGACACTGTTTCAAATCTAGCAGTAGTTCTGAGCGAGCAGTTGAGTTTTTTGAGTAGGTACTCAAACATACTAGGAAAGTGAAGTCAGTGTGATGGTTTCAATAGATGAATCAAAAACCCCAGATCATAAAAAAAATATACATGTCCCATTTCATGGGGTATATTCTTTTTAAAAAAAAAAACTTTATATGGAGTACTTAAGAATAATTGCAAGAGCGGTTGGATAAAGTGAACTCAGGGTAGATTTCAGAAAGGTAGATCTCAGTAAAGTAACACAGGTTTATTTTGATATAAAGTTTTTTCCATGACCTATATTCTTTATGGTGAAATTCGTAATTATGTTGTGTATCTACAGATTGCAGTCTGATTTCCTCTTTAAAAGATCTTAGCTTAATGTGTAAGTAGTGGTATTTAGAGTGGCAAGGGGGGGTATTTTTATAATATTTTTTCAAATCTTTTTGAGTTAAAACAGTGTTTGTAGAAGAGAAAATGCTTCTGTGAAGTACAAAAAAAAGTTAAATAGATTAAGCCTCTGCGTTCTCAGAACTTTAAATGCACGAAACCTGCATGTTAGGTATACTAAAGATAAAATCTAACATGCGAATTCTAGAGGGAAAGGAGCTTTCAGCTGAAGAAAGTTATGTAGCTCTTACTGCGATGTAATTTGTGAAGTTTCTTCAACACAGGTTTTAAATTCACATTAATTTGCGTTGTGCTACACTTATTTAAAAACAAACCCCAAAACTGGCTTAGTTTAAAATATTGAGAAATAGAAATGTCCAAATTGTTCAAATTTATTTCTCATTTCTCCTTCTGTACTTTGAGATTTTTTTTAAGCAGTGAGTAGGATATTTCCACATCAATTCCTCTGTCTCATCATAAATTCCCTAATCTGTGCCATAATTGGGTTAAATATTGCCAAAAATATCTCCCAGAATGTTAAAATACATTTTAGGATGTGTCTCAGTCATCTTCAGGGGGTGAAAATAGCACGCTGAGTACAATTTTTGTAAAATGAAAACAAAAGCTTATCAGGAGTTGACTAGCTTAGGTAGTGCTCTAAAATAGAATATTGTTCTATGTTTAAAATAAACATAGTAACTGCTGTTCAGGAAAATACAAGTTGAGCCGCGAGGGTGTCTTTTAATACAAGTTGAGCCGCGAGGGTGTCTTTAATGTTGTTTCCACATGTCCAGCTTGTTTATTTCCACATGTCCAGCTTGTTTAATAGGCTTACTCTCAAGATCATGAATAGGTCACTTTGAATGTCTGCGAGAAGAAATTGGTACCTCCCTGCAAAGTTATTACAAATAACTATAGATTTTTCCGGGCTTTGTATAATCTTTCCTAGTTACTTCAGAAGTGTTTCCCACTGTCATCTGCTTATTTGTCATGGCTTATTAATTCAGAAAAGGCTTGTCTGCTGAAAGTGGTTCGAAAGTATGCGGCAGGTGGGAGGGGAAGTCTCCGGATTACTTGCCCATGGTTTCTCTGCAGACACCTAGGTTTGTCTTGTTCTTTTCCCCCGACATCCCAGTGTGATGTTTGTTCCTAAGATATTAAATGACGTAGAAATTATGTGTCTTCCAAGTTCTATTGGAGTAAAGGCTCACATCAACAAGGTCAAGGAAAGGGACTTCCAGTCCGTGAAACATTTAGAAACATTTGTTTCTTCTGGGAATGAATACCATGAGCTTTGAAGGTATACTTAGAAAGAAGGAGGTCTTCACTATTGTGAACAGCCTTATATTTTCTTTCCATTAGTGTTTTATGCAGTATTTTCTTGATAGTTTGTTCCTTAAGGGAATTGAATTCCTCTAAAAAGAGAATTCACCTTCAGATATTGCCTCTCTATTGGAAAAAAAAACAAAAACAAAAAAAACCCAACAAAAAACCAAGCATTTAAAAAAAATCGTGTAGTTCTCAGTCAACACAAAATAGAGGATCTCTGTCTGCAGTCACCTTTACCAATGTATGTTTCTCAGTGCTTATTCAAACTTGTGCAGAAAACTGTGTGCATGCTTAATTGGAAATTTTAATCTTTAACTCCATGGCATCAGAAGTAGCTTTTTCTGTAGGAGCTTTGTTCCACAGATGTCTGTGGAGCCTGCTTCAGTTCAGTAGGTAGTGAAGACAATTTAAACCATGATTGTCTAATTCTGGTTACAGGTGACCTGCATATGTTAATTGTAGTCTTTGCAGAGCTTTTTATTTTATGTGCTGGTTCTCCCCTGATCTTTCCTAGCAGGAAAATAATTCTAACCTCTGTAGACCTTCACTTTTTTCAGGTCACTTAATAAGAGATCAAGACTCTAAAAAATCTTCTCTAACTGTTTTGACGTTATGTGGCTAGATTTTTCTTCTTAGTTTATTTTGCCATTAATGAATATATGCCCAAAGCATTTTCACTTTGTTTGGTTTTCCCCTACCCACAACTTTTTAGGAATTGATCCCACTCATACTGTGTACAGCCTGCCTCCATCCTGAACCCAAAGAGAGAGATCAGCTTCTACACATACTGTTCAATTTGATCAAACGACCAGATGATGAGCAAAGGTGTGTTTGCGTTTGTGTGTTGCGGGACAAGAAGGAACTTTTTTCTTTGTCAAAGAAGCAGAACTAATAGAAACTGGATATTATTGGATGATTTTAACCAAGTTTCACTTAAGCTGATATTTTGCTGGTATAGTGTTGACAAATTTGTGTGGACTTCAGGACTTTCCATTTCCATGACCCGTACTTTCTAGTTACTGAAATGTAAGAATGTGCTTGGTAAGCCGTACTGTAACATTTCAGTTCCTTTTCTGTTTAAAGTTGAACTGAAATGCTTTGTTAAAATGAGCTTTAAGATCATAATTCTTAGCAATGATTGATATAGAAATCAAACCAGCTTTTTTTAAACCTCTGTATTAGTGTATCTTAGTGATCTTTATGTAAGTTAACTACCATGTTTAGTTGGGGAAAATAGCATGAGAAAATAGTACTCTTCCTACTTGCGGTTCAGTACTATGGTAGCAATAAAAAATTCAGAAGACTGAAGCAGTGATTTAGTTCTGACAAGTGTTAAGAGCTTTGTTTTATTTTGGTTAAGACTTTGAAACAAAGTATATTTTTTATTTTTTTTATAAATTTAGTTCTTCCTTAGTATTCAGGAAATCTGACTTTGTTTCTAGTGATCTTGGTAAGAATATCCTTAAGGTTGAAAGACAGTAAGTACCCTTGCTGGTATGTTTCCTTCTCTAACTGTGAAAAGATTTTTCATTATCTTCGTTAGAGGTGTTTTGTAAAGCATCTGTATCTATCATTGCTCTATTCTGTCTTCAGACAAAATAGGCATTATGAAATAGATGGAAAGCATTCCTTTTGAAGATTCTCTGAAATTTAAGTGTTCTGGTGTCTTTCTAAATTGTTCCCATGGTAAAATTTAGAGATGAGGTACAATTGAAAGAGATGGCTTTGGAGACAAAAAAAAGCATAAATAAATAAATAAAAGCAACTTGTAGCACAGTGGCATCATGCAGATTGAAATTACAAAAAGATGCAGTCCTTGTTCTACTTCAGATTTATTAGAAATCTGCTTCTGAAACATCTACCATTATCTAAAATATTTTGAATGTCCCATGCAGCTTGAAGCTAAATTATTTTGTGGTTGAGAGGGGAAGGAAATTACATCTTGCTTGTAATCTCTTGTACTTAATTTGTCACAGGATTGGTGGCCTTATCATGTAGATTTTTCATATGCCTGTTTAGCTGCAGTTAGGTGTGTCTCTTCAGCAGCTGAGAAAGAAGAAAATCCAAGCTTCTTTTTCCTTGAAGTTGTTCATTCTTTGTTGTGAGGTAGAGATTTATACCTAAAAATAATCTCCAGGACAAAACATGTATATACACAATATACATTTACACATGTAAAAATCATAATCTGTTTTAAAGTTGCAATAACACCTGACTGAAGAATAAGTAAAATTCCATCAAATAAAAGAGATTCTGAATACAAATTAGTTAGAAAACATATTCAGAATTTATTATTAGAATTTCAGTCAGGTTTTTTATACTTAAATATTTGTATGGAAGTGTATTATGCATGCTTGGTTTTTATCTAAAGAAGTTTAAATAATATTTTAGCAGTCTTATGGAATACGAAGTAACCAAAGACATTCAGGTTTAGTCACCAGAACAATGGTATTAATTATGTCATATGTTAATTGTTTACCTTCTGCTGTACCGTACAGGCCTACAGTATACATTAAAGTAGCATCTGATAACAAGTTGGCTTTTTTAATTTGTTAAATGCAAGAGACTGAAATGTGACATTACATTTCTAATAATGAACCCATTAAAATAAGTATTTTACTTTAAATATTTGACCTTGTAAACTATGTTAACAATTAGGCAGAAAGCCTGTATTCTTGCACATGTGAGAGGCTTTTTGGTGCATGCAGATATAGCATATTGCCATAGTCTTGTATACTAATGTTATATTTAATAAGGCCACTTACATCATCAAGGCTTTGCCCATTAATGTACTATTCACCTTTTCAAAATGTCTATCAAATTCTTTTCTGCAAAGGAACAAATATGTGTTAGCTTTACTTAAACTTCTTATTGGACAATTATCTTGGTTTTGGAAGCTAAGGAGCCGTGAAGAAGTCGGATTAACGTTGGGGTCTTTTAGGACAAGGTTACAACATAGTTCAAAATGTGAACTCTTTAAGATTTCCAAGTAATGTACCCAGAAGCAGCATTCTTAATGAAAAGAAGCTAAAACGCATTAAACTTAGTGTATCTAGTATGACTTTCGATCAGTCATATGATACTACCTCTTACAGAACACACATAACTTGCTGACATATTAAGGAAAACTCTAGTAAGTTTTTGATATAACCTTTAGGTGTGACAAAAGAACCTTGAACTGTGTAATACAAGATTGAATTGCTTACCAGTGCATGCAGTCACTTTCTAAAACCTGTAGAAAGAGTTTAGAAGTGTTAAATTATGTCTGTTCTACTCTAACTTCTGCCTTGTTCCTTTAGTTTGATTCTTGATTTCACTTTGGTTTCTGTACTGATGAAGCAAACTAGTGCTCTGCTGAATCATCCTGATTTGCTTTATGTTCCTGCCTAAGTGATCACAAGTGCATAACCTGGAGAGAGCTCTTTGAGGAAAGCTTTCCTAGCATCTTGTTAACAGAAGAGATCATTAAAACAATAAGTAGAAAGTTTTTCCCATATCCAGCCTAGACTGCAATTTTTGCAACAGCTTAGTGTTAACATTTTTTGTTTCAATGACCTGTTGTTGAGATCCTTACAACCTTTCCTTCCCCCAAAATACCTAATGACTGTTGTCATATACTTTTAAGATGGTTACAGTAAAATATTAAAACATTATTATTTAATATTTTTGCAATATCTTAAAGTTTCCTACTTGATAGGCAAGGTAAAAGAACATCTGAGTTAATTTTGAGATTTCATGGAACTTTTTTGAGAAGGTTTGATTTTTTTTTTATTTTTTTTTAAATGACATTTTGGATTTCCCCATTTCTAATGCAGAAGATTTCAAGTGATTACTGTATTCTGCTATTTGATTCTTTTAATATCTTATAAAAGTATATCCTGTTGCTCAGTTCTGTGATTAGGTGCAGTGTGTAGAACCAAAGACAGGCATTCAAATAACTATTTCGTTTCTTGTAGAACTCAGAATTACCACAGGCTTTTGTCTCCATATTGCTATCACCTATCAGCTGTGGATTTTATTGAGTCTTATGTAATCACTGCATTGTTTTCCCCAACCTTTACCTTGATCAAAAGTCTAGTTCTCTGTATGTGGTAGAGAGGAAAAAACAAACAAACACCACAACACAAAACCAAAGAGCTTGCTCAGATTGTTAGCCTAAAGAATGCTGGGGTAAAAAAATCTTTTTAAGAGACTATTTCTCCTTGAAAAGATTCTCAAAGTGAATGAGTCTTTTTTTGATGGAGTATATTGTATAACTGGTTAAGAAATAACCAGCAGAATCTCTGCCTTTCAACCTTAAGGGCATATTGTTAGCTGCAGTAAATATTTAGGAGTTTTTAGACATGACACTAAAATGGTAAGAAATTAATTCTGGCTTACTTTCCACAAAGTAATAATGAACAAATTCTCAGTAGCGTCCTAATCTTACTGTGGAGGTGATAAAAAAGAGCGTCTCATGTCCATGCAGTATTGTTTGAAACTGGTTACTTAAGTGTTGATTTAGGCACTAAAAGTAAATAGAACTGGTGACTTGCATGTGAAGTTGGTACCATTTCAATCCTATTAACAAGAGAAATAGTTAGAAGTAAAATATCTTGGCAAGATAAACGCTCATTAAATAGAAGTTTATCCAAATGATAGTTAAGTACAATTTTATTGAAATTTTAAATATATATCTGTGCCTATGAAATTGATGGAACAAGAGGGATTTCTTGCAAACTTTGAGAAAAGTTAAAAAATGCAAGAATATAAATACAAGTGACTTAGGTGATTGTAAATACTACTGACTGATTAATTGCTTCCCTTTTATAAAGGGCTTTAGAAGATTTCTGACACAAGGAAAATCCAGTATTTTGGGAGAGATGACAGTAGCTTGCATGTTAGAATGTTGCAAAACCATGTCATGAAACATTAAATCTCACAAATGCTTCTAAATAAAAGCAATATGTGTACTTGACTAAAATACTGATATTATGATAGTAAAAAGTAATTTAGACCCTTCTACTGCTTGATGAGTCATAGTATTCAGTACTAAGAATTAAATGAGAGATTTAGTCAGAGATTCCCAATCTCGGACATTAGGAAGTCACAGATTCCCCAGTCAGAGATTCTCAGGCTCTGGTTCACAGAGTTTGGGATCTGCAAGTTTCTGAAAAAGGCATATTAAATAGAAAACAAGATAGAATCATTGAATAGATTGGTTTGGAAGGGATCTTTAAAGGTCATCTAGTCCAATCCTCCCTGCAACAGGCAGCAACAATAGTGGCTTTCAATTTAAGATTCAGCCTTTAAGTCAGTATGTATGGTGTGAAATTTTGACTGTAGACAATTGCCTGTTGCCTGACAGCATCTGCTTTTCCTGTAAAGAATATATTCTATATATTAGAGAACTTTACTTTATAAACAGATTAAATCTTTAAATTTATGTTTTCAGACAGATGATACTAACTGGGTGTGTGGCATTTGCCCGACACGTTGGACCAACACGTGTAGAAGCTGAGCTTTTACCACAGTGTTGGGAACAGGTAACTGATTATTTTGTGCTTTACACTGGAAAATTAGTTAAGAATTCATAAATGTTGAATTTTATTTGCTTGAGGGGAGGTTGTTTTGGTTTTGTGTTTTAGTGAATGGCAGTTCAAAGTATTTTTCAGAAAGCTACTTGCATGTTCTTTGTGCTTATTGTATATTTTTTATACATAACATTAAAAAGAACTCAGAAGCAGAAAATTTGTCAAAGACTATCTGGAGATTCCAGTTACCTGCATATGTCTGTTGTTTTGAAATGTAGATATGCACATGCTCATCATCAGTGTTGCCTAACCTATTGCCTAACCTATTGCCAGGTGCCTTTGTAACTTGTACTGTAATTCCAGGCTGTTGGAAATCCATTTTCATTCAAAGATTTCATTCACTGATTTTTATATTGTATTAAGTCCCTGGAGCAGTGTCCACACTTCAGCCAGTTTAAATTCTTAAACAGAACATTAAAGATCAAAGTAGTCAGAAATAAGTCCCCTGTAGGTGGGCATGATTTTACACCTGTAAGATCAGCCTGAAGTTTACATGTGACTTCTAGAATCACAGTGACCTTTTCCACAGATATTCTAAATTAATAGAAATAACTGAACAAGCAAACTGAAATGCTCTTACTGTTTCATCTGAGGCATAGAAACAGAACAACATGAGTTCATGTGAAAATGCATGGTATTTTCCTACCATAATGAAGAAAAGGGAGTTCATTGCCTAAAAGACAGTGAATAACTAAGCCATGACAGAGTGATAATGCTTGCTTTGATGGCACAGTCTTTCTGGTCTGATAATTGTCTGCTGTTTCTTGCATAACACAGCCATCTGTGTTTCACAGTAAAGTCCAAGTTTTAGTAGTCTTAATGCTTTCTGACAGTAGAAGTACGTATTATATGCAGCATTTGTGCTTGTATGTATGACTGATGTATCTGTTTTTTAAATGAAGGACTCATAGCAGTAGTAGTTGAACACAAAATAAAGCACATTTTGTTCTCTTAGTCCTCGTGAAATTTAAACTGTGTTAAAAAAAACAGTTTCACCTCAGTAAGAGCACATCTTCATCATACCAGTTTCTTGCTAATTGCTGATGCAAAAGAGAAACAAGTCCAACTGTTACAGTACAGCATGTCAGGCTGCCAAGCCATATGTCATCATGCATTTATTTAATGCAGTTTGCCAGACTTTGTTTGCAGTACTGAAACCAGGTCATTATTTTCTCTGGCAGCATACCAGCTGATTCTCACTGTCACAAGACTGAATTTGTAGAAGGAACTCAAAAATACACATAATTTTCTACCTTTTCTCAGTAGATGCTTTAATCATGAAAGCATTCATGCAGTTGGTATCCAACCAAAACCTATTTACAGATGCAAAGGACTGGGCCTCAGAAGATTCAGCGTTTTCATCCACAAATTCTGGAGCTCAGCATTATCAGGCTAGCCTTTGCGATCTTTCTACCTGCTCTTTGCAAGTAGAAATTGGTGACTGGCTCATCTGACTTTAGATCAAGGCTCTGTGAATGCTAAAAGTTCCCTCAGAACTAGTGACCCATTAATTAGCTTCCAGAATTGGACTACTGCTTATTTATTAAAGATGAAAGGAAAAGAAATGGTAATAAACATTTTACAGTTTAAGTTTCCAAGGGCTGATAATCTTCCCTGAACACAAATTTTGTGGAAATTTGTGTCTTTTCTCCTCCAGTGTGTCAGTATGTTTTTGCAATATTAGGGGTGATATTTATATTGCCTTGCCAGTACATGTAAACCAGTTGAAACTAGTCTTTGCTGTTTCCCTCAGGTAGGCAGAGCTCCAGAAGGCAAAGTGTATCTCTGTTACCAGCAGGGAATTTGCATGTGGAAGGATGGCACATAAGTCAAAGATACTATAGGTATTAAAGCAGCCTGTTGTGTGCCCATAATGTTTCTCATCTATGAAACATCCATACTTCCAAAAAATATTACAGGTGCCCTACTGATGAATGAATGCAAAATACTGATAGACACACTCAAAGAACGTTCTCCCATGCTTGAGACTTCAGTTTAGTCCTGAGGCTCATGATTTGTTCATTTGAGTCTCTTTCAAATGATCTTTGCCACACTTCCTTCTTGAGAGTTCTTCGTGATTTCAGATCAGAATAGTGAGAAAGTTGAAGGCATTAATACTACATCAGTGGTCGGCTACCATTGTTCAGTATGCTGTGGAAATAAAGTTGAGGTGTCCAAAGTTGATTTATTACTATGTCTTCATCTGTAGTTTCTCTTAAGCCAGTAGAATTGAGAGAATCACAGAATGGTGAGGTTGGAAAGGACCTTTGAACATCTTGTACTCCAAGCCCCCCGCTTAAAACAGAGTCAACAAGAGCAGGTTGCTCAAGACCAAGTCCAGTCTGGTTTTGAATATTTCTGAGGATGGAGGGTCTGTAACATCTCTGGGCAACGTGTTCCAAGGTTTGGCCACCCTTACAGTAAAACAATTCCTTGTATTTCATTTCCTCTTGTCCTCTCATTGGGCACCTCTGTGTTCTTTACCTCCACATGGGTTGTAGGGACTGTGGACTACTGAAGGCAAGTCTTCCCAGTAAAGACTGAGACAAAGAAGGCAGTGAGTACCTTGGTCCTTTCTGTGGTAAGATGGTTGTCTTACCAAGGCTGTGCATTGCAGAGCAAGAGAGAAATAGCTGCACTACATGTATATCCTATTTTATCTGACAGGATCAAACTATTCACATTTCCCTCTCACCATTTTACCCTAAATTTTTTTATTCACAAAGTATATTGAAACATACCACATGTTTCATTTTACAACCATTACAGGCCATTAAAGCTGACTCCACCAGGATGCAAACTTGGTTCCAAAGTGTCAATATTAAATTGTAAAGCAGAATTTTCGAATGGCCTTTGAGTGGTAAGGGGAGGTAGCACAGGGTCAAGAGGTTCTTGGGAATAGGAGCAGTTTTCAGTCACATTTTAGAGGTGTGTCATGTTTATGCTGGACTTGAGAGGAGAACTTCAATAGCATGCAAGTACTTTTTGACTTAGTACATACGTCTTCTGACCCCAGTTGCTCAGCAAGACCTAGGCAGCTGTGCTATGCTACACAGCTTGGCTCAGAGCACTAGGGGGCACTTGTGTAGTTCTTAGAGGAACGGTGCTCCTGAAGTGCTACACAAGGCAAAGTATTTCATGACATGCCGGCTCAGAAGTTGTTCTTCAGAGTACAGTAGCCTGCGTGCCACTTTCCACCATTCTTTTTGCTGCATATACATACATGCTGCTCCGTTTTTTTCTCTTATTATAAGCTCTATTATAGGACAACTAGAGAAGGTTGTATCTGCCTTGCCTTTATGCCTCATTGCAAGAATTTGAGACTGCTTAGTACCCAAGTACAACTTCTATGGGCACAGTCAATGTTTATCTAAGAGGTGCAGACGTATTCCTCCATTGCAGTTCATTCTAACCACATTTTGAATATTGGTTACTGCAAAGCAAATATCCATTCTGTTTCTTTTTACCAGATTAACCACAAATACCCAGAGAGACGGCTACTGGTAGCAGAATCCTGTGGAGCTCTAGCACCTTACCTTCCAGTGGGTATTAATACTGAAACATTCTCCCAAGTGTGTATGTTTTGCCTGGACAGTTAAATTCTCTTGTACTTTGTATCACATACGTGAGATTCGATAAATCATGTTAAGGAGGAGATAGCTTTTTATAAAGGAATACAGGTCAATCTATCTATAAAATGTATTTAAAAACAGTATGTTCCGAAAAAAATCATCTTTGTTTCAGTAAAGACGATGCAAAGATAGTTAAGACCAATTAAGGAAATGATTTCTGAAAAAATAATTGGCACCCAATAATAGAGTTCTTCATGCACTGTGGAATGTTACATGAAGAGTGCTGCCAGTCAGAAGAAGCAGCAAAATTAAATCAGTGGTGAACTAGAATTTGAAGCTTCAGAGAAGGAGGAAAATAACCCAAGTTAAAAAAAACACTTCTCCAATTTAGCAATGCAGTGATTATAGATTCTAAGTCTAGGCCTGTAGTAGTTTTTTGCTGTTAGTTATTTTTGTTCCATATGAAATAAAGGACCTAAGTTCTGTGCTTGGTAGGACGAAAGGCTCTCTAATGAGGCTGCTGACATTTTATATTTATTCATTTTCTGTTGTGAAAACTGACTGTGTAATATTCATAAAGGGGTCTATGGTTGGAGGAAGGCATTTTGTTTGTGAGCACTAAGAGAAGTGCAAATTATTTTAAAAAATTGATACAAACCCACATTTCTTCTTTTATTGGATTTAACAAGTATGTTTCTTGTTTACAAACAGAAAGAAATTCGTAGTTCGTTAGTACTTTCCATGCTGCAGCAAATGCTAATGGAAGATAAGGCAGATCTGGTACGAGAAGCTGTGATCAAAAGCCTTGGCATCATTATGGGATATATTGATGATCCAGACAAATATCAACAGGTATAATTTGGTTTGGGTTCTGTATGTATAAAATGTCTTCTGTAGTTATCTTGTGAATAGGGGGATGCATAATTTCATGTATTTTTATTAAATCTTTCCAGATACTTTTAAAAATTTTGGTGGTTTATATGAATGTTAATGTTGATTTTATTGTTTCACCAAGATCAAAAAGAAAACATATACTTACAAGTGTCATTAGAACATCAGGGATAAGCCATATACAGGAGTTTCTCTAACAGTTCATAATCTGCCTTCAAGAACATACCACTTCATTGCCTTCCTGATACTGTTAGTCAATTTGATATCATCACTTGTTAACAGAGATTTGTCTACTACAACAAAGCCTACTTGTAGTTCAGCTTAATACTGCCTAATAATGTTTCAGATAAGTGAAAATGAAGAACTTCTGTCTTTGAGTTTTTGAAGGCAGAGTGGAAAAATGTGTTTGTATTGATTCTGATAATTTGACTTTCTAGAAATACTAGCAGGATCATTGAACCACCTACTGTTTACCTTTGTAGATGTGGTTGGGACTATCTGTTCAAAGGTCTCCATGTACTACCTTGTTTTATTTTTATTAGTGTAAAGTTTTAAAAATAGATTATAATCTTTTTCTAGTCTGTATGTTTTGTGCGGTAAACTTTAGCACAAATTTTAGAAGAATAATTACATTCTTTATTGTCTTTTTGCCAGGGCTTTGAACTGCTGCTTTCAGCATTAGGAGACCCTTCAGAACGTGTAGTTAGTGCAACACATCAGGTATTTTTACCTGCTTATGCTGCCTGGACAACAGAACTGGGAAATTTACAGTTCCATCTTATACCTACACTGCTTAATAAAATTGAAAAACTGCTCAGGGTATGTGTTCAGCTGTTTCTACATTGGAGAATTTTTTTTGTATCTTTATTGCATATGCAGGCTTTTTTAAAAAACAGAAAAATGTAAATCATTGCTACTTAATGGTCTGTGGGGGAAAATTTTTCTGGAGGTTCTTGTTGTAACTCCATAACTTTTACTTGTCCTTTGGAAGAAGGAAAAAAAAAACCCAACCCAAAAACCAAAACCCCCAAAAAAACATATTCTTCTTTAACAATGTTTTGCTTTATAGCCAAATAATCAAAGTGCAGTTCAGAAAACGCTTGCTTAGAGCTGTGACCAGATGATGTGTGTTATTCTGAGTGCATTTGCCCTATATTTAAATTGTTTTTAAGTGTCACATACTGTAGTTTTTAATAAAGTGCAATATTTATTAAACACAAAAACAAGTAGAATTGGTTTATTTAGGTCATTTGCAATTATGAGCCAGTTTGTCTGCACACTTGATTTGGTAGATATCTGGAAAGTTCTGGAAAATAGGGTATCTCATAACAATCTAACACACTTAACCAAGATGCGTTTTTTCGGAGTACAGGCAAGTAATTTATTCAGTTTTTAGATGCATTGGTCTCTGAGACCAAGGATTCACATTTCCAAAATGTGCTGAAAAATGTTCTTTCAGAATATCAGTTATGTTCATCGACATGAATTACTAAATGCCAAAGGCTATATTGCTTGAATCTTTTGAGTAGAAGTGACTTAAGGGTGACAAGGGGATTTGGATGGTGACACAAAGCTTGTGGTTAGCATAAATTACTATATAATTAGTGTCTCTGTGTAGAAGCTCATCACAGATGTGTTGATCTCTTGCCAGGGAATACATGCCTAAGCAACAGGTCATCCAAACTGAAAGCTTTTAAGTAAATGTCTTGTTTGTTTCAGGAAGGAGAACATGGCTTGGATGAACATAAGCTCCACATGTATCTGTCTGCTCTACAGTCATTGATTCCTTCACTGTTTGCACTGGTGCTACAGAATGCACCTTTCACAAGCAAGGCTAAACTTCAGGGAGAAATACCACAAATAGAAGGTAAATGATTAATTTCCAATATGTGGAATTTTTATAAACTTAAGTACAATTCAGTGACAAATCTCAAGTCACTATTAAGTGCAAAGGAAGAATTTCAGGAAGTAGTCCATAGTCTTCATTCACTTGGGATTTGTGTGTATTTAAGGTTACTACATAAACATAAGTTGCAGAATCTATGTGTAAACTTTAGATTTTTTTAGGACACTGTCTGTACAATAATGATTTAAGTTTATATCCCCAAGCCTTTTTTCTAATCCACCTGTTCCTTATTTTGTATTTTCATATATAGCAAGTACAGAGAAGGAAATTCAGGGAACCTATGTTGTGTTGCGAATTTTCTTTCTTCAATGTTGCTGAGTTGACAGAATTTTTTTTTTAAGGCAGATTCCACCATAGGAAGATTTGTCTTGACTTGTCACAACTTTTTTTCTTTGTTCTGTTTTTCCCTTTTTGGGAAAACATCTTTCTACTTCCTGTCCTCCTTCTGCTCCTACTTCATTCCTATGAAAGAAATCAGTGTGACATGAACCCTTATCAGATATTTAACTAATTGCAAATATCAGCTTATTGATGCAGAAGAAATATGTAAGTCATTAATATTTATGAAATGATTGTCAGTAGAATAAAGGAGAGCTAAATGGTATCATTTTGGATTTTTTTTTTCTGTATTTACTTAGCAGTGTTACAGGCAAAATGGCTTATTTGCACCCAGAGGCATAGCTTTATGTAATCCAATGAGAGTCTTGCAATGAAATACTTTGTTGTTCTAATACACAACATAAATTGTGGAAAAAAAAATACAGTTTTGCCTTCTGATTTGCCACTTAAATGTTTTTTCATATTGGTGTCCCTTAGCAAATCCTTAAGTAATGTGTCCTTTTTCTACCCATTTCTGTGCTTGAGAGACCTGATTATCAGAAAAAGTTTTTAATTCCTTTTTCATTATTTCTTGCTACTTCTTAAAAGAAGCTTTTGAGAAAGCAAAGCAATCCTTAATTAGACTTCCTAAAGGTTTCTGAAGAATTGATTTCCACTAATAGCCAAAAATAGCTTAAGAAGGCTGGCCTCAGTTTCAGTTAATTCTTACAAATAAAATTTATGAAGTGGGAAAAATACAGCCTAGTGCAGGATCTTCACCATCTGTTATGTATCTGTGTAATATCTCAGCAGACTCAATGGCCTCATAGTGAAGTTATACTTAGATCAGCAATCCTAGCCTATAGAATGTTTTCTCCTGTTACAAATACTTTTTAAAGATATTTATTGGTAATACCTGCCCCATGCTGATAATAGTGCTGTGTGTGAAGATGCAAAGCAAGGGTAACAACTTTAAAGCAGAATTTGGAAAGTAGTTAGTGGTATGTTACTGTGCAATATTAATGTGAAAATATTAAACATGCTGTGGTAAAACTTGTTCAGCTGACTTGAGTCATTTGAAGATGAACACTTTTTTCCTTGAGTGGCTACTATTGAAATAAGGAATTCAAACGTTTCAGCCTTCAGCCTAGTCTTGACAGTTTCTTCTTCCACAAAAGTGGAGGAAAAAATCTCATGTACTTTTCACTAAACCAGTAGCATTGCAGGAACTGGAAGCTTGCGTTCTTGAATTTTGCAGTAGGAAAGATGATATTCTTGTTGCTTAACTTCATTGCTGAATAATTTTAAGCATGCTTGTCATGAATTGAGAATAATAAAAGCAATGTTGGTGTAGCAGGCTTTCAATCTCCAGATATTTTAATGGTCTAGAATTTTTTTGAGGTCTTGCTTTTTATGTGTGAATTATTCTCTTCTGATAATTAAAATAATGAAGGAGTTGGGGAAGGGAGTGGGGAGTGTCAAAAACTGCTTCATATATAAAGATTGTAGCAGTTAGATGATTAAAGTGTAGTGCTAGGAGTCAGGAAACCTTGCCTGCAAGTCACTCTACTGTAAATCTGTGGTGTGTTCTTAGGGATCGTAGAATGTTTTGGGTTGGAAGGGACCTTTAAAGGTCATCTAGTCCAATCCTCCTGCAGTGAGCAGGGACATCTTCAGCTAGATCAGGTTGCTCAGAGCCCCGTCCAACCTGACCTTGAAAGTTTCCAGGGATGGAGCATCTACCACCTCTCTGGGCAACCTGTTGCAGTGTTTCACCACTCATTGTAAAAAAATTCTTCCTTATATCTAGCTGAATCTACCCTCTTTTAGTTTAAAGCCATTACCCCTTGTCCTATCACTACATGCCCTTGTAAAAAGTCCTTCTCTGTGACTAGAGGGCTGCTCTAAGGTCGCCCTGGAGTCACACTGTCAGCTCACATACAGTTTTTCTATCCACTAATACCCCCAAGTCCTCCTCCACAGGGCTGCTCTCAATCCCTTCACCCCCCAGCCTGTATTGATACCAGGGATTGCCCTGACCCAGGTGCAGGACCTTGCACTTGGCCTTGTTGAACCTCAGGAGGTTCATATGGGCCCACTTTTCAAGCTTGTCCAGGTCCCTCTGGATGGCATCCCTTCCCTCCAGCATGTCAACCGCTTAGTGTTGTCTGCGAACTTGCTGAGAGTGCACTTGATCCCACTGTCTATGTTATTGATGAAGATACTAAACAGTACTGGTCCCAACAGAGACCCCTGAGAGACACCACTTGTCACTGATCTCCATCTGGACATTGAGCCATTGACCACTACTCTCTGCATGTCACCATCCAGCCAATTCCTTATCCACCAAAAAGTCCATCCATCAAATCCATATCTCTCCAATTTAAGGAGGATGTTGTGGAGGACTGTGTCAAAAGGCCTTACAGAAGTCTAGATAGATGGCATCCCTGGCTCTTTGCTTGTCCACTGATGTAATCACTCCATCATAAAAGGCCACTAAGTTGGTCAGGCAGGATTTGCCCTTGGTGAAGCCATGCTGGCAATAATAATTCCATAATGTCCCTGTACTGGCATTTTCTCTTTTTAAGTGAGGTTTATGTAATCTCTTCAAAGGTGGATTTAACTCACTGATTTTTAAAAAGCAATTTGATAACCTTACACAGAAGGCACTGAAGAGTTTCAGACTTTCTTAGCTATCTTTACTGTCATCATCTCCAAGGTATTTTCATCTTGTTTTGTTCATGATCACCTGTCTCTGCTGTCACAGTCACTAGATTTCCCCGACCCGTATCGCCTCTTCAAGATGTGGCCATCATCATTGGAAGCCGCGAACAATTAGCAGTGTTGCTGCAACTGTACGACTATCAGCTAGAGCACGAGGGTACCACAGGCTGGGAGACTTTGCTATGGGTAGTCAATCAACTGTGAGTTAATTTGTATCTTATGATTCCTGATTTCAAAATGTGTCAAAATTAATAGTTCTTAGGTATGTTTATGTTTAACAATTATTAAACATATGAATTTTAAGTATGATTGTGTTTAAGAATTATTAAAGAGGAAAAGATAGAATTTTTTCAGGCATTCTAATTTTTATACTGAAATTACTTTGATTTTGTTCAGAAAATATCAACTTTCTAGCAGAATGTATAGGTAACTACTTGCTCCAAAATATTGTTTCGTTCATCTTTGCACTAGTATAATCAATTCGCTGTTGAAGTGAAGATTGTTGTATTTTGAATATCTAATTAAATATACCATTCTGCAGTAACAGACATTTGAAAATACAGGTCAGACTTTTCTGGCACTGAAATCCTTGCTTTCTTCAAGGGTCAGGAATTGTACAGAACATGTAGATAATTTTATTAAAATGAGTAGTGCTGTGTGTGTGTATATTTATTAATATAAACAGTTAATCTGTACAAATATAACTGGAGAGAAACAAAAGATCAGAGTAGTGTTTAATATCCTTTTGTTTCCTGATTTTTAGGCTACCACAGCTTATAGAAATAGTTGGCAAGATCAATGTAGCATCAACTGCCTGTGTCCATGAGTTCTCTAGATTTTTCTGGAGACTTTGTAGGACATTTGGGAAAATTTTTACAAACACTAAGGTAAGATATTACCTTAAATATTCTACAAAAAGAGTACTTTGATGATATATACTCTCCATATTTACGGTGTGTCTGAATACCCACACTTTATGTGACCATTCACATTTGCATGTCACATTGATGGTTTTCCATAGATACATGTAAACCTCTATTTGCATCCTTTTGATTTCTGTTTATGACCATTTTGGAGTGGCCTTCTCATCTTGCCCAACAAGGAAGGATTTTTTTTTTTTTTTTTTTGAAACTGTATTCTTCATATTTGCTTTGTGAATGGCGTAGAGAGTGAGAGAGATCATCCTCATTCTAGTGATTTAGCAACTTTCTTCAGAACAGCATACTCTTCAGTGTTTGTGGCATACATAAGTACTCCAGCCTGGACTGGACTGGAAATTTAAAATTAATGCTTTTCCTGCATGAAATATTTTCTATAGATGGTATCTAAACATTTTTATCAAGGAAATAACATCATTTTTCTCAATAAAGTAACTTCTGAATAAAATTCCAAAATATTTTAAAGGGAAATTATAAAACACGAGAGGATTACCTAAAGATAAAATTACAAAATGGAGTTAGGATTATGTGCTGCCTCCAGAGAGGAGACTAAAACCAGCCTCTGGGCTTTACACGCCCCTTCTGTAAGTTATCTTTAGAACCCTTGCTTCCGTAAAATTGTTCCGATACTGGTTATCACAGCTATATTTTGGAAGAGAGCACTTCACGGACAGCGAAGATACAAAACAATTTTATTTTTTTTTTTTTTTTTTTTTTACATATAGCTTGGTAAAACCATAAACCCTAAAGCCCAACTAAGCATATTGCCAAGAGACTTCAACTTCTGCTATCAGGAGTGCTAAATACTGCTACCTCGGTGTGGGTGCTCCATAGAAATTTTTACTCTTATCTCATGCTTTCAATTTTCGTAAAAGCTGGCTATGCTTTTTAAAGGTTTTTTTCTTTCTGTACCTTCAAAGCGTCCTTTTTCTGTTGTGTTGGGGGTTTTTTTATTCTTAATTTTTTTCCTAACTTAATTGATACTGGTAACAGGTTTTCTTACATGGGATTCATCATCCTTTGTGTAGGTAAAACCACAGTTCCAGGAAATCTTAAGACTGTCTGAGGAAAACATAGGTAAGTAGCTTTTTATTCAAATGATTAAAAATTCGTCTTAACCACAACTGGAAAAAAACTGTCAATCTCTTGTTCAAATAACATTTTCAAACTGCAGTTCTCAAATTTGTCATCTTTCTGAAATGTTGAAAATCTAATCTTATTCTGAATGGAACACTCTGAAGTTATAGATAGTGTGTGTGTAAAGTACAAATAAAATCTGACATCCAAATACCACTTGAGCATTATTTTAGCACGTGTGTGCATGTATATATGCATATAAATGTATATAAATTCTTCATGTATATATAAAAAGGTAAATATGTAATACTTAAAATACACACATACAAGTCTACCTTATGTATATATATAAAATATATAGCATATATATTTTACATACACACACATATATACATATATTTGTATATATAAAACCTAAATTCTTCACTGTTTTATTAGATTCCACAGCAGGTAATGGAGTGCTAACAAAAGCCACGGTTCCCATCTATGCAACAGGGGTCCTTACATGTTATATTCAGGTAAGTTTGTTTTTCTGTTTCTTTGTTAAATGTATAATAATACGTAGGATTTATTCTACTAAAAAACCCTTAGTGTTTTTTTTGAAAACATACAGTGCTGTCGTGCTTTGAAGATAAGTAGATAAGTGGGCAGCTGTAAACACATTTAAAAGCAAAGTTTTCTAGTCAGGTCTACTACATTGAGATGATAGTCATCAGTGTTAAAACCTGAACTCAGTAAATCTTAAAATGACATCTGGCATCTTCACCACTGCTAACTCTCAGACATTGACAGCTGCTGTGTGCCTTTATCCAAAATGTTACTTATTCCATAAATGAGTTCTTGGCCATTTAACTGTGACCCCTGCAAACATGATTTCACAAAATTTACTGAAATGGATAAGCAGGTAAATCACCATTTGAGGTGCATTTGGAGTCTTAAAATTTTAGCGTTACCTAGTACTAAAATAAATATTCCATAAATAATACTACCTAATCCTCCAGTAACCAGCAGTTATGGACTGGCATATATGCAGTTTACAGGAAGAAATAAATACTTGATCATCTCATAAAAGTTTAGTGGACTGTGAGCAATCACAAACTGTCAGGAGCCATGAAAATGCTTAAGTACTACTCTTAAACGTTTCTTTAGTAACGCTATTTGGGTAATTTATGCACGAGTATGTACTTAGTTGATGAAATAGTCTCTTCTTGTGTTTGCTTTGAAAGGTTCTTGTTCTTAAACCCCATTTTTGAAGTTCATAAGATTGTTAAAGGCTAAATCTAGTTTGTTCTTGTTTAAAGTTTGTCTCTTTCGTAGCTGTAGGTCATCACAACGGCAGCAATACTTTTACTCCATTTATCATTGTACGCTCTTCTTTCAGGAAGAAGACCGCAAGCTGTTGGTTGGATTCTTAGAAGATGTAATGACCATGCTTTCACTATCCCATGCTCCTCTTGATAGCCTGAAAGCTTCCTTTGTGGAACTGGGGTAAAGAATATACCTTGGAGTTGACTAGATATAAATACATTAGAAGTTTTTATTAAAAGCTGCTAATCTGGCTGTAATTTTAATAACCGTGATGCTTTGGGTGAATAAAGAGCATACTTCCTTTTTTTTCCTTCATGTTTCACAAAATTTAAACTATTAATCTCTAGATTAAAAATGTAGCAGTAAAAAAATTTCTGAAGCATAAAAGAGAAACAACAAAAAACCAAACAAAAAAACCACAAAAATCAGTCATTGAGAATAAAATGGAAGTTCATTTTGTATTTTCCATGCTGTTATGATGTGTTCTAGATATGTATTTGCATTCAGTTCAGTGTCATAATTTATTGAAAATTATGTTCTTAAAGGGTTTTTAAAAAAAAAATGAACTTCAAAATGCAATGTTTTCTAGATAGCAACATGTTGCATGTCCTTCAAAATGAGATGAATGTTATGCATCCTTCAGAAAGGATAAATATTGGAGTTTTAGATTTGTTGAGCAATGGATTCTTGAGACTACATTTTGTAGGCAAAGAACATATTCAGGGTTTAGGAGTATTTGGGGGGGTGTTTGGGGTTTTTTGTTTGGTTTGGGGGGGGGGTTGGGTTTTGTTGTTGTTATTGTTTTGATTGCCCAACTGTTTTCTTCTAGTACAAATCCAGCTTATCACGAGCTGCTATTAACTGTCTTATGGTATGGAGTTGTCCATACTTCTGCTCTTGTTCGATGTACAGCTGCTAGAATGTTTGAGGTAAGTGTTACCCAAACTTTTTTACACCTTTTTTAAAACTAGAGTTTATTTTTAAAAACAGTGATTCAGATAATGTTGCTACATTCCTGAAAAATTACAAATGGCTTAAATAAGTTGTGTACTGTGTGATGGAGCAGGAAGTTGTGCAGTTGCGTCTATACCTGTTCTCTGTTCAACAGCACATTTTTCATTAAGCAATTTGTCATTAGCCTCTTGCAAGATGTATGTGTGTTCTTTGATCTGCTGCTGACTTGATTGTTGCATTCTGATTATTGCATGCTGAAAAACATTTTCCAATTACAAAAACGCATTTCATTGCTAAACTGTGTTCAAACCAGAATTAAATATATTGTCAAATGTGTTTTGCTTAGGTCTGTAGATAAACAGAAACAAGCATCTCTGAGTTTTAACATTTGCTTTTGCTATTCAACACATCATCAGTAGCCTAATTCACAAGTTACCAGTTTTCAATACTTTTTATGTATACTCATACAATGCACTTGCACTGCAATTCAAACTAGTTTCTGTTGGTGCAAAACATGGTGGTAAAAATATACATTTAACCAATTCTGTATTTTTTGTAAAAATTAAAATAATTTACAATTACTTTACTTGCTACATAGTGACAACTTTATCTTTCCCTTAACATCTATTAATTTGTTCAGGGTAAAGACTGTTACATTTAACTAATAAGTTTTCTTTTATTTCCACATCGTGCCTTTGTCTTATCAAGTGTTAATTAAAAAAGGCATATACAGAAACTATGGCACATACTCCACTTGCTGAACAAAGAGATTACCTTTTTTTTGTTTGTTTCTTCCACATTTGACTAATTTGGATAACTTTGCAGTGGACCTCTAGCTGCACCTGCTACCTTGTATCCATTTGCAGAAACAAATCTCAACTCTGCCTCAGAAAAAAGAGCACTTAAACATTAGTGTTCTTTACTGCAACTTTGCAAGTCATTGCAGATAAAGCACTAAACAACCCCTTTAAGACATATCCTGAGATTTCAGGTGAAAACATCCAACCTTGTCTTTTTTTCTTTTTTTTCTTGTTTCTTCTCCCTTTAAAAAGGAGATGGCAATTTTTGGTCATCCTTAAAATATTTTTGAGTTGTTGTTTGGGTTTGGGGTTTTTTTTTTCTCCTTTTAATCTAACAAGAACATTGCTTATAATTTATATTCGTAATAATAAACTTTTTTTTTATGTACCATTAGCCAAACATCTGAAAGATCTCAGTTACAACAGGCTGTTGTCTTGGTTGCTATTTCTTTTCAAATTCAACTGCATGTTGAGTATTTTTAGGCAGTCCTGCATGCTATTTGACTGCTGGTTTCCTAGTATGCTTCAGTTTACCAAAGCATAGGTAACTTCATTGCAGGCACTTTTCTCACTTGAAAATAGTATAATATTGCCACTTCTTTGACAGGGAATTTCACCTGTGCAAAGAGGTGGTAATAGTTGGTTTCACTTTTGGAAGATTTCTTCATTCAAGGAATTTCTGACCTCTGAAAGGCTGCTGAATGGCAAAGCCCAGCAATTAGGTAGCAAAATAAAGAGTATGTCACCTGCAGGGCAGCTATATGAGAACTGTAAAGACTCTGAGCAGCACAGCGGTCTCTACAGCAGCACAGAGACTGCTGCGATTTGGGCCTGCCAGACTGCATTACCACACCTTTACAGACTGTTAAGAAATGGAAGGACACAGAATTGATTTGGAACCCTTCTACTCCTTCTCTCCTTCGGGGGCAGGAAGCTTTGTGCTACCATTTTTAAGGTGTAGTATGCATAAGTAATCATCGCACATTGATCTAGAGGAATGGAAACAGGATAAAAACTTGCGTTGTCTGTCTCACTGTAACCTTACATGGCTTTGCCCATCCAGCTGTTTCTGTTGCTTCTGTGTGAATGTTTTCAGTCAGTAGTTTTCCATTTGAATGATGATGCAAATGGATTTGATTGCTGCTGGTTTGAACATGAAGCGCATAGTTGAGTTATAAGCTTTCTTGGTCTGTTTAGGTTCAAGGCTAGCAACTCTTGTCTTCAGAATGACACCTGAATTATAAAGCATGTTTTATTTTCTGTGAGACAGAACAATGCTGCTTACCATGCTTTACCATAGTTAGAAGTGTGGCAGCCCACACAGTCATGAAGCTGAGATCATTCCAAATTGTTTGCTAATTATATAAATCTCAAGCATTTTTTTTCAAAGCACTACATTACCTCTAGGCTTTTCTCAAAATTAAGATTAGTAAAGAAAACTCAAGTCCCTGTTTGTTCAAAGTTGAAAAATAGTAAGCATTCTCTATTGTAATCAATGGGAAAATCGGTAAATCTGTATGTGAGAGTAAGATCATAATAGTAGAACAGTGAGCTATGTCCTTTGCAGCTTCCCCTTCCAGGTGCTTTGCAGCAATAATGCATACATTTTTACACAGCTTAGCAATTCTTTCCCCATTCTTCCTTCTCCAGTTATTATCTATAAGGGTGCAATATATTCACTGCATGTGTGCACTCATGCATGCATGCACATACATGCACACACAATTATTGCTTAATAAAAATTGATGCTTTGTATAGAAGGCTTCTGGAAAGTCAGGTTCCTTCCAATCTTTCACAATTTACTTTGGTTTAAATTCAGAGTTGGTAAAGCAGGAATGCTCAAACAAATAGCAGAATGTAAAACCTTCTCTAGTTAGAGGGTGTAAGTATTGCCTGCTTTTAGTACTGCGTGATATGCTGACAGCTACTGCTTTCCCCATGCCTTGTGGATCTTAAGTGTTCTCGTTACACTTGCTGGGGGGAAAAGCATAGAATTTAATTTGTGTTCATGATGTAACTTGAGTAATTAGGATGTAGCTAAATATTACAAAGACATTTCAAAGTTCTCACAGAAACTACTGATAAACTTTTTTGTTTATCCTAAAACCAGCAAATACATGCAGACTTCCTTACATGAGATACTAAATGGAAATGTCGAGGCTTTTCCTTTTCTATTAATGCAGACAAAAAACCTGTTTTGCTGAATATGGAGAAAGTTTAAATTTGTCATTTTTGAAAATTAGTAGTTTTTCATATGTAGAAAAAATGTAAATGGCATCTGCTACATATGCAGCAAATGTATGCTTATGTATAGCTACATATGTGAAAAAAAAAAAAAGTCAAGTCACCTATTCAAACAATTTCCACATATGTATGGGTAACAAATTTCACTGTGATCTCAGGTTTTAACATTTGGGATGTATTGCAACAAATATATCTTTTCTTTTGTTTGCAAAAAGACTTAGTGAAATACATTTCATGGATAATCGAAGGATTCTCCATTTTCTACCTGCATAGACCAGCAAGGGAAACTTGGGAAGTTTCACATACATACTGCTTGGATGGCGGTTAAATGTAAAATAGACCTGAATGACTTTGAGGAAGGGTTATTGGCATCTGGGAAGGTGCAGTTTGTCACATGGTAAAAGGTCTGAAAGGTATCACTCAGTGCAGGAAAACTACGTGTATTTGGCCTAGCTAAAGACATCTGTTTTGCATGTGACAGCAACCTACTGTAATAAATAGCATTCCATTGAGTTAGGAACAGCATTTAGATTAAACTGTCAAACTCAAATTGACATCACTTCAATATTTAATTATACATCGTTATATGTGTAATTATAATACATAATTGTTTGTTAAACTTTTGAGAGTTCAAGTGTTAAAACAGGTGAAAATAGAGAAAACATCATCATATTGTTGAATTTGTCAGGTTTGCGCTGATTGCCAGACCACTTCAGCTTTCTTCATGCCTTTGCATATATAAAGCACTAGTGTAGCAGTACTTGCTTAGCTTCTAATTTTGGTTTGCTTTTTGTGTTTTTTTTCTTTCTCTCTCTTGGTTGTGCCGTTCTTCTTCCCATGATACTGTGCTCGCTCTTTCCGTGCATCACCTGTGATACCCCCCTGCTCCGACCATTCAGCTGTTGGTGAAGGGGGTACATGAAACTCTGGTAGCTCAGAGAGTTGTTCCTGCTCTCATTACTCTCTCCAGTGACCCTGAAATGTAAGTTTCCTGACTGTCTTATATACCTGGCATCCCTCTTAATACTTAGGAAGAAATAACCATCAGTTCTGTTTCTTAATTCTAGCTGAACAAAAAATGCATTACTTTTAAACAAATTAAACTCTTAAGTTTAATTTAAATTTAAAGTTTAACTTTTAAACTTTTAAATCACTTATTTATTTGGAAATAAAAAGGTTTACTGCAACACCTAGAACTAAACTGGATAAAGTTGCTGAATGAACTTTAAATAGAAAACATAAATCAATGTCATTTAATTTTTCTGAGTTTTTTTATATTTAATCATATTCTCAGTTTTGAAATTTGCTTACAACATTTCTAGCAGAAAGCTGGATATTAATATGTTCTGTAATGCTATCAACTTTACTACTGCAAAATTAAATATCATCTGCATTACCAAAATGCAAAATAGTTTTGGCTGTATCTAATTTCTGATAGACAACCATAGTACTTCATTTCCTGGACATTCTGATGTGATATTTCTTTCAAGCTAAGGAGGGATGCTTTGCTAATCTTACTAACAGGTTATTACTAATAAATGCTAGAGCATGAATAGTCTCTTAATTGTTTTAATGTCTTGTGTGGGTAACTAAACTAAGAAAAACCCCAAGAGTCTGCCTGCCCATCCTCAGTCACAGCTAACCCAGTTCTTCAAGTTTACCAAACCGTTTTTTATTGCATGTTGACTGGTTTACAGCTGACTCTTCGAGGCATGAGTGAAGCCTTAGTTGACAAGCGGGTTGCTCCGGCCCTTGTTACCTTGTCCAGTGATCCTGAATTGTGAGTTTCAGATTGAGACCTTGAGTAAATCCTGTCTGTCTTTTTCCTGGTCTGCTTTTTTTGTTTTGTCATTGCTAGAAACTAATGTAACTTAAAGTACTAATTTTTTAATTTTGCTTTATTTTTAATTAATTTTATTCTTAATGTTTAATACATCTTAAAGACTCTATTTTTCTGTTGTAGTTCAGTAAGGATTGCAACAATTCCTGCTTTTGGGACCATCATGGAAACTGTTACTCAGAGGGAGGTAAGACACCTGTTGTCAGGCTGTTGTTTTTGTGGCATAAGAAGTGGGTGATTTTTGATAAATCCAGTAATTTCTTAATTAACTTGGGGGGGGGGGGGGGAAGCGTTTAAAATTTTTTTTTCCTTTTTTTTTTTTTCATCCAGAATGCTTTCCAGTTTTGCAATGGTTTGTGGCTTTTTTGGGGGTTGGGGTTTTTTTTTTGGAAACAAACCAGTGCTATTTTAACTAATAAAAACATATCAAACCAAACATAAACAAAGAAAAACAGATGCATAGAGGAGGAGGCCTGGGCTATAGAAGATGGGAAATCCCAGGCTCAAAATGTTTTTTTTTAAAACATTTTCCAGTACAGTTCAGAAATCCAAGTCCATCATTTTCAAATAAAATAGCTTTATTTTAAAATGCTAACCAAAAACTCATGGTGGGATTCAGTTATCTCCACATAAGTACATTGTACTGTTTCGGATGCTTTAGTATCCACTGAATCCTGCTTGGCTTCCAACTACTTTAGAAGGATACAAGTCTCTTGTAGTGCCTGTCATATCTGCTGGTTTAGCCCATGGTGTCCAAGATGGCATTAAAAGACATCATAGTAACATAACTGAAATAATCCTTGAGGGTAATGCGGAGATGCAATTCCTTCTTGTTTTTTAAATTCTGAAACTTTGGTAATAGATCAGAATTCTGAAAAAAGACACCTAGGATTCTGCTGTAAGCGGTAGAAATACTGTATTTTATTTTATGTAATAACTCCGCAATCAAATTTCTTCTTAAAGTCCTTGCAGCTTTTTGCAGAGTTTGCATTCTTCCTGTAATTTCAACATATTCTAAAAGAATGTGTTTGAGGAAATGTGAGTAAGAAGTCAGTGATGACTCACAAGTACTTGGAAGATGGATAAGTTACAATTTTGTAGCTTGGAATGCATGCCTATAATCAGTTTGGGAAGAATACTGTTTTGTTACCACACAAAAATTACTGTATCCGTTGCACTAATTATAATAAGCCTTAGACTATAGAGGTGATACCGCCTTCCAAAATGTATCAGAAAATGTTATTTTTACAACTGTGAATGCAAATTAAATACTTATGTCATCTTAGATATATTTCTATTTTCAGTTTTTCTAGCCTTTAGTTGAAGAAATCTTTTAAATTCCATTGATTTTTATGATGCTTACTTTTGCATCTGTCTTCTGCAGAAAATTTTTCAGCATACTAATTGAGATATATTACAAAAAAAATAACATGAATTCAGATCTAATTAAACAGGAAAAATCCAAAGATATTAATAGTAAGAGGGAAAATTTAATAGCAGGTAAAAAATGTGAGTATGAAAACCAAGGATACTTCAGGAGGAAAGACAGGCTATATGGAAGCATGTGTCTATAGTTACAGATAGATCAGATTAAAACACTGTTAACAGTCTTTAAAATGTAGAGCTACATTGAAGAGTTTGGAACATCCTGTCGGAAGAAAATTGTAAATTAACAGGAGGTCCGAGGTTTATCATCTGAAACGTGGAAGATTACAGACATGCTCTGAACTGACCATAACGGTTTCTAGCATCTTCATTCTTTTGTGTACTTTTTATTTCTCTGGGGATATTTAAGCTTCTGGAAAGAGTAAAAATGCAGCTGGCATCTTTCCTGGAGGACCCTCAATATCAAGACCAACATTCTCTACATACAGAAATCATAAAAACATTTGGAAGAGTTGGACCTAATGCTGAGCCCAGATTTAGAGATGAATGTAAGTTGCATAAGTGGGAAGATGCAGTCTTCCTCTTTCTGTCCCAAAGCTAATAGTATGCTGGTTATATTGACTCTTTTTGTCTTTACAAAAATTTTGATGAAAACTCTTATTTTCAGAGTTTGGTATGTCCCAATATTTAAGACTTTACTAATATAATTTTCACTTTACCTAACATTGGCGTGTATGTAGAAAACCAGCACCTGGTGATGAATGATTTCAGAACCAGAGGGGACTGTTCACTTCACTGCAGAGCAAATTTGAAGTTGTCTTTTTTAATTACTTAACATGTCAAATGCCTTCCTCTACCCCCATCCCCCATTGCTTCACCCCCTGCTGGCATATAAATTTCAAGTATTCCACACATCTTAAATGTAAGTGCATCCGAGATTAACAAAATGGCTTTTTTTTCATGGTCCGGAAATGTAAAGCACATAGAAGAGCAAAGTCGATTGTTAGACTGTCTTAAAGATACTTGTAAACAACACAAGGAGCTATCATGAATCCCAACTGCAGGCATCTAGTTTAGCAGGCGAAACTCATTAGAGAGGCTTCCTCTATAGGCAATGAAGATTTCTCATGGCATGCATATCTCTGTCACTAGCTTATCAGCTGTATTAATAAAATAGAAGCATATTTTAGACAGCTTTAGCAGCAGGAAAGTAATACTGTTGCAAAATATTTTCTGTAAACTGTTACTATTTCAAAAGCACTCTGAGGTACCCTTTTATTTTAGATGGCGTTACCACAGTTTTATTTCAAGTTTGAGTTGATCAGTTAAATCTGCAAGGGCAGTCCCATCAAAAGCCATTATTTGCAGTTCTTATTCCATACTGATGTGTGATGCTTCAGATGCCTGTGATTGCCACTTAGCAACTCTTTAATGCTAAGCAAGTCTACGGAAAGCAATTTCAAATACTTATTCCAATATTTACTTTTACAGTTGTTATTCCACACTTGCACAAGTTAGCCTTGGTCAACAACCAGCAGTCTGTGGATTCAAAGAGACTGGATATCGCTACCCACCTGTTCGAAGCCTACAGTGCTCTTTCCTGTTGTTGTATCCTTTTTCTAGGGGAAGTTTAGCTGTTAATTCTCTGGTGGGGGGAGAAGATTGATACTTGAGAAATAACTCAGTTGGTCTTTGAATGTGTGATGTAAAACATGATCTGCTCAGTATAAAGAAGAGGTTTTCACAGAAGGTGAATGTGGTGGGTTGACCTTGGCTGGATGCCAGGTGCCCACCAAGCAGCTCTATCATTCCCCTCCTTGGCAGGATTGGGGAGGGATAAGATGGAAAAAACCTCATGAGTCAAGATAAAGGAAGTTTAATAAAGCAAAAGCTGTACACAAAAGCAAAGGAAAACAAAAGATTTATTCTCTACTTCCCATCAGCAGGCGATGTCCAACCAATTCCCGCTAAATAGGGCTTCAGTATGCGTAGAGGTTGCTCTGGAAGACAAATGTTGTAATAACGAATGCTCACCTTTCTCCTCCTTTCTCTTAGCTTTTATTGCTCAGCAGGCATCACATGGTATGGAATACCCCTTTGGCCAGTTTGGTTCAGCTGTCCTGGCTACGTCCCGTCCCAAGATCTTGCCCAGCCCCAGTCTGCCGGTGAGGGGGAATGTTGGAGAGACAGCCTTGATGCTGTGCCAGCACTGCTCAGCAGTAGCCAAAACACTGGTGTGCTATCAACACCTTTCTAGCTACTGATGCAGAGCACAGTGCTATGAGGGCTGCTATGGGGAGTATTAACTCCATCTCAGCCAGACCTAATACAGTGGAACTGATGGATACTTTCAAAAAAAAAAAAAAAAAAAAAGCTAAAAAAAAAAAAAAGCCCTTGATCTTAACCAGTAAATTAGGAAAACATGTGAAAAGAAATGTATGGATGTATGAAATATATGGAATTAAATATGTTTAAGATCTTTTTATTAGTCATGAAGTGCCAAATGCTGCTCTGTTTTCTTGGGTTTTGCTACTGTAGCTTGTCTCTGTGTTCAGTTGAATAACATTATCAGAAGACAGAAAAAAAAGTAGTATAATTTCAGAAGACAATCCTTATAATACCTTAACAACCTGATTTTTAGTTATTTCAGAAGATTTAATGGTTAATCATTTTCTACCAGGACTTAAGTGTTTACGAACTGACATGGAACATCTCTCACCAGAGCATGAGGTGAGCAGCTATGTTTTCTAACTGAGTATGAGATGCAGGTGGCAGCAAAAGTTGAAATGTACTGGTATTTAAAAACAAAAGTTAAGGAGAGCTTAAGTGGTAGCTTAAGCATAGCATTTAGGGGGTTTTTGATAAGGAATAGGTCACATGACTTAAAACGCAGTAAAATCTTTTAAAATTTATTTCTAAGCCAAGGACCTCTGCAGAGAAATATTCAGCTCTCAGAAATGCATGTAGAAACCTAGATCTTTGTAGACTGAAGAAAAAGGAAATGTTTTTACCATCTGTTTTCTCATCAAAACAAGGATACACTAAAATCAATGGCCACAATATCACAGAATCGTAGAATGGTTTGGGTTGGGAGGGACCTTAAAGATCATCTCGTTCCAACCCCCCTGCCATGGGCAGGGCCACCTTCCACTAGACCAGGTTGCTCAAAGCCCCGTCCAACCTGGCCTTGAATGCAGATGAAAACTGGTGCAGTTCAGGAGAGAAATGATAGACAAGGATGAGGAAAGGATAGTCCTGAAATACATGGGATGTATTTCATATCTGGAGTACTTTGTCCAGTTCTGGGCTCCCCAGTACAGAAGCATGGACCTACGGCAGAGAGTCCAGTGAAGGGCCACGAAGATGATGAAGGGACTGGAGCAGCGCTCCTAGGAGGAGAGGCTGAGAGAGCTGGGGCTGTTCAGCCTGGAGAAGAGAAGACTCAAGGGGGATCTCACGAATGTGTATAAATGCCTAAAGGGAGGGTACAAAGAGGACGGAGCCAGGCTCTTCTCAGTGGTGCCCAGGGACTGGCCCAGAGGCAACGGGCACAAACTGAAACGCAGGGAGATCCCTCTGAACATCAGGAAACACTTTTTCATTGTGAGGGTGATGGAGCACTGGCACAGTTTGCCTACAGAGTTTGTGGAGTCTCCGTCCATGGAGATACTCAAAAGCCATCTGGATATGGTCCACAACAACTGTCTCCAGATGGCCCAGCTTGAGCAGGGGGTTGGACCAGATGACCTCCAGAGGTCTCTGCCAACCTCAACCATTCTGTGATTCTGTGAAGTGTAAAACGCAGATTATAATAAGCAGACAGGACAAGACAGGAGCTAAAAAGATCTCTGATAGAAGGAGCTTACAGAAACTAGCAAAAGAGAAGAGTTAGCAGGAGAAGCTGACTTGAGAAACTTGAAAATCTTGGCCATCTGTCTATGCACTTTTTTGTAAATACTTGAAGAGGATGAACACTAACAGAGATTGAAACACATAGATATTAAGTCAGTAGCTGAGAACGAGAGATGTAGTATAGTTGCATTTTGGGAAAATCTTGACAGTGTGAACTTTTCAAGTGACGGAGGAAAAGATTTAATCAAAATGTACAAAGGAACATCCTTCTGGGTTTTGAAGGTTAATATTGCACTGTCATGGATTACTTTGTACTTGAGAAAAGCAATTACTTTTTCTTCTGTTTGCAAAAGTGACTTGAGATGACTGTGTTCAGTAGGAGTTCTGCATTCTTGTACTTGGTAACAAAGTCCTTTCTTCCAGTTATATCTTCAGTCTGATAGCCTATAGTCTCATTCTTTTATTTTCTGTATATTATCTTTTTTTATAATATACAGTATGTGGAACTGGAGGTAAATTCATTTGAGGAACTTTCAGACCTAAAAGGAAATAATCTGACTTCAGAAGGCTGAGTCAGAAGGGACAGTAGTGACCTGAGCATCAGTCAAAGGCAACAGAATTGTACTTCCTTACCACAGGCAGCACTGGAGGAGATCTGGCAATGATACTCTGTATTCAGAGAGAGCTGGGAGATGTGTTGTGTTTTGGGAAGTCTAAGAATATATCTGAAAGCTGCAGTAAGCAAAAGTTGCATTTAGTTTAATTTTCTTTGTTCTGTCATATTCACTAATGGGATAACAGATAAAAATACTAATACTTCATTTTTGTATAGTAGTTAGTGCAACTTCTAAGGTTTAAGGGCATAGTCAAAGATGCCCTGAATTAGAACAAAAGAGCTTATTTGATTGAGTTTGAGTCTTGTGACTGGAGAAGGAACTGAGGGCTTAAATAGGATTAAAAATAAATAAGAGAAGACAGCTCTCAATCCTGCTTTGCCACATTCTGTATCACTGTGATTAATTGGCTTCAGGCATGATGCCAATTGCTTTATTTTTTTTGCCAGAGAGAAACATAAATTTAAAAATATTTACTTGTGCTCCAGTGGGTTAGAAAACTCACTACAGCTTTTACTGTAGAATTGGAAATTTGGGGCTTAATCAGCATCTTGCTACAACAGGATGTTTGTAGGCACCGTGATAGAGATCTCTGAGGCTTGGTTAGTTCTAGTGGCTGTCTTTCAAGCCTTCTGTCTTAAAATTATGTTTTCTGAAGTAAATGTGATTCACTGGTTCGAATAGTTATACATTTGCGTAAACAGAATTAACCCTTTTCTCATTTTGATCACTGTGGTGTTATTCACAATTCAAATGGCATATCAGTTACAAAAACACATATTCACAGAGCCTTAGCTCCTGTAGCTCTAACATCAGTACACAGTTTATGTTCATCTTGGAAATGTAACATTTGTGGAATTGGCATGTGATCCTGTCAGGCAGCATTTACCACTTATCCCTCATATTCGCTTTCCTTTCATTCGCATGAACAGAAGTGCAAGTTGGGCATGTAAGCCAGACCCTCTCATAAAGAGTGCAGGCATTTCACATACTTTGCCAACATCTTTAATTCCATGTCAAGTCCCTTCTTCCGCCTTCACCACTTGCCTTTTATTTCTTTTCAGAGTAATTGGATTTTGAGTTGCATGATAGTGAGGTATAATCAGTACTTGATAAAAATATTTAGTCCATCTACAGTATTGTTTATAATACTTAAGCACAGGTTCTGTCTCTTATATGTCTCTAAATACAGAGTTACGTGTCTAAAATGTCTCTCTTAAAGGAGATCTAAGTGATTTCATAGTCAGTCTGATGACCAAACAAAGAGAACCCAAGGGAATAGGTGGGAGCAGTATGTGCAATACCATAATGTAAAATTGCCATATGAGACTATATTTATACCTTTCCTCTCTTTTCACCCTGAAGTTCAAGACAAATTAATTTGGGGAAGAGGGAACAATTGCTCCACTTATCCAAGAATTATGTAGCCTTCCTGGAAGGAGCTGTGCAGTGGATGGGGGCTCCATCCTGGTATTCAAATGATTCTAGGTCCTTGCCAATTATTTTCCTCCTTGATCAAGACTTCATATTGTTGATATTTGGAACACCTAGATTCAGACAGATGTACAAAACAGTAGAAGTGCTCCAATGCACAGGTAGAAATGCTAAGTAACAAAAATTATGGCCGTTGTGCTTAGAAATTTCAGTTTTCTTTTGATACAGAAAGAAAAGCTTGCTTTTTCACTGGAATTTGGAATGCATTTCTGTTGTACCTCTGTACTCTTGAGTTTAAGTACTTGCGTAATTTTTTATGCAAGTGAAGGACAGCAAATTTAGCAGTAAGAGTTGTAGTCCTCTTAGACTCATACGCAGGTTTGAATGCTGCTTTCTGAGACATTCAAGGGTATATAACATCTGCTACCCAAACTGTTTCAAATGTTGAAGTAATACTTTTGGAGAAACAGAGTGAACAGTGGCACAGATCTGCAGACCGGGCCACATCTTATCAGGGTAATAAATGGTTTCAAAGAATATATTGTGCTGCAGCTGTTTAACAGGGATTTGACAGAAACCATCTTTTTTATGTATATAAATACATTTTAAAATAGTTACATTTGGTAGTAACCATTAGTGACTGATCTGTATTTTAGGGATTGAAATTAGATATTTTTTCCTTTATTGTATATATTCAGGTTTTGGTACTTAGTTGCTTGCAGCTTTTAGATTTTAAGTTGATTGTCTCAAAGAAAATGCTTAGCTTTCCCCTGAGCTGTGAGCAGAGAAAGTTTCCATTTATGCGGTGGGTACATATATATAGATGTTTATATTTTCACACTCTGCATTGCAACTGTTTTGCCTAAGTGTTTCAAATGCTTTTGTCTTAACGTTTTAAAACAGTACTGTCATGGAGCAGGGCAGGGAGTTATATACCTGTCCAATGAATTGTATGATTTCTTTCAAAGCCTGCTGCTGGGAATTGTTCCTTTATTTTTGGTATGCTGGAGAAATGTAAGGGGGGGGGGGTGGTTTTAGTCTTAAATATTCTGTGGAAACCTTTAACGTTGCAATTGCTTAAGTAAAGAAAAAACCCCTTGATTCATAGAAGCCCTGGCCGACACCAGTGAAATGATACCGAGTTTGCTTTAGCACTTCCTTTCCATTAAGATGCTGTCTCAGGATGCCATCACACTTTTTTCTTTTCTTTCCTTGCTTTTTCTTTCATGCATAATGTTGGTAAAGATACAAATTTTTAAAAGTACTTGAAAACTCTCTAAAGGAAAATAGAGGGAAGATGAATGTATGGTAAAGTTAATTGCTAATAAATAAAAGTATTGTTTGAAAGAAGGAAGATAAGGAGGTGTGTCATAGAAGTGAGTTTGCTTTAGCTCTATTTTGAAATGCCAAGGGAAGCAGGAGGGTGTCTTGAATTCCTGTAACTATTTAAAAAACATTTTCTTCCTTAAAAGTATTGTGAATGGTTTTGTTGTTGCTAGCCACAAGGCATTGTGAGATAGCTGGAATTTAAGTGCACTTGAAAAACAGCAGAGAAACTTTTTAAACAGTTCTGCTAATGTCAGAATTAGTTGTGGAGTAGATTTCATACGAAGTGTTAATGTAAAAGAAAAAATGTCATGTGTGTCTCTTCCGTCTGTGTCTTAGGTTATTTTAAGCTCCATGATAAAAGAGTGTGAACAGAAAGTGGAAAACAAGACTGTCCAAGAACCGCAGGGGTAAGACTTCCACTTCTCTTTTTTTTTCTCTGCCTCCAGAGTAATGTTCTGCAGAGTGTATTCCATAATGGTGTCCAAAGCTTGTGACCAGAAATCCTGCCCTGACATATTCTGTATTTGAAAGCAGATTTTAGGAACTTCATCTTTAATTCAGTTTGTGGTTGTTTCTGTCTCCAGTGTCAAACACGGGACAACACGTTTTTATCGTATGTTTGTTCTTGTTCTTGTTTTCCCGTGTTACTTTGTTCTTATCTTTCTATCCATTTAAAGAAGTAATTGAATTCTGTCCTGAACCTGAGAAAGCAGGGAGTGCTTGGCTTAAGTGCTTAGAGCAATGCATGCGGCACGCACCTTGCAACCCTCTTTCACAGGGGTGGCCTGCAGGCTGAAGGAGTTGTTCTGGTCGGGGTAATGTCCTGCTCCAGGCTGCTGTCCTTGCTTGCATGTGACTAGTGTACATGAGAACGGTTTCTCTGGTGTATAAACTGACCTGCCCATGTGAAAACACTGTTTAGTAAATATGTTGGCTTTGGGAAAATGCCACCTATGTTGCACTGCAGTAAAACACTCATTCTGCAAATGCACAGTAAACCCAGCTCTCCAGTGAGGCGTCAGACATGTGGTGTGTATGTATCAATTTGCCTCCTGGTAGAAGTGGTATCATATGTATGTGGCTCTTTCCTGATGACAAAAGAAGCGAACAGACCCACAAATTTGGAAAGCTAAGCATCATTATCATGAGGTGTATGTGTTCTTTTGCCTGCTTGTTGCCTTGAACAGCATACCAGCAGGTAACTTTTTATGGATTACTATATAACATAATAAATCCTTCGCAGTGTTGCCAGGAAGAGTTTGAGAAGAAACAGTAGGTATCTGAAAAAAGAGAATCTGTCCTTAGCCCTGATACCATGGGAATGGCCGTGGGAATCAAGAGAGTTACTGAAACTTGTTTATGTCATGCTTCCATACCTGTAAGAAATTTATAGAATTTACTTCTTGAAAGAGCTCAGGCAAAATCCTGGAAGCAACCGATAGTTTGAGAATGACTGAAATAGGAAAGGTGTACAAGAATTGAACAGAAGAGACATGGTGTAGAAAAAGAATCAGTCTCTCATGCACCGAATAAAATCTCTCAGACTTCACTAGTGGTAATTAGCCTGTTTACTGATGTAGTTGATAGTGAATGGAGTGTAGAAAGAACTGAATCCATCTGAGACATGAGCATCAGGTCAACTCTTGAAGGTGTACTAGAAAAGAACTGTAGACTTCTGAAGGGAAACTATTTTAAGACTGAAAATATCCAGGTTCTGCAACAAATCACAATCCATAGTGTATCTATGCTAATAAGGTAGTTGGTTCTGTCTGTGGCAGTACGATGAAATAGGGATTGTACTGACTAAGTGCATTCCAGTTCAGTGGCTATTTTCATGATGAAACAGATATTTCTTTGACATATTAGTTATTCACAGAATAAGAACAGGTTTATTTGACTTAATCATTCCACAGGCATATTCTTTGCTTGCAACATAAATAGCCAGTCAGTCAAGAACCAAAAAACGCATTCATTAATGCTGCTGTTTTTTCCCAGGGCTTCACTTTGTTACTTCCTCAAACTTTGTACTTTTGTCCTTATCCTTTCTGCCTTCTCTTAAATGGAGCTTTCTGGCATGCATACCTGTGTGTCCCATCCCCGTCCCCTGGTAGTCATACACTGAATGCCCATCCCCTTCCTGTATCCTTCAGATTCTTCAGCAGCTGTGCATTTGCTTTTTATTTTTAAAGAATGGTGAACGCTTAGCTTGCCTTCAGCTATATTAAAGGTTGGCACTTAAGCCAGCTATTTCCTCAGAAAACAACCTACCAGTAATGATTCTTGGCAAGATAGAAACTTGCTAATTGCCCCATTAGACATATCCTACTTTTTGCAAGTAAGCATTAGTTTTATCAAGGTCTTCCCTGTACTATGTACCTTGCATAGTAGATACCCAATAGGTAATTGTGATAAGAAAGAATTAACAGCCAGACTCTGCAGATCTGATGCTAAGCAATTGCTGCAGACTCTCACCAACCAACCTGTGTAAGGACATCTCTCCGCATAAGCAGTGACTTAATATTTTGACTAAAAAGTTCATTCATTTGAATCAGTTGCGTACATGGGCATCTGTTACTTTGCAAATATTTCCCCTGCCTGGGTTTTATGGACTCTCTTTTTTATCTACAGACTAACCAATATTCTTTTTTCTTTTTAATTCTTTGTGCAATAAAAAAAGCCACCACCTCAGACTTTGGCTGTGTAAAGAAAAAAATAAAAGCAGTGTATGTATCTAAATAGATAAGACTTTTATGCCTGATAAATGTTTTTCTGGAAGTAAATTAATTTATTGCTTCTTGAGCAACTTCTTGACAGCCTTTTAGGAGAGATCATTAGAAAAGATGAAATTGATTCCTTCTCAGGCAAACATACTGTGAAAGAAATTTTTTTCTCTCCCAGAATGCAGCAAGTGTACGCACTTTCAAACTGGTCTCTTTAAAGAACACCATTAACCTTAACCTGAAGGGTTTTTATTATCTTACCTCTATTAACTGAACTGTGAAACCTAAGGTTATGAAACAAAATTCCTTGGCTGAGCTCCTCCTAATTCTCAAGTGGTTCTCTTCAGTTGGACAGGATTTTTAATTTTTTTTTTTTAAATGTGTGCTTTTACCTCTCTCAAATGTTTTAACCTGTTTAGTTCATCAAAGCCGGTCTCTGCATGGCTAGAGTTTGAGTGATCAACTTCTATTTCATGTAGGGTTGAGACTTACCTTGCTTTAGCTTGTATCAGTGCAGACATGTTAACCTAAATCTAAGGGGTCTGAATTAAAATCCCTGTTACAGAAATATTTTGAAATCACAGTTAGTCCTATTAAGCCATTGCAGAAACAGATAAATGCAAACATGATGCAACATCCAGTGTATTTTCTTTTAGAATGCAGCTGCTGAAAACTTATATTTGAAAAGGATAAGTCTTCACAATGCGTCACTTCATTCTTTAATTAGCCTTCCCCTTTCTTATTCAAAATCAGGCTATTGTTGCAATCTTCTACCGTACAAAACTAACACGAAATATTTTACCGCTGAAGAAATGACCTTTTCATATATGTGAATATCTCCTTTTTCTTGCTAAGCTGTTGTGAATTTCAGTTCCTAATTTCAGTGTTAAATATATATTTGACAAAGGATTTAAATGCAGCTAGGAGATAAATTACTGATTTTTGTTAACAACATCAGAATGCATGCACAAAAATAAAACTGGATGCAAAAGCAACTGTAAGATGCTGTTGGTTATCTTATCTTTGCCCCTCACTGTTAGAAAAGGTTGGTCACAGAAATAGTTTTTAAAAAAAGATTAAACTTTGTCTTTCTAAATATTGGATAGCCACTTTTGGTAAACATTTTCTTCAGCAATTAACAAGGTATTTCAATCATGGGTAACAACTTACATTACAAACTGATTTTTATAAAATGTCCAGCATGAAGGTTTGTTTTGGCCTAAAGCTTTCCCATAAAACAGGTAGCATGTAATTCATCTAGACGCTGGTCAAAAATTTGATGTTTACACATTATTTTTGTTTGTGGGCTGTTTTTTGGTTTGGTTTTTAAATAACGAGTACATGCAAGGACTTTTCTACGGGACTGCTTGTTTCAAACAAGATATATTATTGCCTTGTTGGGTTCTCTGATTACTTTTTAAAGACATGAGACTCATATTATTTGATTTCGTATTGCTTTTATTATTATGTTTAAATGTTCAATTCGTATAGTAATAGAAGTACTTTTGAGGCATATTTAAACTCTTAAGTATGTTGAGTGCTGTGGATTATCCTTCTGTTTACAGTAACATAATATTAGAAAACATGAACTTCTAGACACTCCAGTTCTTAATTTTTAATTTTTAACATCAGATGGCTGATATCCCCCAAAGCTGTTTTGAAAGTCCATTGAACATTTCCTGGTTTTCCTCAAGCTTATTCAGGATCATTAGAATGGCAGCACAGTTTGCTTAAAACAACTACAGGTTTGTCACGAGTTGCTAGGCTTTCTTTTCTGAAGTGAGCAATTTTTTTTTTCTTAATGTTGCTAATGCTTGGAACATACTATATTTCCCAAATCATTTTCCCTTGTGACACACAACTCTAGAATACATCATAGGCTGGAATAGCTTCTTGTGATTACCCAGCTGATAGCAAGTATAAACTGTTATTTACATAATTTATATGCCTTTGCTTTATCATGAAATCAAGGGAAATTGCGCAAGAAATCCATCTTGGAGTAGTAGTTTTACCTGCTAAGTTTTATTAGCTGGAAATATGGGATTCCTAGTTGACTGTGGATGTTTAATCAAGCCAAAGATGTCTGGCTGTGTGATTGTGCCTGAAAGAAATATTTCACATAAAAAGTTTATAAATAATTCCAAAACACTATATATGTTCATCACTGGCTGCTAAATAGAATAAAAAGATTATTTTTAAAATAAAATGTCAATTTTTATCAGATGTTGCCTAAAAAGAGCTACAACCTGAGAAAAATTTTCAAAATTTTAAACTTCACTAAAAATTCAGATATCATACTTTTAATAAAATGATGCTTAAACACTAAATATTAGGTAATGAGGAACTTTACAGAGCTTTCAGAAAATACCAACTAATAATATTTACCTTGAGATGATTGATTTGGATAACCTCTTCCATTAATAGATGTACTGAAAAAAATACCTAGGAGTATGCTTTGTGGTACTCTTAGGTATGCTATGTGAGGCATACCTAAGGCCCCTTCAAGAGTCTAGGTCCATTAGGCACTGTGGAAATGCAGAAGACAGGGAGTCACTTCAGCTTAAAAAGTAGAAGGGATGGGGGATACATTTGAGGAGATACAGTTATGATACAATTAAGTTACCTGTAAATCCACAGTACAACTTTAGTGAGAAGCTTCCTTTTTTTTTTTTTTTCCCCAAGTAGTCTGTTTAAAAAGAACCAGAATTTGTTACTGTTAAGCACCTTTTTTTGTGGTATGAAATGGGAAAAAATACTGAATGCATCCCTGCTACCTTTGAAGAAATCATTCAAATTCTATTGAAGCAATTTGAAGTTAACTTCAACTTGACCTGCCTTGATGCAAAAGTATCTAACAGAACTGTTTATGACCTACCTTGCAGACTGAAAAGTCAATTCTTGGAAGCTGGCCTGTGCCAGTAAGACAGATCTTGTGATCTTAGGTCTAATTTTTAAACACAAGAGTCCACGCTGAGCTCACAAGGGAGAATTTCACTGGTAACATTTTGTAAAATTGGCCCTGTCTGCTGTTGAAAAATGTTTGCCATTTTAACTACAAATACAGGAAGTATGGAGTATTTATTAATATTCCTGCTATCATTTGCCTTCTTGCACTCTTGTCTTGGGACAGATTACTGCTACTATGCTGAACAGTTACATATATCTGAAGTTGAACTCACTGATATGTTGTAAATTAAAAAAAAAAAAAAACAGTTGATTTTGCAACATTGGGATAATTTCTTAACACGTTCAAAGTTGTAGCATCTCATAGGTCCAGCACTGATTGGGTTGCTCCTTCTAATCCAGTTTGTGGGAAATTTGTGAACTCTCCATTGTCTTCTCTAGTACGTATGAAGTAGGAACACTCAAGCAAAGGTAGTAGGAGTCACATTCACAACAACCAGAAGGAGAAAGCTCTTTACCCAGCGAGGGGTAGACCTTGTAAACCCCACCCTGGGGCAGAGTCCTACTAGAAGTTTACAAAAAGATTGAAAGCAAGCTGAACAAGTGATGTGAAGATTCATTGTGAGTGACTAGATTGACAGTCCACACCAATTTTATACTCTGCTCAGGTGGAAATAGTTTGAAAATAAGAGAGCTGGAAATTAAGGAGAGAGGTCACTGTTTTGTACTTGCTTTTACTCTTTCCTACATGTCTGCTAATGGTCACTGTCAGAGGCAGGATACTTGGGCTAGATGGATACTTGGGCTAGGTAGATCCTTGGTCTGAAACAGTACTATTCTTCTATTAAATAAGATTGACATTTCCAGTGAGAACGTAAAACCAATCTTTCACAGAGGTATTTGTCACTAGACCAACTGCCAAACAGCTAACAACTGCTAATGTGGTGACTTCTAAAGGTAGTAAAAAGTAGCGTGCACAAAAATAGTTTACAACTTTTCACTAGGACTGCGAGGGTGTGATAATTCATTTAACAGTGTGTATTTGGGCTTGATTGTGATGGTTTTTCAATTCTTCTTGACAGACTGGTCTTTTGTGATCTTGAAACCTCTAAAATTCAAAGGCAATTCAGTTGCTTATTAAATAACAGCATGGTGTTCTTTTTTTCTTTTTAGTCTTATGTCACTAAATTTTTTACTTTCCTAGCTCAATGTCGATTGCAGCGAGCCTCGTGAGTGAAGATACAAAGACCAAGTTTTTGAACAAAATGGGCCAGCTGACTACATCAGGTGCAATGCTGGCTAATGTGTTTCAGAGAAAGAAGTAAGATGGGAAAAGGAACTCCCAGCTAACACTAAGATGGACCTCACAGAGACTGGTTCCTGTACTTGAAGTACTTGCCTTTTAATTTCTTCTGTCTTCTGTTCTTGTAGTATAATTTTATTCTAACCTCCAAAGATATTTGCACTGCTTTTGAATATCGCTGTGTATCTGTTAATTTTGGGTTAACTGTGGTTGATATAAAACTGAAATCATAGTCTGTACCAAGTCCCTGTTCTGTGTTCTTGTCTTTCCAGCATAATTTTTTTTATATAGTGAAAGGTTTGTTTTGGGTTTTTTTTTTTTATTTTCTGACAAGATATCAGCAAATATCTGTATTATACATGGAGCTATTATGATGGTACTTAATAATGTAAATTTGAAGTCATTGTCATGAAGTAATAAAAGTGGAGATTACTTATGTATTTAAATTATGAAAGAGTAATGCAGATTTTTTTATTATGTTTCTAAAAAGAAGAGGAAGAGCCACCAGCATTTGTCTGTGCTTCTAGGGTTGTTTTTGTAAGTATTGTGCATCTTGAATCTGGAGGAGTTGCAGTATCTAATGTATGAGACTGCTTGCACTGCATCAGTCTGCAGGGAATGCTCATGTTTCAGATGCTTTATGCTGACATTGTAAATGCTGTACAAAGTCCTTCAGATAAAATTCTCACATCTGTTGTGGTTTTTTGAGGGATGGGTTTTTTTTTTTGCTGGAGTTTCTGTTTTATTTTAAAGCACTTTAACAACCAGTCTACGCATCCAGAGGCACATCCACTAAGTAAAGGAAAAACACAATAAAGTAATAAATGTTAACAAATGTATAAGCTACTACACAGGAGTACCAGTACAGTTCTGCAGGCAGAGGAAACTTATGAAGGAGGAAGAGTGCTTTCATCTTGCAGTCAGTGGGCAGTTGTGTATACTGTGAAAGCTAAAATTCAGATATTTTGTTGTTTAGATTGAATCTCAGTTCAAATTTAATTTCAGAGTATTTGAAATTATGTTAAGATGGTTGACATGCAGTGTCTTGAAAATGTTAAGTAGACTGCATACATACTTTATAAAAATGACATTACAGGGAGTGTCTTCAACTACCAAATATTTTTGTCAGCGAGGAAGCATTAACAACTAAATCCTCTTATTCTTATGCAGCACTTTTTTTCCCCCTTCTTTATATCAATGTAAGCTTCTGAAAGTAAACTCAATTTCATGCATGAACTGGTATGAGGTAGCAAAATATAAAAGCTCAGGCATTCTCTGACACAGTACCATTCAGTTGAAGTACTAACATCTTTGAGGACAGGGGAAGTGAAAGGAGTGAGGGAAGAAAGTATTCACTTTTCCATTTTGAAATGGAATACGGATGGAGTAGCACTTCAGGTATTGCCCTTAAATGGAATTAATGGAGATATAATTTGAGATTTCTGACTGCTTCGTGTCTGTGCCTGTTGGCTCTGCATATACAGTCGCCTGCCATGTTTGTGTTGTGACAGGGCCTGCTGCACACTTGCACACTGTCAGTCCCTTTACATTGCACTGATTAAACATTGTTCTTCAGATTACAGACAGCTCCATGCCTTCTTCTTGCTTGTTACCATGAAAGTATACTTTTAGCAGACTGACTGTGAAATGGAGACATTCCTGAGGAATGGGAAGTGGTGACATTCCTCTCTATTGTTCTGTTGTCAATAAAAAGTTTTGTATACCTGCCTTGTCTTGTTACTTCTAGTCTTCTCCGAAAAAGATCATTGCATCACAACAACTGTTACAGGAGCGAGATCTAATGCGCAGAAATTCTTTAGCCTTAACTTTTTTGTACATAGCAGATGGTAGACCGAACTTGTAAATGAACCATCTTAGTGTGCCTGTTTCACTTTGGATTCCAATCATGTGGCTTTATTGACATTTTCATGCAGGGTCTCCGCCTCTCCTGTGCCATGCTTTTTTTTTTTTAAATTTTTTTTTCTGTGTCTGTTCCAGTAGTTGCAGTGCCAGAGATAGCTCTGTAGTCATGAGACCAAAATGACTTCTTTATGGTTAAGCTCCTACTTTCCAAAGCAGGGCAGCTGCCTGCAGGCTGCCTGTGAGAATGGCTCCTAGCCCAGACCGAACTTCAACCAGCGTTTGGAAGCCTGCTAACTGGCACAAGTCAAAAAACTGACAGCGATTTAACTGTGGATGATTGTGGGATGAGACTCTTGTTTGTTAGTATAAATGTAGCATCTTGACCAGCTAGGTCCAGTCTTTCCAGCCCCTTGCAAAGTTTAGCTTTTCCTAGTCAGCATTTTACTTCATACCAGTTGATCCATGGAGGAGTTTGAGTGAGAATCCCAGGAATACCAGCTCCCCTGTCCTGGTTACTACTGAGGTGAAAAAAAAAATAAAAATCTGTGTAGGCAACAAGCCTTATGCAGGTTGTCTTCAGGAGTTTTGTCTCCTAAATTTCAGGTCCCTGTTGGTATACGTTGGTTGCAGGAGGTTTTTTTAAGTGTTTGTTAGTTTACCAAATGTTGACAGGTTCTCAAGAAGATGGCAAGAAGTTGTTCTGTGTGGTGTTTGTTTTTTCTTTTTCCTTCTCTAGCATTCAGGAGTGGGAAAGAAAAGTGAGGAATCTTTAAAGAAAAAAATTACCAGAACATTTTAAATTAACTTTTTTCCCTCTTGTTATACAAAACAAGTTAAGTAAACCTTTTGGGAGAAAATACTTGATTAAAAGAAGACAGTTTTATATCCAGCATGGAAAGCAATTAATCCCCAAAGGGTTATCCTTAATTGCTTATGATTTTCCAAAACAAGGATTCTGTTAAAAAAAAAAAAAAAAAGTTGGCTTTATTAGCTTTACCTGTATTTCTACAACTTGTTGACTTTAAATAAGGGATATGTTGAAGATCTCATGCTGCCCCTAGTGTAAGTTCAGAATCTTAGTATCTTTCTTTAAAGGACTGACTCATGCTCTTAAGCAAAGATGATCAGTGGGCTGAAGGTACATGGCTGCCTGAATTAAGTGTTCATGATCTAAACATGTTTTCTGTAGATTAAACATAAGGCTGACTGATATTATGCGTATGTTTTGTTCTGAAAGAGATTGTTTTCTAAAACTGTAAATGAGAAAAATTACTCTTTTCCTATCTTCTAATCAAGGTGAATAAAGGGAGCTCTTTAAGAAAAGCTGCAGATTCTTCTTCTGTCTCTTCCACTCCCCTTTCACACCAAGAAGAGAAAAAATGCTGCTGTTGCTGTACATAAAAGTATTCTTTTGTATGTACATACTCTTGTTAGAATTAAAAGCATTTTTTGAATGGATTAGTGGCTAGAGAAAATGAGGAAGCTGATGTTTGCAAATTAAACTGTTAAAATTGAAAGATAAAAATTATCCATGAAGATCTGTTGTGAAGAGCAAGGAGGAGCTTTTGTAATATATTGTAGGAATTCATTGCTACATATGGATGATAAGATGATTCAAAATGGTGTGGAAAAAGCAGAAGTGTGGAATATTTCTGTTTTCTGTGTTGTGACAGCGTTAATGGCAGTTTTCTGTTCCAGGACTAAGTGGCTCTACATTTTAGTGCAGTTTTTAAAGGTGGGTATCATGCATTCAAAATGTTTTGAGTCATTTCCCATGTGAAACTTACTGATGCTGATGTTTAAGTAAACCATGAAGTACTAGTAAATCTTTGTGGGGTAGAAAATCATTAATATGCTCATGTAACAAGCTGATTGGCATGGAATTGATCTGAGAGAGAATCACAGAATTTCTTGCATGAGATGTAAATGCTGATGAATTACAGGACTGCAGTGTGGTGCCAGGCAGCAAGACTTCAAGGAAACTGGTTTGCTGGTTTACTGAGTGCATTTGGCTAACATTTCTAGCAAACACATCCGGATATGTAGCTAATGTGTTTTAAATTATAAAATTGGTCAACAAAGGCGTGGAGGAGTGGTGTTGTTGAGTAAGTAGGCTAATTAAGTCCTGGATTTTACTGCTGTATGCTAATATATCATGTGTTAACTAATCTCGATGACTAACCATGAATGAATAATCATTTTCCGGAGAAACTGTTTCTAAAGTGTTCTGCCTTCAGTTTTAATGCCAGTCAGGTTTCATGCTTACAGATAAGCTGTAAGAAGAGATGAATCTGCTTTTGTATAGTTTGTAACAAACAGGCAAGTCAGTGGTAAACAGCCTGCGTCTTCGGAGGCATCTGTCTTAACGTGCCGAGTTTGAACTTCTATCGTACTTCCAATGTAGTGAAAGACTTCCTTAGACTGAAGATTTCTAGTTCCTAGAAACTTCATGAGGAGTTCTACCGTAGAAGTCAGTGACTTGAAAAGGTGACTCACAAATTGGCGTTAAGGGCCAATGCCATGACGGTGGTCTGGCTGTTCCTTTCCCAGTACTGGTATTGCATGTGCTCCTCACCGTGTCCCAAAATTATTTTGATTGCGGTCTTGTGCTGCTGCTCTTTGCCCTGCACTTTAATGGAGATTTTTCCCTTTCCCCAAAATCTGAGAAACTTCTTCAGCTTCAGTTGCAGCTGAGGTGGAGGCAATGTGAAGGAGGAGTCCTAAAGTAACAGCAGCTGTAGCGTGTGCCTCGTAGGATTGTGTGTGTGATTCTGCCGGACTTGTTACACCTTCCCTTTAAATGTGCTGCAAGGGGATTGGGAAGTGGGAAGAGGGAAGAAGCAGCTGTAGCATTTAATAGGCAATAAGGTGTCATTTAGATTTGATCCTTTGCTGAGGGATGAATAATGCACTCTATTGATCCAAGTATGAGTCATCTCGATATTCAGGTGAGTTTTCAAGGAAGTTCAAGATTAAGTGTGCTCTTAGATAAAATGACAGGGTGACTCTGTGGAACTGGTAATGGGGTGTTGCACGGTGTTTCAAAGGACTTACGGTCTCAGTCCTCTTGCTGAGGAGTTGGTGGGTGTTTGCCAGCCTTAAAGACTCATCTCCACGCAGGACAGAGCAAGCTCCCCAGTTCGTGCCAGTATTGCTCTTGTCCTGAGGATGAATATATGACTTAAGTCTTGGAGGTCATCAGGTTGGCGTCTCTTACAAACATGAACAAACACTCAAAGTTAAAAATTCACCATGACATTGTATTTCTTTACAGAAGTATGTAGGCATTATTATTGCCGCAGTGGCTGGTGATAACCTATCAGTTCAATGTGTGCTTGCACGTACTTCAAGTATTTGATGCATTTGTGGTGCCTGGTTGTGAGCTTTTTCTTGCGAATGCGGCAAACTTCAGGTTTTTGACGGGCATCCAGCACTGGTACATTTTTGTGGGATTGTAAAAGGTGTGTTGCATAAACCACACCAATGTGACTAAGAAGCTTCGTTATAGTTGCTCCGTCATGAGAAATACTTGTGTGCTTGAAAATCTCAAGAAGGTCGAGCAATAGCCTATTACAGAAACTTGCATTTCACAGGAAGAAAACAGTTTCAAGTTGATGGCATGGGTTTGTGTATGATTTTTATGGGGTTTTAGGCAAATAATAAAATAATTCTTTTAATGGATTAATTTTAATAGCTAGAGATCTCAGCTGAAATTAGAGCCCCCTGTGCTGAAAGTGTGCAGGTATTTTTCTACCTTTTTTCTCTTTAGCTCAGTGGAGAAAGCTCCACATACTGGATGATGTAGTAGGAGTTTCTCCCGTCGCGGGTGATGGCCCGCTGGAGGCAGCCTTTCTCCCTGGCCCCGTGACAGACTCTGTGCACGGGTTGCTGATGCTCCATCAGCTGCACTGTGACCCACCTGCCCCCCAAGCATCCCCCTGATTGACAGGGCTCTTTCTTGGAGCTTATGCTAACTTCGCACATGCGATGGGTTTCTCGCTCACCTGCTGAGACGGGTGCTCATATTTACAAAGCCTGTATTTAGTTTGGAGTCTGAAACCCCAACCAACCTTTACAACATTTAATGGAAGAAAAACGTTGATCTTGATCCAACCCTTCGTCTCATCCCCTATCCCTCCATAGGATGTGAGAGGCAAGGGAATGGAAGCACCTTCACAGCCTTTCTGTGTGGTGTGAAAAGGCATCCAGGGGTGCAACCACGTGCCTTTTGGTTTTGCTTCTCTACCCAGGTTTCCTTCACTTTGTTTCGAAGACCCAGGTTCAACACGCAGCCTCCTAGTCCTCCCTCCTGGGGAAATGGGGCATCCCGAGGGGCTGGGGCCCTTGTGCAGTAAGGGGCAGGGGAGTTCGGCGGCACAGATAAAGTGAAGGAGTAGCAGGGGATGGGGACGTGAGCCTACAGGTGCTGTTCAGATGCCCAGGCACCTGGTGGATCCACCAAACCATTCCTTACCTTTGCTTTTCAGGTTGAAAGTTTTAGAAAGAAGGGAATCAAATTCAGGGATTTGCCTGGGAGTTAAGTCACCGTTTATCCAAGCTCCTGGAAAAGAGGCATTCTTACACAGATGCTGAAGTGGTTTCATTTTCAGACAGTTACAAAACTTGCAGTATTGCATTGAATGCTGAAGTTCTTTTAAACTGTTATTTAGTATGTACTTTCCACTTTTCTCTCTTTAGGAAGGAGGTGAGAAGAGATCTGTACTGACCACAGACCTGCTAAACGGTCAGCTGTGCTCATGGTTTGTTTTCCATGGCAGGCTTCACCAGGGAAGGGATCCTGATATTATCCACGGGAGTATTTTGATTCTGTCGCACCTCTAGGGCTGCACATGCTTTTCCATATCTCTTCTCTAGAATGAGCATCCCGAAGGCCAGTCCAGTTTAGGCTTGCATGCCACAGTGGTGAGCAGAAACTGGAGGCACCTGAACGCTACTGTAAGTTTGAAACGTTCCGATTTCAAGCATTTTCGTTTTATTCAAAATAGGTGTTTTGCAAAGGTGACAGAGAACCTAGTGTTCTGTAATAGAAAAGAATAAATCTTTCCTATAAAAGAAAAAGCTGACGAGCCAGTTCGGGTGTAAATGTTTCATTTTTGCTTGTGCTACATAGAATGATATACACGATAAAGTTAAGAGCATTGACAGCACTTTCTCCTATACGTTCCCTAGTTCATATTTTCAAGCATTCACATTTCAGTTTCTAATGATCTACTGCAATACATAATTAAGACTATAAAGCACCCAGTAGTGGCTTCTGCGGGTTTTGGCTCAGAAACATAAAATTTAACTCAGAGGAAAATGTCTGAGTTTTCAAAAAGAGGCTGTTTGCACATAGTGGTAGAAAACGAGAGAAATTTCAGCCTGAACAAGAAATACTTCAGGCAGGATCAGGGGTGAGAAGGCAAAAGGAATTGAGCTAATGTGCAATACTGAACTGTCTGGAGCTCCTCTGTGAGCTGAACAGGGCTTGGCTTTACTCAGCGCCTTCAGAGCCTTTACTCAACACCTTCCGAGTGAGCCGATAACATGTCGAAGTGCTCATGACAGTGTGAGTTTGCTCCTGTAAATCTGTGGTTAGAATGAGCAGCTGGTAAATAAACACAGCCTATAGCCTTGGTATTGTGCTAAATGTGAAAAGGGGAAGAGACTTAACAGACTGTTCTGTTTAAAAAGAAACATTTCCTTGTACCTTAAATATGAACATTTTAAAACACCCTGGCAAGCGCAGGGCTGCGACTTTTTGGCGATGGGTGGCCGTGGCTCTGGCAGAAGGACCTCCGCCCGGCGCTGCTCCGCCGTCTCGCCAGGCTCCCTCCAGGACCGATGGGGAATAGCACCGCTGCCAGCGGCCGGGCACAGACGTCACCCACGCCTCCAGCCTTAACTTGCAAAGCCGCTGGTGAAGTTGGCTTTGCCTGTGTTGCCTAGCGGGCAAGCTGGGTGCCACGGCCATTCCTCCCACCCGTCGCCTCCCACTCAATTTCTGTTCAGTACTAGAGCTGTAGCCTGTCCAGCCCAAGTGTGGTGAGACCCTGACTCCTCTGGCAGGTCAACAGGGCTCTGACGCTGCCATTGCAAGCTCTACGGCTTGCTAAAACCCATCACCATGTCCCTTGCTCTAGCTCTTCTCGAGATGAACGGGCAGCAGGCCCTAAGCCAGGCACACCGTGCAGTGTCCCTTTGCCCCATAGCCCGCTGTGGAGCATCAAACCCACTGGGTTTTGCGCCCAAAGAGCCGTGTCGTGTCAGAGAGCAGGCAGGGGAACGTGGGCACCGAGACCTGCTTGAGCGCCGACTGGGCAGGGCCCAACGCTTGCAGAGGACATTGAGGGTGTTAAGTGTTGAAAGGAAGATTTAAAAAGGTCTGGATTTATGGTCCCTGGAAACTATGTAGAGGTGAAGTGAAGGTCATAGCTTCATTTTGCCAAGCAGGCAGACCCTCCGTGCTCGCTACAGGAGGGAAACTCAGCAGCCGTTTCTGTCCTGAGCGCTCCCGGCCTCTGAGCATTGCTCCTCTGAGCAGAAATCAGACAACAGCAGCACAGGTAAAGGATTTCTTTTAAGATCCTCTTCATCGTTTGTATTTGAATTTATTTTTTTATTTGCAAACGCAGAGCAACTTATATATAACTTTTTTTTTCCTGGTCAAGGGTTAAATCTAAATACACAAGTGAAAGAACAACTTCCCTTATTTGCTCAAGTCAGAAGCACGCTCCTGGCTTATTTCACAGCGGCGTGTGAGCGCAGGGAGGCAGGGAAGTCTCTCACACGGTCAGTCAGCTCTGCCAGATCCGCAGCCTCCATAAATCAGCACTGCCCTGTCCTGCCCCACCGCAGAGGATTCCCACTCCCTTTGCAAGACGAGGGGCATCGCGGTCCGTGCCAGGGTTTGAACGGCGTGCCACCGGCTGCAGCCGCTCTTTTGCCGGCCAAGGCGGTCGCTGCTGGGCCGGTGGTGTTGGCCATGAGTCTGGTTTGGGGGTCAAGAAGCCGCTTTGCGCTGTCCCAAGTCGGGTCGCGGGGACTGGCCCCGTGTGCGGCGTGGGGTGTTTTAGGAGAGCTCCTGAAGCACATCATCTGCTTTTCTTTCCCCTGGCAGCAATCCCACCCGCCGGCTCCCGCTATCAGCCAAAGCAAAGTACTTGGCGGGGGGGGGGGGGGCTGGATCTGTGCCAAAACGCTGAGGCTGGCACCCGTAGGGCTGTTGCACGGAAGCAGGGATGGGATAGGGGATGGGACGGGACGGGAGGTTTTCCCCAGTGCCGGGGGCAGGTTGCCGGCAGGAGGGTGGTTGCACCAGGGTGGATCAGAGAGCGAGGCAGGAGGCTGCCTGAGGCACGGCCGAGGCCCAAAATGTCCTCTGAGAGCGTAAGGCAACGTCCAGAGGCGGTGGGGAGACAAAGCGGTTACAGGACGGATGGACGGCGAGGGATGGCACCAGGTAAGAGGAGGGCGCAGAGGGTGGGAGGCAGGTGGATGGGTGGCCCTGCCAAAAAGGACTGGGAAAGCGGTCCCCATCGGCAGGAGGAGGGACGTGGGCTTGGTGACTAAACTTCTTGTAAAAGGGGGTGGAGAAAGGAAAGGGAGGGACAAGAAGAGGGGAAAAAAAAAAACCTGCATGTCAAGTCTGAGGAAATGCTGTGGGAACTGCAGCCAGGCGCCCTTTTTTTTTTTTTTTTCTCTCTTCTTCTGCTTCTTCTCTCTTCTCCCCTCATGTAGCTGAGAGGAAGGAAAGGAAGAAAGAGAAGTAGCTAGCTCAAATGTGCCTCGCTCTGCTGCCGGGGCGCGGGGGTTTGGCTGGAAGAATCTAGTTTCTCTTCGGTGGCAGGAAAAGGAGCCGCAGGAGGAGGCAGAGACGGACACCCAGACATGCCCGTCCCATCAGGCTGCTGGCTCCTTCTCCTTTGCCTCGCTGCCGCTGGCAAACAGGTAAGGCTGTGCTGCCAGGGCTGAGCTGGAGGAGGGGGAAGGCGGGTGTCGCGTCTCACCCGGGGAGGTTCGGTCCTTCGCTCGGAGGAGGTGGCCAAGTCGGCGCTCGTGGCATCTTGCACCGCCGGCGCTGGCGGAGCGGGTTTTAGCAGGACAGCTTCGCCTGCCTTTTTTTTTTCCCTCTGGTTGTTCGGGTTTTGGTTTTGTTTTTTCCCTGTGACTCGCCCTGTCTCGCAAGCTTCTCTCGCTTCTTTAAAATCAGAACAGCCCAAACCCAAAGCTCCAAAGGAAGCCAGAGGATCTGCAGCAAAAACGGTCTGCTCCTGCCCAGGGCAGGGTGTGAGAAGCCAGAAAATATTTGCAGTGAGGTTGTTGAGGGATATAATTTGCATGTAGAGTAAAAATAAGGCAGACTCCACCCTACCAAGCAGATTTATTCAAGAGAGCGTGAGTATGCTTGGACCTCAGACGTGGGATGAGCGTGTATGGTCCTCGCAGCCCAGCCACAGCCCTTCAGCCCCCCCGGAGGGGTGCAGTCCCCCTCGTGCTCTGACCACCCCGCCAAGCCGAATGCAGGCAAACCCTGAGCAGCCCCGGAGGTGGGACGGTGTTGTGACCCCAGGTCCACGGGTGGAAGACTGAGGCCAAACCGGTTACGCGACTCGCTTGGAGGTTCACGTGCCGCTCGTGACAGAGCTGGGAACCAAACCCCGGTCCCAGGTCAGCTCCCCCAAAAGGGCAGCCCTTTCCTCGTAAGGGGAAAGACATGAGCGAGGTTTGGTTCTGCAGTTGTTTGCAAACTGAGCGTGCTCTTTTTGCAGCTTTGTGCAATGCCAGGTGGCTCATGGTCAGCATGTTTTACGGTTGGGATCGTTGCTGGTCTTCCCCTGTTTTCAGACAGACCATTTTCTACAGCCAGCTCTTGCTCAGCCTTGTGAATGGCATACATTGGGTTTCCTCCAGTGGTTTAAATTTGCAGAATCTTGCTTTGCTTTTTCTAATTATACGGCTTAAGAATTATTCCTTTCCCTTTGGGTTATTTAGACCCTTCTAAACTGTTTGCAAATCCCAAGCTACAGGCACTTTATTTTCTCCATTAATCAATATTTGGCAGCCTCGCTACAATTTGTATTTCTTTCATTTGAACTTCTAGTATTTCTCTGCATCTCATTGTTCTTGATTAGTTGTGTCATTTTTAAGTGCTTCCTTCAACATGGTGCTGTAACCAGTCCATGGCTGGGTTCCCTGAGAGCAAGGTGCAGCTTCAAGGAAAAAAAAAAAAAGAAAAGATAAAAAAAACCAAAAGAAAACAAAAAAACCCTCTGCTGTCTACAGTTTCCAATTTAATGTCTGACCGCATAGTCCAGAGAGCCTTCCCTCTGGATCCCTGGTCCTAAATATGTTGCCTAAAACCACACCGGCCTTCTTTCCCCCTCTAAAACATATGTTTCATGCTGTCCACCCTCGGTCCTTAGGCTTCTCTTAAATTGCTGCTTTCCAGGTGTCCTCCATATGTATATGAATGAGCCTGTATATTTCAAAAGTGATTTTTACATCATAGCTTTCAGGTGGTTTGTCCCATTCCTCAGCATCCTCTTTATCTGTCTCTTTTTTTCTGCCCTGGTGTTCAGGACTGTGATCAATGCAGCATGATGAGCAGACCTCAATGTTCTTCGTACCTTTGCTTCAGGTCACTAACCATTACATATTTGCTTCCTTCTGGAGCCATTTAGATTTGGGGCAGTTGGTCCCTTTGGAATCTCCTCATTGCCTGGAACCTGCTCAACTCTTGACCAAACCTTTTCCATGCTATAGCTCCCAGCATGTTTCGGGTACCCTGATTTAGGAGCCAGGAGGAGCTCTTCGTTATTTCTCACCTCTCAATTCATAGCCTTTCAGAGGATGCAAAACAGGGAACTTGTATTTATTTGGGGCTGATGTGTAAAGTCTTTCCACTGCATTCAACATGTGCTTAATTCTGAGTCTGTAAGTGGTTGCACAGGATGCAACTTTCCATTGCTAATGCCTTTGGACAAGTAGCAGTACCAAATAGCAGGGGGCTCCAGGAAAGTTGCAGTGTAAGTTTACATAGGATAAGCCATACTTTGTCAAAGAGCCCGTTAGTCTAATATGCTGTCTGCAACAGTAAGCAGGACCTGCAAGTCAAGAATGTGAAAGCAAGGCAAGCCTGGAGAGATGCTGCTCCCAGCCAGCCTTTCAGGTTCTCCTTTGCTTGACTGATTTGAACAGTGGCTTCTTATCAGAGTGCTGCGTTCTGATGGAACAAATTGTGACAGTAGGTGTGGTAGGGCTGAAGTTTGTCTGATGCACTTCTGTTTAGAGTCGACAATATGGTGGGGTAGTGGTAAGGCAGTGATATTTGCAATGTATATTTCCTGCGAAGAATGAGAAACACTTGGAAATGTAAGTTGATGAGTACTCGTAATTCTGCTGAGAACAGACATGATCATCGTCATCATTTTCACCAAAGAGGAAACAGGAACAGAGAATTCATGACTTGCTCTAGGTCACACACGGAGCTTGGAGCAGAACTGCTGGGAGGAGAGCTCAGCCCTCCTTGTCTTGTGCTTCAGCCACAAGATGATCTTTCCAAGTGATTTGTCTTGGGCACCTGTTAGAGGACCCGCTATTTTGCTTTCTGAAGCATGATCTGCTCAGCTTCTTTGTACAGAATAGTCACATCCCTTCCTTGCTTAACACCGGTGAAAAGCATAAATGTTTCTATCAGGTAGGAGTTAAAGCCTGTGAGAAGGTGCATTTGCAAATATGCAATAAACCAGTTGCCTGGTTTAATGCTAAGGACTACTCTTCCCTTCTGTGGCCATGGGATGGGTTCTTCCACTACTCTGTAATATTTACTTTATCGGGAAAGTTTCTCAGTGCAAGCATCTGGAATTCTTTGTAACCTAGAAAAAATTTGGCTAAAATATAGATTATCTTTTAACTTCCTAAAATACACAGTGTTTATGATGAGAGGGGAAAAAAGAGCTTAAAAATGTCTATGCTGTGTTATATCACAGGCTCTCCTGGTCCAGTATTCCCACTCTGATCAGGACCAAAGGAATTACTCAGTAGAGCAAAACTACAATATCTGATCTAAACTCCTGGATTTATTCTGTTGTTAACAGCATGGGTTTCAAAGTTACTGTAATTCAATTAGTTCACTTGTCAAAATGCCCTTGCAGGAACAGTTCCTGCAAGGGAAACTGCAGAGTTTTTCATTGCTTTGCAGTTTCCCCTGGAACATGTGAAAAATCTTACAGAACCTCATATAAAAGGAATATAATGCATATAAAACTGAACCAATCCACAATTTAAGAAACCTCTGCCACTTTTCTTTTCATGTTAAGTATCACCTTCCTGATGTGATTCATTCTTTCCCACAAATGGGACCAAAACAAACCTTCGCCACATTTTCACAAGGCAGTAGAACTCAAAGCTTATCAGCCATCTCGAGGGTACTGACCGACATCATTTATGGCACAGGGCTTTCTTCATGGTATGCCAGAAGAAAAAGAAATGCAGGTCAAGCGGAGAGATTAACTGTGGCCCTAAGGATCTGTTTCTATTGCCTGTTACTCTCATGCCAAGCACCCTCAAGCTCAGGAAAGTGGGATGTAATTTGACCACTCTGCAAGAACCAGTGCAGATGCTAAAAGGGATGTGCGCATAACTACAGCGTAGAAAATCACGAAAACCTTGAAATTGTGCCCTCTGGCATTTATACCTTAACGCTATTTAGAGGAATCACGTTTGAGTCGCTTTGCTACGTTTACCCATCTGTCCCTTGCAGTTCAAGTGGTGGAAGACCCTGCTGTACTAGGTACATGCGTAGATGCAACAAAAAGGTAACCCCTGCTGCCAGGCTGTCCTCCTCCTGCTCCTCCTTGTCAACTTGCTCCCTGTGTGACCAGGTCTCCAGGAGGTGTTTGAGGTGACCAGAGCCAGGAAGGTTCCTGCCACCGCATGCTGTGACCGCAGAATCCAGACCTCCTTCCATCCCACGCCCCGAGCTGCAAGGGGCCGCTCTCCAGCGCGGAGGAGGTGGGCGGTGGGGACAAGAGGGAAACGGAGATGGCTGGTTCATCACGTCCTCGGCTGTGACCGTGCTTCTTGCCCAGGCTGCCCCTTTCTTTTCAACGGAAACTCAACTTGTCAAGCAGCGCTGGTTTCTGCCGCAGCTGCTCACCCTCTGGTTTAAGGATGCACTGGTTGGTGTTGCCTGCACGGAGAAGCAGCTGCTCTGAGAATGGGTCATTATTACTGACGGAAAGCGCAAAGGCAAATATTTGTGTGCGATAAATGCAATATGAAAATGAAGTGCTGTTTAACCAGGTTGCACTATGGACTTGGGTAGGCCTCAGTCTGTACGACACAATAGCCTGCCTGCAAGAACTTGCCCATTTTTATGACTTACTCTTCTTTGAAAATGGTCCAAAGTTCACGTAGTAGAAGAAAGACTTGTTGGATCTCCAAGAGCAGCGATGGCTGAAAGTCGCAGGGTGGGCTGCAGGAGGGAATCCTGCTCTGCAGGCTGCGCTGGCACCCAGGGCACTCTGCTGTTGTGTCTGCTCCATGGCAGCAGGGTTTGGTGTGATGCTTCAGCTCTGGGGAAATGCAAATTTTCCTGATTTTTCTTTGTTCATGCGTCACCGCAGTGCGCAATCATATTTGTGAAGTGGTGCCTCACAGAGGCCTCAGCACCGCACCAGAGGAGCGATGACGACTTGTCCCGGCGCTCCGGGACATCCTGGTTTTTGTCCCATACCTATGCAGCCACCTCAGCTGCGCTTCACAGTGCTTCCCATGGTTATTCTTGTTGTTTGCCTTGTCAGGGCGTGAGTTCTCTGGGCCAAGGGCTTGGCTTGCTTTGGTGTTTGTATAGCCCTTAGGATGTCGTGGCTGCAAACAAAGCCAAAGAGTCATTAATCACCGCAGGATAGAGCCTCATCCATTTCCCACCCAAGTCACAGGGAGGTCTGCCCACGCGGGCCCAGGCGGGGAGCAGAGACGTCCCCCCGGCCGGCTACCGTCGCACAGGCTGCAGCATCCAACCCTCCTCCTTATTCTCTGGGTCTTCTTCTGCCCACGGCCTCACCGGAACCCCCGTGGTGGAGGCACGTTCCCCACACCGCTTGGCCAAATGCGTTCGTGGTGGGTCCCTGCCTCTTCCCCGCCATGTCCCCGGAGGCGAGGCTGGAGCAGGGGCCGCGGCAGAGGACGGCAGCACAGCGGGTGAGAAGAAAGCTGAGACCCAGAGCTGCCTCTCGGCTCTGCTAGAACCCGCCGGCTGCTCCCCTCTTAAAATCTAGATAAAAGAGACCAGGAAAGGCTATGTTCGGTAAAAGAGCCAAGCTGGCCGGTTTAATCCACTCTGTAAGAGCCAATTAGCCAAGGAGGGGGGGAAAAAAAAAAATGAGGTCATTCACCCTCACCACTTTGTGGCTACTCCAAAAGAAAAAAAAAGTACATAGGATCTGTTCAGGAATGACAAAGAACAACATTTGTGACTACAGATGGGTGCAGAATATATTTAGTCAGTGGTCAAAGTGGAGGGAAAAGAAAAAAAAGTCTTGTACGGAAAAAAAAATACTGTAAAGTTTTGTTAGGCAACCCATTAATCTGAAATACAGATAGGGAAAAATGTGCTACTAGGTTCATATGAAGTCCTAAAAATTGCTTATGTAGCACAGAAGGGAATCTATTTTGAGCACGTTATTATGCCACAGCAAATAGTTTTGCCTTGTGAACATCATGTTCTTCAGTAACTTTTCATTGTTCAGTAGCAAGGATGAGATGATTCCTTGAATCTGCTCTCACAGGAAAAAAAATTGTCCCCTGCCATACCACGGGTAGTAAAACAGGCTGCTTATGGAAACGAGCCAAAGCCTGTTCAAATCAGGGAGGAATATTTCCACTGACTTGACTGGCTTATGGTCCCTGGCAGAGCTGGTTCCTTGTGGCGACATCTAAAGAGTAAATTAACCAATTCTCAGCCCAGTCCTGAGCCCTTTAATGAAGGCAGCAATTCCTTCATGATGGAGAAGGCACAGATCCAATCATGCAATTCTTACTATAACTCACACCAAGGCAGAACAGTCCGTGGGTGTTATGTGCATCCCCTCTATATGACCATCATCCAAAATAAGGGTTACAGCCCTACCACTACCATTCGTATTTCTGCCTGCAGAATATTCAGCATTTCTTCCATGTGCAATGCTAAAATCCAGGAGAAGGAAACCAAAGTAGAACATCAGGTGGTGAAAGCAGGCTTCCCCTGTTCTTTACAAGCTTTTTAATTCTCCCCAGCAGTTCAGCTACAATTGCAGGGTCTTGCCTCACACCAAATTGGTTAATACGTTATATTCCACTCTGGTGGCATGCTGGAAGGAAAAGGTACATAAACATGCAGAATTTTTAAGCATAGAAAGTCCCCATTGAACTCCTAGTCTGGTGTCCAGAAATAGCCAAGCCCAAAAAATCTGTCATGTTCATTTCTTAAGAGTTGACTTCAGTTGATGAAGCATAGAAAAATAATCTGCTGAACTAAAATGCAAGAGGAGTGTGCTCCCCATAAATGATTGTGTCTTTAGTGCCTTTTTTAGTATTATTATTATTTTGATTAAGCGTGAATGGGTGTAGAGATACTCATGGCGAGCCATTGAGACTGTACCTGGAGTTGTGCAACTGCTAAGCTTTTCTATGGAGTGCTGCTCTTGCACCTGTTTAATCTAGAAGAGATTTGTCTTTTCAGGCCTTTTCACAAGTACATCTAGGTATTAGCTTTAGTAATGTCATTATTGTGCAGTTTTTATTTCTGCTTGTTATGGACTGTTTTCTTGCTGTCAAGCCTTTTTGTTAAATATTTGAGTTTGGTTAGCTTTTGGGTTTTACCCTCTGATTCATCTTTAAAATATTCTATTCTACCTCGTAGCTATTAGTCTTTGAATTGCTGTGGCAGTGGGGACACGTAGGTTAAAACATGAGGTTTTGCACCAAAGTGCAGGCAACATGCAGACGCTACCGACCACCCAGTCGATGAAAATGTTAGGTGTACCCTTCTGTCGGTTGTATGAAGAAGGCTTTGTGTCTGAATGATGAATGCTGTGCATGTGATGGCGAGTTTTCAGTCCACTGAAGAAAGCTGGCTGATTCGCAGGTTTGGTCGGTAGCCGTTTCAGCCCTGCTATCTATCACCTCCGTCATCTCCCATATGATACACCTGAGGTTCCTGTCTGCCTTACCCCCACCGCCCTGCTGCGAGAGTGGTCAGTGCGGCACTTCTCCTTCGCGTAGTCTGCCGGCTAGAAATAACTCTGGTGGGTTTGAGATTGAGAAGACTGGTCCTTCCCGTTGGCAGAGCAGCACCAGCTGCTCAGGTGTTTGCTTTTTGCTGCGTGCTAAAACAGAGGGGCAAGGGGAAGAGTCAGGATGGGGCTTCTACCATCGTTTGCCTGCTTCCTGGCTGCAAGTTACACTTTTCTCTTGACCTCTTTATTATCGGATTTATCCCTCATGTTCCTCCTAGCACCTTTAGGTATTCAGGCTCTAGCAGGGTTTCAAGGACCTATTTTTAAGAGTGAAATAATATTTAGTTTTTAGCTGTTGCCATTTCCCGGCTATATGTTACCACGTGGTGGTAGTTCTGTGATGTGGTTTACTGGTCACTGGAAAGTTGACATCACCAAAAGCATTTCATTCACAATCTAAGATTTTCGTGAAGAATTACAGACCTGTGAGCCAATAACTGGAATTGCAAAGCTGTGCCTTGTGTGCTGCTTTGATTGAATTTTTATCAACGGTGAAGACTGCCTGTGAAGGAACTGTTGCATTCAGCATCCATGTGATTGTGATTAAGTTTTTAACATAAGACTCTTCTTTCCCTTTATAAACTCACAATTGTAAAAATTTCCAGAGTCGTTCATTGTGCGCATTACTATTAAGCGCCTCCATAGAGTGCCTGGGAGCACCAGCCACGGAGCAGCACCCATCAAGAGCCTGATTCTATTTTTATTCTTAAATAATTTTTTTAGGCAAGCCTCTGAAACTGGCAATGAGCTGAAGAAATCTGGGTTTTGCTTAGCGATACTGCTGACCCAAATCAGGTAGGAAGCTGGAAGGCTGTGGGCACACAATTGGTACCTGTAAGAGGAGAGGGAGTGGCTCATATTTGAAGGAGAAAAAGCAGCAGATGACTGCAGAGGCCATCCTAGCTGGATACCAGGGTGCTGCACTTGCAAGGGCTGCTTCAGATCTGGAAATGTTGGTCAAAGCTCAGTCCCCATGATGAAGACAAATAAAGCCCCAAATCCACAGAAATATTACAGTTCTCCAGCAGGCCAGTCTAAGGACCTCAAAAGCAAGTGGTTTGAATAAACTCAGTCTCCAGAGTGTAAAGAACAAGTGGTGTGCAATGCAGGACAGACCACAGTTGCCTCTCCTATAGGTACTTTGGTTCTGTAATATTAAGTGGAGAAAAAAATGTGCTTTGCTCAGTAAAATGATGACAGATGACTTGAATACTCTCCAGAAACAACTACACTCAGCAAGAAGGTGTCATCTTAAGATAGTTACCCCTTGACATGTCCCTTTACATCTCAATTTTTGCAAAACTACGATTATTGCTAATGAGCCATCCTCATTGAGGCCTCAGGTTCTTGTTCAGAAGTGGCATGGGAAAAAGGCTGTGGAAACCCCCGAGCTTGTTCTTCCAGATTTTTTTCTTTCAAAGGGAAGGGGCCCATGCAACTCTATCTTCTCTGAAACGTCTGTCTGGATATTCATCTGAGCGAGAAAGTAATTTTAGCATCCATGACACACAGCTTCTGCTGCCATCTGATTGCTCAACGGCACCAAGAATAAATATTTCCTTAAGCCTGAGGACAGGAATCTGAATGCTGCTGGTTCCCCCTTCAGAAGCACCTGTGTGTGTGTGTTTTTTCAAGGTCTGAGTAACACAGTGGTGCTTTGTAGCTCTGAGTCATCGAAGCTCTCCGACCCTACAAGCACACTCTTGCTTCGCGTCCTTTTCAACGAATAGGCAAAAACAAAAGAAGCTGAAAAGGCTATCTGCAGCTCAAGACCAAAACACAGTCCTCCTGCAAACCTTGACATGATCATGCCTGTTTTTCCAAAGAAGTCAATGGTGCTACTCATGTGCTTAAAGGTAAGCAGGTGTTGGCGTGCTTTACCGAACTGGATCCACCAAGCCTGGAGGAGGGTTTGTCTTTTTTCTCCCCCTGGACTCTTCCCCTGTCAGATATACTTGTTCTGAGGTAATGTTAATCAAGCAGGAAAGCCGACTTTTTTTAGGAAATGGTGCAAATCTGTGTGCTTTCCACACTTTTTAAGTGACAAATTACATTTACACAGGATACTTAGAGCACTTTGAAGCACTCATTTGCATGTGGTGGTGGTATTTAATGGGCAACTTCATCAATAGCAAGACCATTAAAGGAATGACCAGGCTGGGTTTTGTCTTACTTAATCACTTCAGAGGTGGTTGACACCTTCTTATTCATCAAGGCCCCTTCTGTCTCTAGATAAGAGCTTGGTGATGTCCAAATCCCTCTGACCCACGAGCCAGGACCCGATGAGAGGAAGGATGTTCCAGGGGTTACAGGGCAAACTTGAGACTTGGGAGACTTGATTTGGTTTCCTGTCACCTCTGTAAAGCCAGCCAGCCTCCGGGTGCGAGTTCCTCATCTGCGAACTGAATTGCACTTCCCCGTCTCGGAAGGACTCTGTGGCGGGAATGCGCTGGTGATGGCGAAGGTCATCGTGCTGCCAGCAGCACGAGTACTTCTCAGCCCCTGAGGGAAGCTGACGTACAGTTCGACGATGAGACACACACAATCCCCTGGCAGAGGGTTAAACGGGGGCTAACCTGACTTCAATGGGGCTGTGTTAGCAAAAGGGCCCAAGTTCAGCTCCCACCCTAAGAAAACCCCGGGTTGCTTTTGTTTCCCTTCCTGTCCTCTCTGCCCCCAGTTTTCATGCTCGGCGGCTCCAGCCAGTCCATACCAGCCCAAAAATCCCTTGCCTTCTGAAGGAGGCTGGGCTCACATGGAGGTTAATACATGGATGCCAAGAGCCTCGTCTTTACGCTATTGAGCATAAATCAAAGGAGGGAGTATTGCAGCTCTGTGAATGCATTGGCTTGTGTGAAAAAGGGAAGGACACGGTCGCAGAAGAGACTACTTATTGATAAAGAGCGTAGATTTATGCAGCTGCAGCTGTGAGTTATAACCTAACAATAGCCCTCTTTATATGGTAAAGCATGGAGGTATGAAACGATTTCCAAAAGGTGGCTGAGCAATTAGCCTGCTCCCTAGCATCGGTGCCAGGGGATTGCTGCTGCTCCTCAGGCTGAGTTGTGATTCTCGGAAATTATTCCAGACCCTTTAGCTGAATGCTCTTTAGCAGATTTGCATATCCTTCCTTAAAAAGGATGACTTTGCCCTTGTTTGACACTTCAGTAATTTTTTAGTCTTTTCTGCTAAAGAGGAACTATCAAACTGGGGCAAACAAGGAAGAAGAGGATATTCTGTGCCAAAAATGAGTGGCTGGACCTATTGTTGGTCTCATCACTTTTGTTGCCTTTTCAGATGCCCGGGAATAGAAAAGCAGTCACTCAAGACCTTGTCTCTGCTGCTCAGTCCCGCAATGTTGCCTCAACCCTGTGCTGGCCAGTTTAGTGTTTTAGCAGATGCCACCTGAAGTGCCTTGCAGAAAACGAGCTCCTTCGATTACAGGAGTATTTTCAGTGTTTCCCCTGGGACATGGAGCAGTGTCACTGTTCAGCTGCCAGGCTGGCCCAGCTTTCCATTTCCTAGATTGCCTCTTGCCTCGCCAGCACTGATCGTTATCTTGCACCCCTCCTGGGAGGTGCTGCACAAACATGAAATGCAATGTTTGTTCCAAAAAAACGTATAATCTAATCACGAGAATGGTACTGCTAATGAATGCAAAGAAAGAGACAAGGAAAAATAAGACAACAGAAGATTTCTTGCAAGACTAGACTGTTAATTGGACCTGGGGTTGTTGTAATGGTAAGAAAATGGCTATAAGTTGTTTATAACCTGCAAAAATATAGAAACTCAAGACCTCTGACCCGATGTACTTATTCTGTTCCTGACACAGCTAGCGCAGTTTTGATAAACACAAGTCATGCACCAACCCATGGCTCAAACTCCAGGCCAAAAGGTTGTGTTTTAAAGAAAAATTTCAACCTTTTGGGTCATCTTTAAGTTACAAGACCCTTCCCAGCATTAGAAGAGGACAAGGTGCTTAGGGAAAAATATTCTCTGTTAGAGATGTTGCTATTGCTGAAACTAGAAAAGGAGGAAAGAGGAGAAGTAAAGACTTGGAGGAAACAAGGGGAGAATGCTAGGCAGAGGAATGGAAACCAGTATCAGTAGGCACAGGGCTGTCATATGGTATTAGATAGCAAAAGTTCCCTTTAACCAGCAGCAGCAGCTTTATTGCAGCTTTCTCAAAGTAAATGAGATTTTAAGTACTCTCTCCAGTAAAGAAGGATTCCTTGCTACAGGCCAGATTTTGACTCATCTTATCTATATTACAAGATCAATAACTGGCTGTAAGGTGTTGAGTTTGCCTGGAGGACTTCTGCCGGGAGACTCCCAGGCAGCCAAAGCAGGTTAAGCGAGGGGCTGGGCACGGTGCTTGGCTGGCCAGGGTCCCCAGCATGAGCCTTGCCCCGAAGCCTGGCCAAGCGAACCGTGGATGTGGGGCTGTGCGTAGGACCACCGTGCGTACAGGCAGCCGAGGGCAGGGAGGGGGTGTGACGGCCTGTAAGAGCTAGAGGCAGCGCTGCTACCTGCTTTGATCTGCTTTGCAGATGCCCTCTCATTTAACGGGTTCAGGTGGTTTGGGGGTGGTGGTTTGCATTGGTTTTGTTTTGGTTTTTGAGAACAAAAAAGCTGTTGGCTTAATGGTGTCACCTCTCTGGATGGCTGCCTCAGTTCCATGAGACCATCTCTGCAGGACACAGCGGGACCCACAAAAAGCTGCAAAATTGAAGTCCGATATTTTCTGGGGCTAGCCAGGAGTATTGTGTATCCCAGCGGGAAGCTGGGAACTTCTTCTTTTTCAGGCGTATAAATCGTTCACCTTACTTGTTTGCTTAATGCTATACATTAAAACTGTCAGTTGCCTGGGTCTTGGTCTGAGGTCATATCTGTGGAAGAGACTACAGAAGTATCTGTATGCCAGGTTTTTTTCTTTACAATTGTTTTGAAGTCAGGTTTCAAATAATAGAGTACTGTAAGAAAAGGTTATATAGCAGGCCAAAAGTTCATGACAAATTGCAAGATTGGGTTATTTATCACCTGGCTGTATTACAAGTCCCTGTGTGTACAGCACCAAGTACATATTCTTAGCGTGTCTACAAAGCAGCTTTGAAGTCATAAATGTTGGGCAATTTTTATTGCTTAGCTATCCAAAATGCTATAGAGAAGAAAGGGTTTCCTCCTCTCTGCCAGCACTGTGACTAGATAGGTCTGAAGCTCTCCAGGTATATTGGTTCTCATGTCCTCTCTCTCCTTCTCTGCTCCAGTTGTCACTACAAATCACTCCGCCATGTGAGAACGAACAACACTATGAATACTCTGGACGGTGCTGCACAAAGTGTGAGCCAGGTACGTGAGCACTGGGCTGTACCGGCTTCATAACTGAAAAGCTCGTTAGAAACAGCTCCGTGGGTCAGTAAGGCAGTTTGCTCTTGTGACTCTGCTAATCTATTGGCACATGCCCTTGTAGATGCATGATTTCAGGCTTATGAGTGCCTTCTAGTGCAGGAGTGGTCCTGCTGACCTCAGCAAAAGCCATAGCAGCTATTTTGTTGGGATAGCACTTAACCACTACGGGAGACAGAACAGCTTGATTCTCGTGCATGTAGATAGGACTGCTCCCAGGCTGTAAGCTTCGCAGATGTGTCAGTGCCACACTAAACGGGAGCCAGGCTGAGGAAATGAAAAGGTGGCAAGAAGAAATGATTTGTGTACAGCAATGTTAGCCCAACCTGTTATTTTCCCTAAGCTCCTTAGACAGCTGGCATGCAACTTGCAAATGACCTACTTGTCCTTCTCTCATTCACAGGAAAGTATATGTCTGCTAGATGCACTGGTACTTCTGACAGCGTGTGCCAGCCGTGTGGCCCAAACGAGTATATGGATGTCTGGAATGAAGAAGATAAATGCTTACTACATAAAATATGCGATCAAGGTGAGCTGTTCATACCGAAGAACTTTTTAATCCAAATTAGTGAAGCACGAAGGTGGGAAAGTGGATCCAGGGAAGTTGCTTTGTTCAGGTACCCAACACTGGAGGCTGGGCTTGCAGAAGAGCCTGGCGGAGAGGGAGGTCCCCAGACAGCAGAGATTCTGTGCTGTGCTGAGCACCGCGACCATGGTCTCCATGCTGCTGATAATGATTATCTCCACTGGGGCCATTCACTCCTGTGAGTTGGATCTTAAAGGTTGTCTTTTTGCCCAGTATATTGCGCATTCACTTCCCCTAACACGTTTGTCTCACCCTTGCAAAAGCTCTGCTTATTTTCTACAGCAGCTACAAGGAAAAGTATTGCTCAGGAGTGCAATCAGTGAGGAGCCCCGTGCTGATCAAGGGTGTCCCATGCTTCTTGAAGGATAACATTTCCTCTAACGTGAATGGGTTTGCATCTGTCATTCAAGCAAAGCAAATAGGTAGAACAGTAGATTCATAAACTTGAGGCTTATTATCAGAGAGATTTTTACTCCCATCTGCTTTCTCTTTTAGGGAAAGCTTTGAGAGAAGTGAACCCAGGGAACAGCACGTTCCAGCGGCAGTGTGCTTGTACGATGGGCTACCACTGGAATGAAGACTGCGACTGCTGTCAGCGAAATACCATATGTGCTCCAGGATTCGGAGTTGAGCGTCCTGGTAAGATACAGAAGGGGGACGTATGCAGTGAAATGTCCAGCTCAGGCCTACGGGATGAGGCCAGCATCTTGTGGGTTGGTGATGGTAGAGAGGATACTTTAGAGTCTCAGATGGCTATCAACAGAAGATGCATATCTGAGTTATCATTACAACTGCATGTAAACCTCGTGGACTATTTGCATTTTGAAGGCTTCTACCTCTGTAGTTTAAACAGTTTCTTGGATCAAGTGACTTTTGCAAGCTATCACGTGGACATGGCAGTGGTTGCAATGTGTTCGCTGCATTTCTAATGTTTGCTGAGGTGTCTGACTGTGAGTCACTAGGTCATGCATTGCTCTAATATGCAGAGCAGCAGTCCATTGGGGATTGTTCTTAGGGTGGATTTGAAATCAGTTTTTGTCCAACGACTTTGCTTTGCCATTTTATAATGTTATAAGCAAGTTAAAAGCAATTAATACCTTTCAGGTAGCACAGGTATTCTGTTTTAGATGACTTGTAATGCAAAGATTTATTACAGATGTGGAAAATAGAGACAGTCAAGTTCAGAGTTGTAATGAACACTGGGAACAGCTGTGCCAAGCATGAGGAACCCCCAAAAAGCAGCACATAATAGAGTAATGGAAGACGAAATGCTGCATGGGCCTGGAGCACAGTGGTGCTGGTTTTTCTCCAGCCTAGCAAATCCTGATACAACATTTTGTTTACTGTGGCTTCATAGAAGTGACAATACCAGTTAGCGTCGCTGTCTGTGGCATAGCATCGACACAAGGAAGCTAGTGGAAGGGGAAGGATATAATAGATATGTGTTATTTTACAATAACTGCAAATTGCTCCTGGTTGTTTCTCATTTTGATGATGTAGAGAAGTGCTCAGGTGAGACTAGCATACTTTTTTCTGCTTACATGTGACTGTTATTGCTGCTGTAATGTAATCTAAGATCCTTCTCTCTTCAGGGAAGCTTTCGGGGGGGTTGGCAGGGGGGTGTGTGGAGCAGGAGGATGGGGAGCCTAGTCACCTTCCCCTCACCTGAAAGGAACCCACGGAAACTCAGCTATGAAGTTTTTCTTCCTTTACTACACACAGTGCAACAAGATAAGGACACAATGTGTATACCATGTCCCAGAGGCTACTTCTCAAACGTCGCTTCATCTACTGACGAGTGTAAATCCTGGACCAAGTAAGTCCCTGTATCTTGTAAAAGGCCCACAACAGCTAGAAGGCAGGGAGAAACTCGGGCAAAAGCATTTTACAGTGGGATGTTTCAGGCTGTCTGCAGAGCACACAGAGCATCTCTGTCGGCTGTGCAGCAATAAAGGCATTCTCACACTGAAGCTTGAATTCTCCTTGCGGGGAGCAAGAGAAAGCAGTAACAACAGAATTGCTGAGGTGACACAGCTGAAAATAAAGAAGGTGTCTGATGTTCTTAAGGGTGGGGAAATGCAGCAGAAATGTTGCATGTTACAACAGAAAGTAGTGCTCTGCATAAGTGTAGGAGCCACAACAAGCTTTCTCTTTGAGAACTTAGCCTCTTTGTCTTTCTTTTTTAGCTGTACAGCTCTAGGAATGGCAGAAATCGTGCCTGGGACCGATAAGTCAGATGCAGTTTGCACAGAACGGAAGATGCCTGAGCCATCGGAAGACGGCACGTGTCCTCATACAGATTATCTGTTAGAAAGTAGCAGGAGGGAGGAGGGAGGTGTTTGCTAGGGACTTTGGCTGGCTTAACTCCATTCCCATTGTGGGTGACTCTAGGGAGAGCAGCTGTAGACCAGGACAGTGCTTTTGGAAAATCCCACCTTTAAAGACTACTTTAAGCCTGGCGGCTCTAGGGCCCAAGTCCACTACTACGCAGACCTTTACACCTCCCACCGAGGTGCCTGGCAAGCAGCATTGCTGTTATACCCATGATCTCCATCACAGTTACGGCTCTTTCAGTTTTTCAGCCTGCTGATTTCAATACACACGTTATCCATATAAAGGCTAGCAGCTTCTCTTCATGCTTATTTTATAGCAATGGATACAGTCTCAGGTGAATGTATCTCTCCCTTCTTGCCCACTGCCCATTTCCTTCTCCAGTGTGGGTATGGTACCAGGGATGCTTCTTGCCTGGCACACAATGATCCTTAATAGCCTGAGATAAAGGACAAATTTTGCCAGCTGAATTCTATAGTCTCCATGAAATGTATGTCCTCCATCCCCTGAGGGAGAGCAAGCACAGCCCATGGACACTGGCAGCTTGCAAGGGGTCTTTCAGAGGAGCATGACTGGATCACACCTCTCTGAGACACCAAGACTCTGTTTTTTGTGGAGATGGCTTGGTACCATGTACCTTCAGTAAGGCTGCTTGTCACAAAATTGCGTGAGTGCTAGAGCTGTTGTCCTTATTATAGAAACTGAAAAATCAAATAGGAAGCAAGAAAAAAAACCTCTCTCCTGTGGAAAAGCAGGTAAAATAAGCAAGGATTGTCATACTGCTGAGTACAAGCTGCATGTTGATGGCACTATCTTCTTTACATTCTGCAGGAACAAACAGGATCTTATACGTGTTGATTGTCGTCTTGTTTTTTGTGGCACTAATTGGCATTGTCATCTTCATTGTATACTACAAGAATAAGGGAAAAAAGCTGACAGGTACGTGATAGCTAATGATATCCATGAATGTGACAGCTGCATGGCTCTCTGTACTCTCTGATTTCATGGGTAACCACCAGGTTAAGAAACTGGGGAGTTATTCTGCAAGTTCTGTACTATCCCTATACCTCTCCATATGGGTACGCTTTAACTAGTGCAAAGCCAGGCTTCAAACAACTTTCCTCTAGGCAGGCAGCATATTACACTTAATGCATAACGCATATTGCTTGGCAGCCTTCTGCAGCCCTGACCACGGGGTGACTGCCCTCGGGGCGGACGCAACCGCTGTGTGGATGATGGAGGGCTGGTGCTGGGGGCTTTTACAGCAGCATGGCTGCTCTGCACCATGCGGCACAGCAGACCCCTTGGCCGAAGGGAAGCAGGGGGCTTTCACCACCTCCTGTCTCCTCCTTCCCACTTTCCCTCCTCCCCTGAAACCTACATCTGGACAGGTTAAAATATGGATTTCAAGACAAAGGCTTGATGTGTATTTGAAAACATGAAGGCAATGTTTTTAGCTGAAGGCTAAAGTTCTGATGAGGTATGGAAGAAATACTAGGAGGAAATAGGATAATCAGTAGAAAAATAGAAAAATTCTGGCAAAAGCATACTGGATAACAGTGGGGTACTGAATATATTGTTAATACAACAGAAATACATTCAAAAGTTACTCAAGTCTGTGTTAAGCCCTGGATCTCCTTCGTTAAGGACATACCCATATTGTTCTGTTCACTTTTTATTTTCTCCCACTAAACGTGGAAAGGTTTTCCTAGTGTAGTTTTTCCATCATCTCCTTTCCCAAGCCCTAGCAATTTTTTAAATGTTTTGGGAGCAGTGGAAGGGAAGACAGCAACCCTCTGTTGTAAAGTATATTTCAGCCTGTGTTTTAGAAATAGTCTGCCTCTGCCACACTAAACATGGGTTGTGCTAAATCTGGAATTCCTGGGATGGGCTGGAGGAAATGGTGACTCTCCTTGCAAACCAAATACGATGCAAAGCAGGTTAGGGGGGAATGCTCTTTATCTGACATTTCTGTTGCCCTGCTGCTCTGCGGTGATAGTCCTTCATTGCCTTTGCATGGTAAATCCTGCTAATCGGAGCCCCAGAGACTTGTAGGATCAGGAAGAAGCTCTGCCTGCTTGGGGTGGGGGGGGTCTTGATGGTAAATGTGCAGACTCAACATCAGAGGAACAGAGTCATTGCTGGGAACTGGCAGTGGCTATGCAGCTGATCTATCTTCAGACATACAAAACCAGCATAAGCTTCAAATGGATGTGAGACCTGAGCCCTACAAAATCTCCTGAAAGTGTAAACAGAAAACAAGAATTGCTAACTCTATTAAGTGGCAGTCTTTACCATAAAGCATTGTTGGACTTAAAGCTTTTCCTTGGGAGATACTCCAATTAAGTGAATTTCCCCATTAAGTACGCCCTGATTAAGTGGAATATGCTGTATTTGAGCCCGCTGTCCTGTGGTCTCAGTGGCTTACCTCTTCTCTCCAGGCTCCTTACTCCTGTCTGATAATGGCCCTTGGGCCATCCATGTGACTTCTCTTGAAATAGACCGTACGGCTGCAAGCGGGTCGGTATTGGGCCAGTCATAGCTTGGTGTGACATATGACCAGGAAAGAAACCCCATTTGAAGTGGAACACAGTTTAACCGTGGTCTATTTTAGGAGCCTGGAAACATTTGTTCCACAGAAATATATCCCTGTTCCAGTTACAATGAATCCTCAGCTAGACCGACGCTGGGACATTTGAACAGTCAGTAAAAACAGTCTCGCTGGTTTTTATTTAATATGATATTGCGGATTGTGAATGACTGTGGGTGTTTAGGTCTGTGGCTAACTTCAGTGGCTGCTATATGTTACAGCTACTCTTTTTTTTTTCCCTACAGCAGATCTACAGAATTGGGCTAACGAAGTGTGCAGCCAAATAAAAGGATCAAAGGTAAAGTCAAAGACGCTAGCATTTTCTCTTTGTTTTATGTTTTCCGCATGGCATTCCTGACAACCCTCCTGAAGCAGACTCCACATTAATGTTTGGCTAGAAAACAAGTTTTGATTTCCTCAAAAAATGCTCGCAGCTTTGGCTTTTTCAGTCTGGTTTTCTGTAAATGTGAGGCGTATGAAATCACCGTTCTCAAATAGCTTCTGAACCTGCTCTGTGGTTTCAGCCAGTTTTAACAGTGGTAAAAGTCTCTGTGATGATTAAATATTTATGAGGAGAAAGTTAAACGTGAGCCCACTGCTTGCTGAACACCTGAGACTCTGCCTGGGAGAAAGCTTTTCTCAATCCGAAGAGCAGGAAAAGCTTCAGTTGAGTTTGCACCTTTTTACATACCAGAGTGCTCACACAGGACAAATCTGGATTTGGGGTAACGCCAAGAAAGCCAGACATGCAAAGCATTAAGCACAGAGCCATCAGCTAAAGAAACTGGCTGAGAGACACCTTAATTCTAGTGCTCACAGAAATCCTTCTTGTCCATTTGGATGTGATAAAAGTAAGACTTTACAAGAGGGTTTGCTCTGGAAGAACACCAGATCCCACACTTGAAACACTCAGATGGAGGCACAGGTTCAAGTTCATGTGCACTGCCTGCTTCACACCACGGCCGTGGACTGAGGTGTCCCAGGTGCACGCTTCCCCCACCACCCCGTCTAGGAGCTCTGCCTAGCTTAGCTGTTGAAAGACTCAAATTCCATTGCTACAAAAAAAACCCCATACCAAACAAACACACCTTTTTGAGTAGGCAGTTCCTCTTTTGTCTCACAAGTGTTAATGCAACTTCCTGCACTGGCAGATGCTCAGATCCTCCGGGACAGAGGAGTGAATCAACAGCAATTAGGGGCTGGCAGCATTTACACTCTCTCTTCTATCCTGGAAGATCTGAACAGATGCTAGAAATGAAAGGTATCAGTTCCCAAATACCTGTCTTTACAGCACAAGTTGCATGAAGTGAAGGAAACCCTTGAATTATTTCCCAACCCTTTTTTTGGAGCTGCAACCAAAAATACAGCTTTACTTTGACAAGTACTGGCAACATGATGTTGTGGGCCTTAGCATTTGTTGTCCTAACATTTTCCAGGTTAAAGCAACCTTGCCCATGTGACTTCTTTTTTTTCTAGCTTTTCTTGGGCCCTCTGAATCAACCCAGTTTCTTTTTCCGATCATTACTGATAATAAAGGTTCTGCTCCCAGTAAGGCCTTCACAGATCAACAGCCTTTCAGACACATAGGGGGTTTCCAAACCCTTCTAAGCAGTTAGGTAGGTCTTACTGATGGTCCATAAGGAACAGCAGAATCTAGCGACTCTTTTAGATTTATTAACTCTTAAGGGCCTTCTTAAGACCTAGGAATAGTCATCTCCCAAAATTAAACGTTATTGCCCCCCAGGCCACCAGATTTTTTCTCTGAACACCCGCTGAGCACAGCATGATCAGTCACAGTTTCACAGCAGAACAGAATTATACTTCAAGACTCAAATATAGCGGTGCTGCTCAACCTCAGCAGCTCCGCACCAAGGAAGAACAGGGATCTGCTTGTTCCTTCTTTGTCTAGCAAATAATCTTCTTCTGATCTATTTCTTAATCAAGTTTTTATTTTTAATTTCTTTCAGGAGCCCCACAGAGATGCATTTGTTACCGAGAACATCACGAATGCTGCCGTCCCCCAGGCCTCTGAAGGCATGTGTCTCCTGGGCCCCACCAGCTCTCCTGCCCCTGGGAACTCATGCTGCACCAGTGGTCACGCTCCTTGCAGGAACGGGAGCCCCAGCATAGCACCATGCCAGGCGGGAGGGAACCTCCAAGAGTTTTCTGTGGTAAATGAGACTGATGATGACCATTTCCCACCAGTTCCCACGGAAGATGAATACACGGATAAGGATCTCAATACCGCTGATTATTTATCTTTGCTGAGTCGGACTGCCAGTAAAACGGTGTCATCATTTTCGGAACCGATGGAGGCAGGGGAGAACGACAGCTTAAATCAGTACTTTTCAGGGATTGGGAGCACAGAGGACATAACAGTCTCTCAAGGCTTTCACCCTTCCTCCAACACAGATGGGGCACACACTGCCACGGACAAACTTCTTCAGAAATCTTGCCAACATGCCCACAGTTGCCTGAAAGAAACAGACAACAAAGGCACAGATCATTTTGCAACAAACTGTGACTCAGAGAAGATCTGTGTGAGGTGTGGCATTTCGTACAGGGAGTCTCCCAGAAAGTGGAGCAAACCCTGTTGTGCTGCAGCTGACAGTGCCTCCACCTCCCCAGAAACTGGATCCTATGCACAGTGCACCTGTGGCCTGAATTTCCTCTCTGCTGGTCAGAGCACACTAGCAAGTGATCATAGTATGGAAGATGCATCTTCAGATAGTACCAACATGAAGTACCAGAACACAAACAGAAGCACTTCAGGGACAAACAGAAGCACTTCAGGGACAAACAGAAGCACTTCAGGGACAAACAGCAGCACTTCAGACCTCCCTCCAGCATCTGGTAAGCCCATTAGGCTTGACCTGTACCCAGTTGTATAGGATTATTCTCTGTGCTGGCTCAGTATTATTCAGAGGGTCTGATTTAGGAGAAGGGGAGAAGAACAAAATTATGCCTTTTCACTTAATCGCCCTGAAGCTAATCTGAAAAGAAAACTGAAATAGTAAGGCTATTTGGTTTGTAGTGAATTCTGCAAATTGTATGAGCACTACTGTTGGTCATGAGGGACCATTGTCCTGCCCTTACCTAACCAGCAATGCAGAACCCATCTTCTGGCTGTCACTGCAGAGGCCAGGCAATTCCTTTACTGAAGCATTTTGGTGATAGCAGGGGTGTGTATTGGAGAAGACTTAGGAGGAGGAGAGTATAGGGACCTAGATGCTGAGTCAAGAAAGGATGCATAACGCTCAGACAGACAATTGTCCATTCAACAGTCTGCTTGTACATTTTTGCCATTAGGTTTAAGTCTGGTTACATTTATGTGGTGGTCAGTGAAACTCCATCTGGAGCTGTAACCTGGTGGCCACGACCGGGTCAAAGAGATTATGTTCAATTTTCTGTTTTTAGCTCTTTCTCTTTATTTTTATTTGCTAGGATGTAAGAATTCACCTAAAAATAATTTCATACAGACATTGTTTCTCCATACACAAGTGCTCTGCCCCCTAAACAACTCTGAAACACTGTTGCAAATTTACCAATTGACTACCAGTTTACTAACTGAGTAAATGTATCAAAATTGTCAAATGAAAGCAGGGGAAAAAAAAAAAATCACTGAAGCAAAACTAGCAGAAGGGAAGTAATGAGCCTTTTCTGGATGAAACCTTCCTCCCTCAGACTTTTTTTCAGTATAAAAGTCTGCAATCTGCCTGTCATGTGTTATTAGTCATTTTAGATTATAATCTCTTGAAGTCAGATGCTCTATTTTTGTTTATGTCGATGCACTGCCAAGCATAATGAGACCTTAGTTTTGACTGGGACATCTAAGTATTACTGTAATACACGCAGCAGTCGTAAGCAGTTGCCCTTCTTTAAAACCATGTCGTGCCTTAAAGTTTCTTACGGAGACATTCTTGTCAGTCTGCCAAAACCCAAAAGCAACACTTTTGAAGGCTCTTCCTCTCTCAACATGCATGCAACGTGGGAATCTGAAAGTGTGTGGAGTTCATCTTTCCAAGACCAAATAGTCTTTCTGCTGCTTCAGTTTCCTGAAATCCTGACACAGTTTCACTGCCTGGTCTGTACAAAATTCAGCAGTAGTAAAAAGAACACAGAATATCTTTCGTTGTTGTTGGTAGGGGACTCTGAGGTACAACTGAAAGTCAAGTCATATTTGGCACTGCAGAAGTACTGCTTTTCTTTCTAAATCTGACACGAAGAGGAAGAGAAAATATTAAGGAACAATAGGGCAAATAGGAGAGCTTGGATTTAAGAGACGTGCTAGAAAGTGCCGTCTTAGATCTGCAGCATAATTCTTTACATGGGATTTTAATTGTGTCTGTGCCTTCAGGTATGTACATGCTATAGTGCCATCTGGTGAAACCTGAGCACATATACTGTGTTCCTGATTTGCCATTTTTTAGGCACGACTGCCAGAAGGTACTGAGAGAGCTGTGGGCAGTGTGCATGTGGGTTAGTTAATCTGTAGGTAATATGGCTTGCTGGCAGAAGTTTTTTCTGTCCGCAGAATGACCGTGCCTTGCTAGCAATGCCTGGTTGCACGGGGAGCGGGACAGGGCTTAGCCATAGGTTCCACACTGAAGCACCCCGGCCACACTGGGGCTGCCCGTGGAGCTGCAACATCATCGGTCATTTTGCTGGGCCTTGTAAAAGGTCCAGATGGAATAAATGTGCATGCAAAATAACTTTCTGTAAAGCTTCTCAAAGCAACTGAAGCCACCAGGCTTTGTACACAGTCGTGCTAAGACAGAATGGTACAAAAGAGGGTGGATGAACAAACAGGAAGAAAAAGGCCACGGGTAATTCCATGAAGTTTTGGGTTTAGTTCCCTAACACTCAAAATGTCAACAGAAATTGCAGACTCTCTCTGTCCTGTGAAACAACCCTAGAGGACCAAAGTAAACCTCTGGACAGGTGCCACTTACCGGGGTCACTACTGGAGATGGAGGCAAGCCTTCAAGCACTCTTTCAAACTCCCAAGCCTGGAGGCAGTCAGAACATGAAGCGTCGGTTCATGACCACCTCAAAGTCATGTGTAGGGCTACAGCACAAAGCATGAGTGCCAGAAGACCGAAGTGACTCATGATCAGGAATGGTTTTGCAGAGCCTTTCACTTCCAGATCCCAAACCAGCCCATTTCAGCAGCGACAAACAGTTCTTGACACCTAGAGGCCATTAGATGGCTCAGAGAAAATTAATCGCCTGCGTTGTTCCAGTTCTTAGTGAATAATTACCACAAAAATTAATCTGTCATTGTAATTAATAACATCAGGTATTCTGAAAAGATCAAAAGCCTGAAACACTGCAGAGAACGATGCCTTCACTTATCCTTTGAAGGCATCCCTTATACTTTCCAGGTTGGAAGCACATCTCTTAGTACAGTGCAGGAAGCTCTTGTGTCCATTTTCTGTGCTTTTGGTCCCCAAATATCCTTTTGTTTCAGCACAGTGTCTTCAGTAAGCAGTGAAGATTTGCCAGCCATGTTCAACTAAACATTATAAATGCGTTAATCTGCCTTTTTTTTTTTCCTTTCCCTCCTCACTCTCACATATATTTCTAATTTCTTGATCTCATACTGAGCACTGGTAAACTTTTCTGCAGTACCTTTTGCAAGTGACAGGCAATCTGTATAAAGGCAAACTGTTATTTTTGTACTCCTATTATGCCTAACAGTTTTGTAGATGGCAAACAGCCAAACCGAATTGAAACAGGGGAAGCAACTGGCAGGGAAAAAACTCCTGCAGAGAAAACTCTTATTGACATCTCATGTTAATCAACAACACTTGGAAAGAAAGCAAAGAGCTAGCAATGCAGTGGTTTAGCTAAAATAAATAGGATTGCTTGAGGGGGGCTATTAAGGAGATGCTCAAGTGCTACCCAGACTTGGTTATGAGCAGGCACAGGTCCTAACTCAGCACAGCTGGAGCCCAGTGTTCTTTACTGATGTGCAAACATCACCCATGGCTGCTAGAAAACCAGCATTTCTCTGGGCTGGGCCATGCTTAGCTGCAGTGAAAATGGTAATGACTCAAGGGTTGAGGAACGTAATGAGGAAAGGCACAAAATGTCTAAAAGGTGTCAGATCAGTCCACAAATAATAATTAAGTGAAGCACAGCAGGCAAAACATTTCTTAGGAAGAGTGTTCATAGGTTAAAAAAGAATTTTTTTTAATTTTTTTTTTTTTTTACTTGGCTGCTGCGGTTGTTTGATTTTCAAACTTTAACAAGTTTTTAGTTTGTTGTTGAAAGTTTGCTCTCAGTTATTTTCTTTCTGCTCTGAGTGAAGTTTATTAATTCCCAGTGCCTTGAGTCAGTGACCCAGTTCTTGTATGGCAGAAAGATTAAATTTATACTGAAAAATTTCAAACCACAGGCAGACCGACTGAAACTATAACTCCATTAGGTTGCTGTAATATAGACTCTGTCTCTCCACTGGAGTCAGTGTATATCCAGGTAAATCCATGAGGGCACTAGGTGAGTACGGGAGTGTACCTACATGGAGGATCAGGACAATGTAAGATAATTGTATAAGCTCTGTGTCATTTGGACACTGTGTGGTCTGGCATTAAGTCTTTCACTATTTATTCAATAAGGCTGCTACCTTGCCCACACGGTAGGACTGATTGTTGTTTACCAAAGGGGAAAAAAACCCCAATGTGATGCCTGGGACTAAAAAAAAAACCAAACCAAAAACTCATAATTAGATGTAATGACCATTTCCTCACAAACCGTGGGCAGAGGCAGTTTGGATGCAGCTTGTGCATAGGGCAGCACGGGCAGCACGAGTTCGTTGCGCTCCTTCTTGCTTCCCAGAATGCAATTGAGAGAGAAAATATTTCCAAGCCTTCCAGACAGGCTCCCTGTGGATGACAGGCTTCGTCCTGAGGAGGCAAAAATGGAAATAATGAAAAGGTCCAGTGGAAGGCATTGATTATAAGAGCGTTCTCATGTCACGGGGAAAAAATAATGGAACAAGAGTAAAGCCGCCACAGCAGATTAAGTTCACAGTGCTAAGCGTCCACCTCACGAGGAGAAAATATTAATCACGTGTGTCTTCTTTTCTCCCCCCTCCTTCCCCAGGAAATGTGACTGGAAACAGTAACTCCACCTTTATCTCAAGCGGACAAGTAATGAATTTCAAGGGCGACATCATCGTTGTCTACCTTAGCCAAAACTCCCAGGAGGGGGCAACGGCCTCGGGGCCGAGCGAGGAGAATGTGGGCAGCCCCGTCCAGGAGGAGAACCTCAGCCGCTGCGAGACTTTCGCCGGCAACACCCAGCACTACAAGGAGAAGTGTGCCGAGCTGCAGGGCGCCCGCCCGGCCGCGGGGCGGGGGGGGCATCGGTGCCCCACGGGGGACCGGGGCCCGTCCCGCCACGGCCAGGCCTCGCAGCCCGTGCAGGAGGAGGGGAAGCTGGGACACTTCTCAGAGAAGGCGTTGAACTGAGGCGAGCCGGTGTCCTTGCTGCGGGCCGGGGCGCGGGGCTGCCGCAATGCCGGGCGTCGCGACAGATTCGGAGACTTGTTGCCGCCCCGGGTGTCTCCCGGGAAATTTCGCGGCTGGAAAGGACCCTTGTGGCGCGGGTGCCGGTGGCGGTGCTCTCGCCGAGGAGCTCACCGGTGGGGACGGGCGCACGGGTGAAGCCGGGCGGGCTGCCTCCGTCGCAGAAGCGGCGGCGGGGCTTCCCCCTCTCCCTGGCGGGGTGGTGGGCTGCCCGCCTGGCCTCCCTCTCCCCGGTGCCTCTCCCCGGCAAGCAGCAAAGGAGAGCTGAGGAGATCCTTCGGGCCGGGGACTTTGTGAGGAGGAGAGCGTTGCAGGCCGGGCGTGCCGGGTGCTCCCAGAGAGGGGACAACATGGCGGAGGACCGCCCTGAAAGGGGGCCCTGAGCTCTGCCTCCGGGTTTTCTGTTCGCAACGAAGCTGCGCCCGTTTTGCTGGGTCTTGGGCCTCCTCCGTGCCGCTGGTGGTGGAAGGAAGCGGCGGCCACCTCTGCCGCTGAGCCGAGTGCCACCGCCAACCTTTGCCTCCCTGTGGTGATCGGGCGGGTGGCGTCGGCCCTTTCCATCTTTCCCCAAGGGAGCAGATGCTCCAGCCTCAAACCAGTGCCAGAGCCAAGATCCTGGTCTGCCCCTGATTAACTCATGGGTATGAATAGGCGTAACGCTGCTCCAAGCACATGATAACAGGCAAAATACGGCTGATATGCCTTAAAAGCATATCAGATTAATCCCGAGCAAAGAGCATTTATCGTTTTGGACTCTGATTCACCTCTGCCTTCTTGCACCTCGCCAGAGGAATTCAAACCCCTGAAGATGAGTGACGTGTGCCTGGCGTGCTGCTGCATGAATAATGTTACCAAAGTTTAAGACACAGAGCTGCTAGCAGGTGGAGGAAGGGTCTACGATAACTAGCTGTGGACATTTCCTGAGTGACAGGAGAGGGAGGGGTTACCCAAAGATGGAGAATTTAGTCAAGGTCAAACATGGTTCCTTCATCTGCCCAAACAATTTTGTCATTCCCTCTAATATTTTCATTAGTAAGCAGAGCTTTACTTAAGTAGCATGAAGCTATTTCCAGAGCTCAGCCTGTCTGAGCTGAAATCAGAGTGTAGCCACTGTCACACTGAGAGCTGATAAGCAATGGGACCAAAGGTTCAGATTTAAAGAATAATAGTAGTTGTAGTTAGAAGGAAGTCTCAGCTACTCAATTGGCTTTGGTTCAGGTCCCGTATCCTGCAGCATCCTCTAGCAGCCACTGTGGAGAGAAAGGTGAAGGGAACAGAGTCTCAAGGAACTCCCAAGAGGAAAAGAGAACATTTTTTATGATTTCCTGACATGGGGTAATTTTCTGACATTATCCTGCACATGTGAGCGCTGCAGGAGGCTATCTTCAATCTGAGCCTTCAGGAGGGTCAGTGCTGTGTTTCCTGCCAGACAGCAAAGCGATCTCTTATCATCTAGTGTGATCTCACCTGTCCTGATGGAAAAGGTCTCTGGTAGGGAGGGCTCCTACCCGGGGAGGTTATAAAGCTGAGGGGTTCACTGCGTAGCTGCTCTCTTTGCAATAGTACTGCTCTGTAGGTGAAGAGCACCTATAAAGCTGACAAGGTGACCACTGTGTCACCATGAGCTTCTCATCCATAAAACAAAATGATGGGCTTAGCCACCTTCACCTCTCAGGAGACTAATTCTGCATTATTTATATATCTGGGATGTAAAGTTCAGTACAAACGTGCAAGGCTCTCACTTAGGTGGCTGGCAAAAAGGGTGCATGAACAACCAGTCTCCTTTTCATCTCTGCATGGCCTTCAGAAAACTAGACCATCCTAGCCTAGACTCGGCCAGGCAGGTAGGTTGTCCCATTCAGTGATGGTCCAAGCTACCTCTGCCTCTTTGAAGGTGTGTAACTGAGGCTCTCTTATCTGTGGTATTCTTTTATCTTTCCTGCTGGATCCTTTACAACTTTTCTAGCCTCTTCTGGCCTAATTCTTTGTCCCCTAGGCAATGGTGCAATAGGGACAAAGAAGTAGAGCCACCATCACCTTCGTGCAAGGTGGTGCAGATATTCTCGCTCTTCATCTTCATTTTTTCAGTCGTATTTTCCTGGAAAGCATTCATGCAGGACATCAGCCCCACTGGAAAGCACCCAACCAGCCCCACTTACAGAGCAGGAGGGACTGAATTCTTGTGCTCAGCTCAGGGTAAACTACCTGTCTGCAAGTCTGTCTTCTCCTCCTTCTTCCTCTGCAGTTTTTTTTCTTCCCTTGGTTTGTATCCACCACCAGAGAGCAGGCTGAAAATCCTGATTTCAGAGAAGACAATGGGAAGTTTACTATGTGTCCTCAGTGAGGACACATTTTTCACTTGCTGAATTTCAGGATCCTACCGAGCAAGGATTGAAACTAGGATCATCAGCAAGCATGAAGAAATGGGTCATAGTGATCTCAGTGCCGTGGCCGCTCCCTCAAGGGAAATGCGATGCGCCAAGAGATCTGATTCTTTTTCTTCCTCCAGAGTCTACCCAAAAGAGAAGAAACCATCAGCATGCCGTGTGTTCCCTGGGTCTCTGCCTGGCTGCTTAGACATGGGCCCCAAAGGGACTTCTTTATCCTCATGATTTAATTTGTCATCACTTTGGAGCTGGGGCTGTTCTTTAACATCTCTTTGTACAATGGGGCCCTATGCATTGGGCACTAATTTGGAGGCTTCTGGCTGCTATTGTAATACACATAACTAATGATAATAAAAATCTTAAAGATCTACTTGAGAAAAAGTGAAGATTTTATTCGAATAGAGAAAATCAAATACATTATTATATGCCTATGCTTAATTTGACAAAAAGAAAATATCAAATGTGACTATAAAAACATTCCTGGTTAGGCTTTTGTAACATTTTTTGTATGTAGAATTGTTTTAACAAAAAGTGCTTCCCTTCCCCAGTATGTTCTGCAATAATGTACAAGAGCATCCACCCACATGCGTGGAACCAGACAGGAGCTCTCGTAGATCTGGTGTGTAATGCTTTATTGCTGAGAACTGGGCACTGATTCCAACCTATTTCTCCTGCACAGCATACGTTTTTACAAGTCTTTCAGTCTGAGGAGTCACAACATGCATTATCCATGACGAATATACTAGGTACTCTTGAAAGTCAGCCATTTCAGGCCTGGAAGGGCAGCAGTAATTCTGCATATAAGCATGGGAAAACAAGGAACAATCTTTTGTTCAAGGGCACTAGAACAGCCCTTCTTATCCCCATGGAAAACAATATGGCATTAAATATCAATACAGACAATAACTGCTGTTAATCTGTGTACTTTGCTATGTGTTTACACTGAGATTGGAAATCACTCTGCGAGGCTTACAGCATACCTGGGAGTAGCATCACTAAAATGTCGTAATTTCTACTTGTCCATTCAGGTTCCCTTCCTTTTATGATATTGATGGTATCTGAGCAACTACACCCCTGCATCTGTTATAAAACAGAATCCTGCTGAAGAACATCTCTGTGCTCATTAGGTATTTATTAGAGCTATAGTTTTATCAGATATCTCCATTCAAATTAGGCAGCAGTGCCTCCTCACCACCACCCTTAAAAACAACCTGCAACAATTGGAGAATTCATTTCTGCCAGCATGTGATACTGGATGTGGTAAAATGGCTGCAAATTCTTCTTGTGGAAAAGTTACTTCTGGAGTATGTAATATATATTATTAATAGACGCTTAATAATATTCACCAGAAAATTGAAGTGTATTTTACCAAGTTGTCTGAGGTTTCTTGCAAGGAATGCTGAACCACTCCAAATCTTATAAGATAGTTTTTCAAATCTCCTTCCAAATGGCTTTTCTGACCATCAGGAATACTTTGATGTTGACCTGGAAGGTACATGCTAAGGCAACTTGCCCACAGCGCTGCTTTACAGTGCTCTCGCTTGGAGATGTGGGCACCAGAGAGCTCTGCCTGGCAGGATTTGGCCTATGAGGATTCCCACCCCCTGCTCCCCACAATGCTAAATGCCAACAGTTCACATTCACCTTGGCTGAGTTGCAGTGGTATCTCTGGAAAAATTGAATTGGTAATTTTGTGGCAGTCGCGGTCACTGCTGAAGCAGAGGGCATGTGATCCCAGGTGCTGATGGGAACGAGTCCCATTTCAGACTGAAAGATTGTTGTGAAATGTGTTTCTCCTCTCTTCCTCTTGCCTGGTGCTATCCTAGCTTCCAGAATGAAGAGTGAGTTGTTGCTATATGAGAAATTATTTCTGTTAGAGCTCTGCCGTATGAGTTTACTCTGCCTTTGTGCTGCGGTGTCAATCACCTTGTTGAGTGGGAAGGTTGAAGCAGAAAACAAAACACAAAGGAACAGCTCCTTAACATCCCAGTTTACTTAACCTGATTGCATGGTAAAAGACACTACTTTACATATGATTGCTGAGTCCACGTTAGCAAAATATTGTAAGGGGCAAATCAAAAAGCAGCATTGCTCCCCCCAAATCGAGAGAAGGAACTGCTCTTGTTTAAGTGGCATTGCTGATCACACATAATGTCTTTACCTGAGGGGATGGTGCAGGAGAAATTCCTCTCTTCTTCCCTTTTTCCTGTTCTTGTAGGGGTTTTTATACCTTCTTATTTCCTTCCTACTTTCACCATGTATGGGATGATTTACTTGAGCTGAATATATGTTATTTTCAGTCTTTGTTATGCCTTCAAACCCATTCTCTATCCAGCAATTGAGGCTGCACTCCTCAATGAGCAATGTGCAGTTTTTGCATGTACCTTCAAAGGCCTCTGCTGTCATCCAGTGTTTGTACCCTAGGGGGTCCCCATGAGGATCTCCCCCTTGACAGATCCAGGCACATACCTGCATTTCCCATTGCTCTCATTTCCCTAAGTCTGGTTCCCTGTTTTTTTCTTCTGCAAGGCATCAAAGGTGGTTGTGGCCACCAAGTGATTGTGTCGTCTCTGCAGCAAGGTCTGCTAGCCCTCCCGTCTTGCCTTCGGGCCCTCCAGCGCTCTTGTCATATTGTCAAACATTTGTTGGTTGTGGGTTTTTTGTAAAACGTGAGCATACATGAGCATGAACATGGGGAAAAAAGCATTATTACAATTCTCTCTGACTTATGAACAAGGCAATGACAGCATAACATTAAGGAACCATGTTGTGGTAGATGAGTATGCCAGAGTATCCGATCAGATGTGTTTTAACACTGCTTTTTTTCTTCTTTTTCTTTTGGCTAGCTGGCTTATGGTTTCTTTGTTTTGGCTGAGGATTACCACAGCTTTTCTGGCTCATTCCTTAGTCTGACCACTTGATCGATCCTCGGGCATTGCACTAGTTTTTACTTGCATCAAAGTTGACAGGTCTGTTTCTATTGGTAGTCTCAGATTTCTATACATTATATGCAGGTGATCACACACAAATTTGCTCCCGATTTCAGCTTCCCAGGAAACTGTTAGAAAGGTTCCCAAGGAGGGCAAAGGAGCTTAGGAGTGTTGGGAACCACCTGTACAAGCTGGACTTATACAAGTCAATGGGACTTGGCAGAATGCATCTGAGGCTGCTGAGAGGGTTGGCCAATGTCATTGCAAAGCCACGCTTTAACATCTTTGACAGTTCACGGAGGTCAGGGGAAGTCCCAGCTGACTGGAAAAGGGCAAATATTACACCCATCTACAAAAAGGGAAAAAAAAAAAGAAGATTTGGGAAATTACAGATGAGTCAGCCTCACTTGAGTCCCTTGAAAAATTATGGAACGGGTCCTCATGGAAGCTATCTCCAGGCATGAACAAGAAGATGGCAAGTGGGAGAAGCCAACACATACCTCAGCGAACTCAACCCTCTCCTACTGTCAGCAGTTCATTGTTTGCTTTGTCATTGCTTCCATAGAGACTTGGGAGGCTGACCTTACTCGTGAAGATCAAGGCAAAGAACACGTAAGGAAAATCTTCAGGTTTCCCTTTGTCATTTGTAACTAACTTGCCAACCCCACTCAGCGGTGGACCTACCTTTTCCTTGTCATTCTACTTGCTAACATACATACAGTATGTTAGTACTTTCTTGCTACTCTTGACGTCTCTTGCCAATTTGGGCTCCAGCTGGGCTTTAGCCTTTCTCTCTGCATCTCTGTGTGCCTGAGTGGTATTTCAATATTCTCCTTCGGAAGCCTGTTCCCTTTTCCATCTCTCTCATGTTCCTTTTTTGCATCTCAGTTCTCTCAGTAGCTCACTGTTTAACCAGCCTGGTTTCTTGCTGTGCCAGCTCCTTTTCCTGCTTAGGTGGATGGACTGCTCTCGTGCTTTGAGAAAGCTGTCTCTGAAAGTCTCCCAATACTCCTCAACACCTTTGGCTTCCAAGGCAGGCTCTTCTGGGATACCTCCTACCATCTCCCTGAGCAAATTAAAATCTGCTCTTGTGAAGTTCTGGGGCTTTATTCTGCTACTTACTTTCTTCACACCCCTTAGGATGTTAAACTCTACTATCTTATCACTGCAGCCAAGGCTACCATTGTCAGTCTTCAAGTGGTCTGAAGAAGACTTCATCTGTTTCTCTTTGCCTATCAGGTCGCCCATCCAGGACACCCACCACAAGCACTCCCTTGATGGTGACACCTTTGATTTTGACCCAAAGGCACTCAGCTGACCTGTGCTCTTGTCCGCATCCTCAAATCACTCTTTTACAAAGAGCATAACCCCTCCTCTGCTTCTACCTTTTCTGTCTTTCCTCAAAAGCTTATAAGCTGTCGCTTTTGTTCTACTACAGCAATTTCCTCAGCCAGTTTCTAAAATGACAGAAAAAAAACCCCAATATTTCAGCAAGTTCCCCACTGTTGTGCTTTTGTCTTGTTACAGGTCTGAAAGCTTTATCTTGTGCCTGGGGATGGGCCTTCAAATTTCCCACCTATAGGAAGGGGAGGGTGAGAGGCAAGGCCTAGAGCTGGTACAAAGAGAAGAGGCTGAAAGAGCCGTGCTCCCTCTTCTCACTGCCCTGTGGGGATGGGGGGAGAAGACAGCAACTTGCTGCTGCTGGAGAGGACCCCTGCCCCTCCGGTGGAGGCAAGGTGAGCAGCAGCATCCCGGAGGCTTTGTCATGCCCAGTGCTCAGCACCAGGTGTAACCCTATGAGATCTGGGTCCCCTCTCTCCCACAGGGGAAACAGCAGCCGGCAAGTGATCCAGGGTTTCCATCAGATTAAATCAGCCCTGTGTGTCTCTGAAGAAAAAAAAAAAAAAAAAAACAGGGTAAAAAAAAAGAAGGGAAATTGGCCATAGGCAGCCACGGAAGAGACAAATCAGAAGGCAGTGCATAAGGGCCAACCATTTCAAATGCAGAAACTGCTGCCCTAATAGGCTGTTCCTATTGATCTTCAACAGATTTTAATGGCAGGCTATTTAAATGAAGTCTTAATTATTTGAAGCACCTTAAATGAGGATTTAGAAGGCGTTTTTCAGCATGCAGGCCTGCTATTACAGATCTCAATTACTTAGCCTTTATGAAGCAGCTTGCTTGCTTTATTCTTTTTGGTTTTGATCAGTTCTGACATTTATTTCTCTCTCTTTTAGTGTTGTAGGCACTTCTAAAGCACAGGAGTTCTTGCTCCCTGTGGGAAACACAAAACACTGTTTCCCCAAGGACATTTGCTTTTTGCATCATTTCAGTTCCTCACCAGCTTTTTTCCAAGCTTAGCTGGTGATAAATGAGCTAGACAACAGATGGTAGAGCTCATGCTATAACACAGAAAATGTTTCTTTAACAGGGGTGTCCACTTAAAAATGCAGCTGCCCGCTGGTGCATGGCCAAATTTCTTTCTGAGAACACCCTTTGAACGTATCGGAGAATGGGATGGATGCAAGTGGCTGTAATGATGGTCTCAGCAGGCTGCTCATAAATGTTTCCTGCAACCCCTGTTCTTTTCATCCTCACGCCGTGAATCCAACTTGTCTGCTGGATGGGCAGCACTTCGTGGATATGTTAGAAGCCTGTCCGGTTCATCATCTTCACTTACACAAACAATCATTGCAAGGGTTTTGTCCCCTTTGTCTGAAAGGATGCTCCAAGTATGATATAGAGAGGCACATAAAAATAAATCCACTTCAATGATTAGGTTTTGTCAGTCAGGCCAGCCTGCTATATTTAAATGTTGATGCACGTTAAGTCTGTTCTCCTGAAAGTCACGTTCTTCAGCAGGTCCCCTTCGGGTCTACCACACTATATACTTTTATCTGCTCTGTAGTAAATTTTGCAGCTGGTGCTTTGTTGATGAAAAATACTAGAAATTAGTAAGTATTTTTGTTCTTCTTTAGGCAGAGACTGAACATGAGGAAAACCAGACTCAAGAATTCTGTCCTATTAACCACTTTTAAAAGTCTTGAAGGCTTGTTTGCTTTTGGATCTCCATGTTTTGGTTACTTTGACAGTAAGCATTCTTCCATGCTACCATTTTGTTCCTCACAGCATAATTTTTTTGCTGGAGATGGTTGAAGGGCAGGATTGCTCCGTATTAAAGATGGACTCTATTTCTAAATAAAAATCTCATATGGTTCCTTTACTGGATGCATGGATGCCAAAGCTTTGCCCTGCTTTATTGTGACCAGAATATGCCTACTGCAGGGACTGCAGTGCTCCTGACATCAGTCCCTTGGAGTTCACACAGATACACTAACCAAACCTAATCACAGCAACAACTTCTTTAGCTCGCATCTGAATAACAGCAGCTGACATGTTTCAAACAGCAGACAGGCTTTGGTTTGGGTTCTTTTTTTTTTTTCTCCCTAGTTTTCTTTCCCTCTCTTAAGCTTATCATTCCTTTTTTGGCATAAATACAAAGGTCATGGTTTTCAGTATGGTGGGTGACTCATTCTCATGTTTGAACAATGTGATCAAGATGGAAACTTAGAAGTCTCGGTGTGGTGTGTATTCCCTGCAGCCAGCGTGCGTGAAAAATGCCTTTGTGGATGCTAGCAATCCTGAGCAGTGCCAGTATCATGTACGATCGCTTATGGACTTCTGACTGTGCGTGAGGTCAAAGAAAATGCTTTTAACCTGACAGCGCTGCATAGAAATAAGCAGATTACTTTTTGCTATTGGGTAGATGCATGTAACATTTTTAGCAGCCATGTATATGTGTATACATGGGAGATTACGCTGTGCCTAGTATTTAAATAACTCCTCAAGGCTGGGATCAACCAAGCGATGCCTCCTGAAGCACCGTCGTGACTTCGCTGTCCTTGTAGCGTGTGAAGGTGCCAACACTGACTCTTAAGGCTCGGGGGGGAGACGAGGCAATACCTTGTGGTCGCCTCATTGACCCCCAGTCTTTGTGACCTCCCTCAGCCCACGTGGGAACGAGCCATTGGAAAATGCCCTAAATCTGGAGCAGCTGCTGCCACCAGAGGTGCCGGGCCCAGCCTGCCCTCGTACCCCGGCACGAGCGGTTCCTACGCTAGCCCTGGCCCCCTTCTCTTTTCCCCAGCCCCCATCCGTAAAACAGGGTTATGTTGCTTTGGGAGGCAGGAGAACGGCAGCGTCAAGAAGGAAAAAAAAAACCCCAAACCACAGAAAAACTCCATCTCCTCCGACACCAGCATAACATCCACGCCACGTCGCGCAGCTGCGAGGTTCGCCGCCCTTCTCCCGTGTTAGCGACCCAGACGCCAACAAACCTCCTTCTTCCCTTGGCCCTGCCCGGGGCCTCCGCAGGCCCGCCGGCAGCTGCCTGCCCTTTTCTGCCCTTTTCTGCCCTTTTCTGCCCTTTTCTGCCCTTTTCTGCCTTTTTTTCCTGCCTTTTCCTGCCGGCAGCGGTGCGCGCTGCCGCTAGATGGGGCGGCAGGGCAGCGCCTGCACGGGGTGGCGGCCGGGGGGGAGAGGAGGAGGAGGAGGAGGAGGAGGAGAAGCGGGGGGCGGCTGTTTCGTTGCCAGCCCCTTTCCCCAGAGACACCTCACCGCCACGTTTTCCCTGCCAGCGGTACGAAACGGCAGAGCCGGGGGTCGGAGGGGTCCTGGAAGGAGGCACGGCTCGGCATAAAACCCTGTGTCACCCCGGCCTGCCCTCAAAAAGAATCCCAAGATGGAAACGCTGCGGCATCCTGCGGCAACGTAGGCCTACGTGTCGCTATCTCTGTTGCTAAATAATTCTTCTTAATGTCTAAATTAGGTCACCGCTGCCACGGTCCAAGCCTGTATTCTTCTTTTCAGGCCGCTACGTACACAGAGAATATATTAGTCTTGTGCTCTTCAAATACATCTTTTAATCTGTTTCACCCATCGACCAGCCCTTAAGTGAAATGTATAAATTTTGTGCCAAAAGCCCAAGAGGTTGCTGTCACAGGGCTTAACAAAGGCCCATAAATAGGGTAACTGGAACTCTTCAAGGAAATGTAAAGAATATAGACATAAACCAGAAAATGTGTCTAAATCCCCGAAGCTGCTTCAAAATCCTCAGCCAATGAGGATAAACAGCCGCAACGAATAACGTAACTGAAATTGGAATGGGAGGAATAATAACTTATGAACAGATGCTGATGGTCTTAAAATGAGATCTTATCAGCCGTCAAAGTCAGTGGGACCTTGGGCTGCGCGCACACAATGCGCATAATTATGTATTTTATCAAATGGATAAAATCGGGAGCTTGGCGAGCTGGGCTGCAGCCAGCACTGTGTGCCACTCACTAACATGCTTTACAAGAACAGACATTCAATTAGTAGAAACCAAAATCTAAAGAGGAAATGATTGGTTTTATCGGTCCTGTGCCAGCTAGAAATTAAGCCTTTGAAGTCAAAGAATGTTTTGTGCTAGTATTAAAGCTTTCTTATCTGACTCTGGTCGTACAGGGGCAAGATTTGCCTCCATTTGAAATCCTTTCCTAGAAGTCATCTCATTTCTGAGCTGCCTTTGAGAGTAGAAATTCTGAAAAAAGACTTTTCTTAAAGGAGAAAAAGAATCCTTGACATATACTGTATTGAAGATTACAATATGGAAGTCGGTTTTGCCTGTGAGTCTAACTTGGACATAGTTTCCTGAAGTGAGAACTGCATTCTGTATAATAAACTCAACACAAAGAAAACTATTTCATTTATAACTACTATAACCTCTGCACTTTTGAGTCTGAATGATAACATACAGTATTAAAGATGGAATACTTGTGTGTATTTTCCCATTGCCATTTCTGTAAAATACGATGTGTGGATAAAATATAGCTTATATGTGAAGACTGTATATATCCTAAAAGGAAAGCATTAATATAAGATTTATGAACAAAGACTACATATTGAGGCAAAAAAATAGCACAGAAATGTAAAACAGCTACTATAAAAAGTTACTTTTTTAAAGCAAATATTGGCAGCCTAGTAATATCCTGATAGACTTCCATTGCGCTAATAGCTATCACACACAGCATTAAAAAATAGTAGAATATTTGTGTTCAGAGTCAAACTTCATCAAAACCAACACAAACAGGACTTGGTTTTGCCTACAATAGCTTGTCCTGGTCTCAGCTGGGATAGAGTTAATTTTCTTTCTAGTAGCTGGTACAGTGCTATGTTTTGGGTTCAGTATGAGAAGAATGTTGATAACACACTGATGTTTTCAGTTGTTGCTAAGCAGTGTTTAGACTAAGTCAAGGATTTTTCAGTTTCTCATGCCCAGCCAGCAAGAAGGCTGGAGGGCCATAAGAAGTTGGGAGGGGACACAGCCAGGGCACCTGACCCAAACTGGCCAAAGGGGTATTCCAGACCATGTGATGTCATGCCCAGTACATAAACTGGGGGCAGTTGGCCTGGGGGGTGGATCAGCTAGGCAACTAACTGGGCATTGGTCAGCAAGTGGTGAGCATTGTACACCACTGGTTTTGTATATTCCAATTCTTTTATTATTATTATTATTGTTGTTGTTGTTATTTTATTATTGGTATTATTATCATTACTAGTTTCTTCCTTTCTGTTCTTTTAAATTGTTCTTAACCCAAGTTTTACCTTTTCCTTTCTGATTTTCTCCCCCATCCCACTGGGTGGAGGGGGGAGTGAGTGAGCGGCTACATGGTGCTTAGTTGCTGCCTGGGGTTAAACCATGACACAGCTTTTAACAAAGCAGAGGCTTTACATACTGTTGGTTAAAGAGTGAACGTTGTGATGCAATGCTGGTAAGTAATATTAATAGCATATAGTAAATACATAGTACTAAACTCTAAAGAAAATGCATTCATTCTGAAAAAATTTTTTTCTCTGTCTTCCCCAAAGTTACATGCATATAGATTTAAAGACAAAGTCACCAGAAATATTTCCTTGCTGAAGATCTTTTCTCACTTCCTAACTCCTTGACACCCTGGGTTGAGGCATTTGGTGTCTCATGGGAGGCTGGTGAGCCGCAAATGCTTAGTGGCCATGGAGGAGCATGGCAGAACAGAAGGAGAAATGGTGAGACAGAGGGAGAGGCATCAGGTACCCCAGTGAAGCAGAGGAAAAAGGTCAGGTGCCTGATGGATGAGGAGATGAAAGGCCGAGGAGCCCCAGCTACAGAGGACAAGGAATTAGTTACTGGGAGCAAGAAGCAGCAAACAGGGAAGGAAGTCAACCCAAATACAGTGGATTAGATGGTCAAGGCATGTGCAGCTACATGCCTCAAAGTCAGAAAGGGTGATGAGATCTAGCTCAGGAAGGTGGAGAGCCAGGGGCATGGCCAGAAGGGCTTCTCTGGCCCCAGTGGAGCTGTCACGGCCTTTGGCAGTTGCTCAGGCCCCTGTTTGACATGGCCCTCAGGATCACTGCTCCTGGAGGAAGACCAGCATTTCTGAAGTCTGTCTACCAAAAGAGGAGAAACTTCACTGGAGGGAGCAGTAGCCGCACATCCTCTCAGCTGTGTGGCTGTGCCCAGCGGCGGGTCTCCAGGTGTGTCCTCCAAGAGGCAGGAGCCCACTGGGCAGCACTCATAAAGGAGCAACCTGGTTACACCACACTTGGTTTCAGAGCATGTTACCTCTTCCTCATCTTTTGTACACAGCAAGCCACCTTTAAACCAACTGACAGCGACTAAATCACTCACTGAACCAGTCACACCTTGCAGCACTTAGGGGCTCCCTTGCTCTGGCAGAGGAGGGTGGGTGATGTTCCCATGGGTGCTGTCTGAGATACCACCACGCTCCTCCTCTGATGCGCTGGCTGCTTTATTCAGAGCCCATGCAGCTATCACGGCAGACCGCCACACTTCCTCGTATAAAAAGAGATGGTTAGGAGTTTTTTTCCAGTTCTGTTGCTGATGCCTAGAAGGTTAAAAAAAAAAAATAATTGGTTGGCTTCTTTGTGTTCATACCAGTCTCAATAATCCAGTTCTATAAAAACTGGGTCCCATCACACAAAGCCCAGGCTGCTCTGTTGCCTCTGTAGACTAAAGGAAGGCTTAATGTCCCAAATATCAGAGAATAACCAAAGGTGGCTACAGTGTTCAAACCACTGTATATGGCGCTGTAAAGTAAAAAGCCAAATCTTGGGGGTATAGCCTTACTTCACCCTGCTCCTTGAGAGATAGCTCACACAGAGGGCTTAACCCCTCATCCCAGTAGGATACCACCTTGTTCGCTGAGTTTTGAGTAGACTTAGGTCGTCTTCTGCTTGTCCCCATGCTAGTTTTCAAGTCAGCTGTGAAAATTTATGGTTCTTTTTGCAAAAGTTTTTGCCATAGACCTCAATAGACGTAAATGAAGTAAGCATGGCTCCGCTACAGAGAAAAGAATCAATGTCACTTTTCAGATTAACAGTGAGAAGGACATGTGTCTGCAAAGAGCAAGACTTGAAGGCTCTCTTTTCCCTCCCTAAACGGATGTCTGATTAGAGCAGCTTATCCCTTATTAAGGCTGACACAGTACCAAATATGTTATGTGCAACTCAGGGCTCCTGGATTCTGCAAGCAGCCCAAATACGACATTCCTATTGAAATCATTAGGTGTTCTGCACCTAGGGTCACTGCTTATGTGACTGGATCACATATGAATTTTGGCACACGTCAAGAAAAATGCTCTTGTAAAGGCCTCACAAAATCGAAGCCTTATTTTACTTTCTGAGTAAAAGTCATAATGGTTCCTCACCTGAAATTTTTGCTCCTCCACCAAACACCTGCTTTGCTAACAGCCCTTCTACCCCTCCCGCCCCCTGCAGGAACCATGCCCTCGCCTGTCCTCCGCACCTGCCTCCGTGGCTGTAACATTAACAGGGCAATTTGGTGATGGTGAGCAGATCACCCACAACAGTTTTACAGGGAAGAAAGATCTAAAGATGGGTTTGAATTGTCCAAAGGGAACTTACCCACAGGTAAAAAGCTAACTGACTTGTGAGAAATTTCTGTCTGGCTTAAGATTGCTTCTCTGTTTTCTGTTTAACACATAGTGATGCTCACTGTTTAACACACAGTGAAGTTTCACATAGGTACATCACCGTTTAACATACAGTGATGCACCAGTATTCTGGTGGATTCTGTCCCCCAAAACGATGACTTTGATCCTCTGTGCCAAGGTGATGTGGTGTGACCCCCATTCCTCCACCCACCCTCTCATTTCAAACGCTGCCCAGCTAATAGTGGCTGAACAGCAGGCAGTGGAGGTGAGCTTGCTGCACCACTGTTGAAAGGTCCTGGCCATATGTTGCCCATTGGGTGGAAAAAGTTTGTAATTTTTCTAAAGTACCTGACAAGGTCACTGTGTTTTCAGAAGGTCTTGCTGCTTAGTCTCATTTGCATCTACATGGAAAGAGATAAATTCTCTATCAGTTAATTTAGGTGAACTCTGAGGGCACTGGTTACCCACACAACTTGCAATCCTGCTTGAATCTGATTATGTTTTTCACATTCATACTTCCTCTGTAGATTAAGGTTTTGCAGCTCTGACCTATATTCACTGAGCCAGCAGCTGCAGCTCTTTATCGTCACATACTTGTTACTCCCCCTCTGTTGGTGGCTTTCGACCCCATAATGAAGTAGAGTGGAGCATGTACCTCAACTCCTAGCTGCCAGACGTCATACATCTTGCTACATGGCCACTTCTCTTCAGGTTTCAAGCTCAGGTTTCAGCCAGGGATGTGGGGTGGCCAAGGAGCCAGCATATGGTCCTTCAAGAGACTGCACTGCAGGTACAAAATAGGAAAGGGGTCCAGGCAGTAACCTCCTAGACTGCTTTCACAGCAATCTCCAGGGATTTATATTACACGGCCTGTGTAAAAGCATTTCAGTTTTTATGTTATGCACTTCCCATCCTTTAATTTGCTGAATACTCCCAGTTTGTATTACAAAGAAGGAAAAGGAGAAGCTCCTGATCTCTCTTCTCCAGATCATTTCTCATTTCCCATGCTTGCCCTCAGGTCCCCTCCTAGTTTTCTGCTTCCTAAAGAATACAGTCTTGCTCCTTCAAATCTGTTTTTGATTGGAAAGGTTTCTTACTTGCTATTTTTTATGAAATTCCTCCAAACCTTTGTGATACCTTTTCTGAAATCTTTTGACTGGTGAATACACAATATTATACCTGAGTCTGCCCAGTGCTTGGTCATTTGAAATTGCCTTAAATTTTTTTTTTATTTTTTTTTAATTTGCAGCCCATTCTTTAAACTTCCTAGTATCTTGTCAGCATTTTTGATTGCTTATTGAGTAACAATTTTCACTGAGCTATGCATTGCCACTTGGGTCGCTTTACAAAATTGAGGGAGTTAATTTAGAGCCCTTAAGGTGCTTGAAAATGCTCTCACTACTCCTCCAGCGTGTATTACTTTACATTTACTGAGACTGAATTTCATTTCTGTTCATCTAACTAGTTCACGTCTCTAAAGATAAATAGAAAAGAATTCCAAGAGGGCAATTTGCTGGGAAAAATATGGCCTTACGTTAGTTACCAACTAGTCTGTTTAATGAGGAAAACATCCTCAGGAAAATAAAATTCTGTGCAGACTTCACTCAAGGAGCATGTTGAGGTGAAAAGGTGGGGATCTTCTGGGTTAGACACTCACATTTCATATGTAAGCAATATAATAAGCCAGCACCCTTTGTGGTTGGGAAAACAATGTTGCCAGGATTAATGAATGATGCCCTTCATTAGCAGAACTGGGCTGGTTAGCTGTTGTAACACCCCGATCTTACAGGTATTTTTTATGAAATGCATCAGATGGAACAGTAGAGCTGGCTTCCTTCTGTAAATGCCTGCAGTTTTGAGTCAAATAAGAAATGAAGGCTTTGTTCTAGCTATGTAGAGAAAATTTCTGTGTAGGAATAATCCTGGTGAAGGATATTCAGACAGCATGCGGATCCAGCTTTTCATGCGGATTTATTAACACAGCTTTTCCTGCAAGCCAGAAAAAAGTCAGACAGACATTTTGGGCATAAACATGTCTTTCTGGCAGTATTGGATGGTTCACTTTCAAATCTGGGAACACCCACTCCTCCCTACTGTCTAGAGCAAAGAGGTCACTGGGATGTTTCAGTGCACTTTAATGACTTTCTACAGGGATGACAACCCACCATACACAGCCTGAAAGCTGCTTGCCTTCGAACAGATTAACTAATTATTCTGCAAAGCACCAAAATGAAAACTGTGCATCATTTTCTGGTCTGTTTTGTGGCACTACAGTACATTACATCACCAAGGCGTGGTGCCACTTGTGCCATTCAAGTGGTGATATTTAGGATGTGAGTGTGTTCAGGCTCACAGTGATTCTGGTCACCACAATCTTTTCACCTCAGATATTCCTCCCCCTTTAGTTAGAAAACTGGGGAGGACAACTTGTAGCTCCCAGTTCCTTCTTTTTCGGGGGGGAGGGTAGGGAGGTGGGGATGAGATATGTTACTGTGAAAATAGCTCCAACACAAATACTGGGCATCCCACTTTGAGCATCCCAAGTATTGTTAATACTCCCTGGCCAGTAATCCTGCTGTAAGCAGATGTAAAGGGGTAATGCACCCAGACGCTTACACAGCCTAACACTAGGGTATCCTCCTGCCACGGCCACCTTTCCCATTCACGGCCCCACGATGCTGTTGTACCTTCTGCACCTGCTTTACTTTACAGAAAACCTATTTTAGAGCCTGCCAAATTCAGCAATGTTGATCTATTTCTTATCCGTCTCCCTGTAACAGCTAGTTGCCGTAGTTACCTCGTGTATCTAAGGCAACCAGATGTTACAGACGGAGGCACTGAAATAGCATCAACAAGTGCAAAAATTGTTTTAACTAGTTTGCTCGAGTTAAGCCTGTCAGGGCTGGTTCTCTCTCGGCTCTGTAATTTGCCACATCCTCTGATCAAACCTGCGGGCCTGTTCCCACCTTCCTCCGCCAGCCGTTTGGGACTCCCCTTCCCCTGGAGCGATGGCTATGGGAATGCTTGACCTTTTTATCAAGGATATATTTCTGGGGCTACAACATATTGAGGATGCAGCCGTGGGGAACAAGGGCTGTTTACAGTTAGCGCAGAGCTGGAAGTAATGAGCTGATTTTATTCGGTTTGGGAAAAATCCGCTTGCAGAATGAGGAGGATTTCTCTCATTACCTGTTTTTCTGGAGTAAGAAAATGCTTGCAAGTTGGTCAGATGGTTTCCACCTTCTAAGTACTGCCCCATGGAGAACCTGGTGACTTCTGAGACATCAACAATGTTCTGTTTTCAGGGCTAAGTTTGTCAAACTCAAAATAATAGACAGCTAATCCCTGTTCCCAGCTGATTAAGGATCCCACTGAGCCAGAGAAAAGTAAAATGTTTTTTATGTTCCGTTATTTTCCTTTATAAAATGGCAGCTACTCCAAGTTGCCCCCAAAAGTTGGAAGACTGGGACGAGTCTCCCCACAGGTGCAGTACAGCGCACGGGAGGCTTCGGAAATGCAGGAAGCACAAGCTGCTGCAAGAACTAAGAATGGCAGTGACTACACATGTCCCCAAATAACTGTTCTGGGATAACTACTCTGGGTGAGTAGTATTTACAAGCTGTAAGCCAGTCCCAAAGGGAATTGATTTCCCAGGTGTTACGGCTGCGTGCAGGTCACACTGCTTTTAAAGACTGGCGTGCGGGAATGGTTTTGTCTCCCGTCCCTGCCTTTCCACGAGGCCACGCGATGGACGGAGAGGCACCTGCGTCCCGGGTCACTTGGGAGAGGAACACGCGCTTTGCCACACGACGGCTGGGAGCTGCGGTCAGAGGTGTCCCCAGAAACTTTCAAAGGGCTTTTTGAGGCGTGTGGCCCCCTAAACAATTTTCCTCCGGCTACAGCGGTGTATGGGAGGCTTTTGCTTCTGCTCCCAGGTGGCACGCACAGGCAGGGCTGCTACTTAGCTGATGCCGGCCGTGCCTGGCCAGAGGGTACCTGGAGGAGGAGGGTGGCTGCCGTGCCGCTTCCCCTTCACGGGGACCCCAGAAGAAAGAGAGGGGTTCCCTTGAAGAGTGCGAGATGGGGGCAGGCTGGGTGAGGTTCATCAGCTCTGAGCTTTGACAGCTTTTTGTGTGCCTAGATTAGTTTTGTTTTAAACACGGAAAAAAAACCTAATCCAGGCTGGAAAAGGAATAGCTGAGCCATGTAAAGTTTTGGGGTTTTTCAAAAATAAGTTGTAATGGAAAAGGAAGGGTTAAACAGATGGAAAACTACTAAGCTAACCATAGCTGTATCACAGGGAAAAGTAAAATTAATTCTGTAAGGTGCTGCCGCCTTTATTCCATCATGAGTTTCATCTTACAGCTGTTGTCTTTTCACTCCCTCATTTTTTCAAAGGCTCCGATTTCCATGTGAGGGCCCAGGGAGAGAGCTCCTAAGCAATTAATTTCACGTGGAAAAAGCACCTTCCCCTCAAGGTTGTCAAAGCACAAATTAGATGTAACACCCTTCTAAGGCACCTTCCTCAGGATCGAAGGAAGCAGGTGTTTAGTGTTACATTAATTTTAAACCCATAATTAGTGTAACTTGAGTCCTGGACCTCTTCCAGTTTAATTCATTATATTCCTCCAAACGAGACTCCCCTGCTGACTTTATGTGAATGCAGCAGGCCAGGTCTTCAGCTACCCAAGCCTTTTCTTACACTGTTCAGTGTGCAGGAAACGAGGTGTCAGGGAGCTGCCATACGGGTTTCTATTTAGCCTCTGTAATTAAGGTGTTGCTAACGCAGCCTGCGCTCCGGCTGCTCGTTGCCCATTAAAGTGATGTTGGTGCCTCGCAGGTGGCTGGTATAAGAGAGAGCTGCCTTTAGTTCTTCTCATTGCTCAGTGAACTCCAAGATTTGAGATCATCAGAAGCTGCTTAATGAGGTTTTTGCCATATGCCTGCCTTGCTCGTGAGATGGTGGATCCCCTTTTGACTGCCTGAGTTTGATGGAGGATTTTTTGTTTCCCACTCTAGCTGGTGGGGCTGCTTCTGCCAGAATGGGAGCTATGGCTGTCGGCAGGGAGGAGGTATTGCAAGCGCCTTTTACCTGTTGCAGGGAAATACAACACCAGGATGAGCCCTGGGTATAGCAAGTTGGACTGTTATGGCAAATGGCATAAGGAGTTGCTTTGGTTTTCCCTCTTGGAAGCAAACTGATATCACTGAGAAGTATTTTATGTTGGAAGATGTGAAGTGCCTTGGTTCAGGCTGGGCTGAGGCAGGGAAGGGGATGTAAACAGGCTATACCTTGACCAGCTGTTGATAACCCCAGTGCTTCTGAAGTGACTGCTAATAAGCAACACTAACAGCAAAGAGTATTTTGCACCTTGTGTGTGTGTGTTTCCTCTGTGGGAAGTTGGGAGGAATTACAAGGGGGGGTGTCCCAAGGAGCGGTACCTGCCGGGGCACCGGTTGTGGTTGTGGGTCTGCACCAGTTACGCAGCCAGTCAGTCAGTGTGGGTCAAACCTGGCTCTGGCTTTGTGGCTAAATATGAACTGCCTGATTTAACCCTCGCTTTGTACAACTGCTGTTTGGCAGAATATATCTGGGATGTGAGCAGAGCTAGAGGGGAATATGACTTTGCCTGGTTTAGCCAGAATTCGAACTTGGCTGAGTAGTCAATTGATCAGAAAGACACAAAAACGCAATTGTGCCAAACCGGTTTCAGAGCTTGCCCTCTTTCCAGGAGAAAGCCATAAGGTCAAGGTGAGGGGAGAGGAAGGCCTGAGGGAGTGTTGTGGAGGGAGATGCTGGAATACGCTGGGTGATTTGCATTCTGACACAGAGTAGAAAACATGAAGTACCATAACTTACTGGGTTGTCCTGGTTTCGGCTGGGATAGAGTTAATTTCTTTCTAGTAGCTGGCATAATGTTGTGGTTTGGGTTCAGTACAAGAATAATGTTGATAACACACTGATGTTTTTGGTTGTTGCTAAGCAGTGTTTATACGAAGTCAAGGATTTTTCAGCTTCTTGTGCCCAGCCAGCAAGAAAGCTGGGGGGGGCACAAAAAGTCGGGAGGGGACACAGCCAGGGCAGCTGACCCAAACTGGCCAAAGGGGTATTCCAGACCATGTGACGTCATGCCCAGTACATAAACTGGGGGAAGTGGGGGTGGGAGGAATCGCCACTCAAGGGCTAATTGGGCATTGGTCAGTGGGTTGTGAGCAATTGCATTGTGCATCACTTGTTTTGTATATTCCAATTCTTCTATTATTATAATTATTTTCTTCTTTTCTGTTCTGTGAAACTGTTCTTATCTCAACCCGTAAGTTTTACCTTTTTTCTTCTGATTGTCTCCCCTATCCCACTGGGTAGGGGAGGAGTGAGCGAGCGGCTGCGTAATCCTTAGTTGCTGGCTGGGGTTAAACCATGGATATTTACTGAACTTGGTAGGATGTACATTAGGCCTTCGTGAGCAATTAGTGCTGATTAGCAGTTCCCTCTGCTGGCTGAGCTAATGAAGTTATCTCTTTGGTTCTACAGACATATTTCTGATATTGCGAGGGTGCAGTTAAGTTGAGCAATGTGATATCTCCACACATAAGTTAACAAGGATGGCTACATAAAGGAGTGCCACAGGGGACCTGTGCAACAAATAATAAAAACATGGTTTACTCTACCACCATCAGATTCTTCTCTGGTAATAAAAAGAGCAGAGCAGCCACAGACTCTTGTTCTAGGAGTGATGCCGACGGGCATTTCCCTGGATGATTCAGAGCCATTGCTGACGATACTTTGTGTTGGGTTGGTTGCTGCATCGTTTTGCAGGTTTTTTGGTGTGTGTATGGGTTGTTATGGGGCTTTGAGCAAGGACATAGGTCTACCCGTTATTTAAATTTTATAAAATTATTTTAGGGAACTGCATTTTTTAAATGGAACAAAATATTCTTTTCTTCAAGGAACAATAAAGCAGACCATTAATTTGTCTTCTACATCTCTTAAACAAAATGGAGATGTGGTGACTTACCATATCATTAACAAGTTATGAGCTAATTGGTATAGATCTCTGAAGGCTTAAGTCACCCTGAAATAAGAAATTAAGTCAGGTTGTCAGCATCCAAGCCATGTTTCCCTCCGTCCAAATGGCTCTTCCCAATGTGGTTCCTCAGGGAAGGAGAGCTCGCTGTGAAGCTGCTGTCTGCTCACAGACTTAAACATCAGCTGGAGTCACAGCTCAAACAGTGATCCTATGAAAACATTTTTACAGACAAATGTGCTTTTCTTACTTTCCATGGATTTCATTAATTATTTTTTTTTACGTGTGGCCTATGAATGAGACGCCCCAGCTTCTCTTTACGTTTGTGCCATTAATTTGCTGGGTGCTTTTGGGCACCTCTGTCTGCTTCTGCTCTCTGCGGAATGGGGTTAATGTTAACTCACCTGTAGCCAAGTGTTTTACAAATAAACATAAAGAAGGCTATGAAACTGTTAAGTAGCTGTTTTCGCTTCCAGGGGACCTGGCTCGAGCCCAGTGTCTCAGGCGGCCGAAGGCTTTGCATGAGGAGATTCCTGTGGGTTTCTGCGCGGAGCTCTCCCACCTCCCCTCGCCTTCCAGCCAGGCGAAATGACTGCCGCCTTCCTCCTGCCAGAGAAACCCTGCTCAGCTCTGGCCCGGGCTGCAAACTGAAATATGTGCTTCCCGCGCCGTGGCTCGAGCTCCTCAGGAAAACTTCAGCTACGTCCAAAGTAATAACTGAGCGCAAGCATCCCAGGCTAAGACCAGGCTTGCTGTGGGAACGACTGGATGCTGCCAGAGAGAGCGGCTGCCGTGGGAGGTGAGGATGGCCAAGCTAAACAACCGCCGTCTGGTCCCACGCCGTCATCCTCCTCCTCCTCGGGAGCAGCAGCCCTCCCACCACTCGCCATGGGGCCGGGATGGGGGTGCCCTGCTCGTCGGTCCCACCAGCCGAGGGGCGAGGGACCCCTTCCACGCCTCGAACTGCCGGGGCCAAGGCTTTGGGCTTCAACTCGCCCCGATGACGTGTGATGCTCAAGTGCGCCTGGCTGCACGTACTATAAATCACTTTCACTTTCTTACTGGCACCGTGGGAATTTGCATACAAAAAGCCCCATTAGCCCCGACCAAAGGATATTTAGATTGCTGGTGATAAACAACTAGAAGCAGGCAGTGAAGTTGAACGTGTTTCCTACCTAAAAGTGAAACTATTGGTGGCGTCATAGGAGTTTTTTACTAACCCGTTAATAATAATTGTATTGCTTTTCTTCCTGGGTTTTTACCAGTATGTTAAAATTGAATTTCTGTAGTGGCAGTAAGTTTAATTTCAGGAAAGGTAAAATGTCATACCATTTTTTTTTTTTTACTTTCACTATTTTTACATAAGGTGTTGAGCATTATTTATAGATGTATTATTTCACCATTACCAAATGAAATTAGTTTGACTTATGTTACTAATAGTATTAACCAACCAGACAATAACGGTAATGGAGCTGCAACCACTTCTCTACAAGGCCCCGTTGTGGTCTGAGCTACCAACTCCGTTGTGGTAAAGTCCAGGTCATAGTTAACTATCCCCAAGTAACTCCTGAGTTACTGAAGCAAAATCCATGTTCAACTTACCCATTGTTTTATATGTTGGGAAATTTGAATCATTAAAATGTAACCCCCCTGATTTAAATGGATTAGGAGGTTTCATTATAGAGGAAAAACGGAGACCAAGTGGAGCAAGCACAGGTAGAAGTATGTTCTTACTTTCTGGCATGTACTCATGCTTTATATACGTCCGTCACAGGGGAAATTCAGAAGTCCCCATGTGAAAACTCAGAAGTATCAGTATGCAAATGGAGAAGTGCTAGTACGTAGTCTCAGCACTCCCAGTATTTTACAGAAGTGCCAGTACTCACACTGCAAACGTGGTATGCTGTTGTATGCCCTATCAAGCCATTTTAACCACTGAGTATATGTTTGGGGTATATGGATGCATCAAATTTAGGCTAAAAGAAGCACTTTCCCTTAATTAAACAATGCTTAAATCGGTTGCTCCTTGGGATTTCCTACTGAATTAACTCCTATGCTGTAAAAGGGACTTTCAGCTCCTCAGAATGGGACAGAGGTGACTCGGATGCTTGCAGTCAGAAAATACTCAAATGCACACAGAGAGGCTCAAGAGGAAATAAGCTGGGGGAAGCAGCCGAGGAAAAGGGATTCACTGGCAGCAGCAAGGAGGAAGTGGGTTGGTTTTGAGCCGCAGTTTTCCACCTTTTTCCATTTGCAGACCTGCAGTAGCTAATTTTTTGCCTCCTGCCAGTGGGCTGGGAGCCCCCTGAGCAGCAAACCCAGAGGTGGCCCGGGAGCCTGCAAAGTCCAGCTGAAAAATCACTGTGGGGTGATGCACCAGTAAGGGCTTCGCAGGCGCCTTCGGAGTGGTCCTGCCCCACGCTGGGGACCAGTATGGCCAGGCACGTGGAGGTGACTGTGCCAGCAGGGTGATGGAGAAGGGTTTGGGTCTGGAAACAGCAGGGGAAGGAGAGAGCGGGTGGGTGAGGAGATGCTTGGCTGAGAAAGACCAGAGGAGGGATTCATAATAAGGTGCAGTAATAAACTTGTGCTGGATTTCAGAGACCAACACATGCTGTCAATAAACCTGTGTGGTTTAGAGAGAAAAGGAATGAAAATTCATTCTGAAGACCCTAAAAAAAAAAAAAAAAGATTTTGGAGCAAAGCTGTATTTAATTTGGTTATAATCTGCTGAATTGAGATATATTTCAAGTTGACTGAAGACTCCCAAGCACAGCTCACAGAGGAAACCTGATCATTTTTGGCAGAGGGAAGAAAAACTGTCTGTTAGAACTAAGTTCTCTCAGCTGGCACATTTATCACCAGAGATCAATGAAAACCAGAGGATAAATAAAAGCAGATTTTGAAAATGAAAGGATAGACATTCAGGCGCCAAAAATCTTTTTTTTTTTTTTTTTTTTTTTTTTTTGGGGCTCTTTTTTTTTTTTTTTTCCTTGGAGAAAATGAAGTTGAAATGTATTTTACTGACAAGCCTGTATCTTACTTGCATATTTGCAAGACTGATAAACGAGTGGCTAGTGTTGTAGAGGTCTCAGATTTGCTGCCCCATCAGACCTATTAGTTTGCCCCATGAAATGTGGACACCTGAACGTGGTGTGTCTCTCAAGGTGGGACACAATGTTCTGCTTTAACAGGAAGCACACGGCCCAGTTTTTAACCGCATAGCAGGACTTAGATGGGACTAAAATTACCAAGCAGTGTGCTGATAGTTTTATAAAATGTTAACTGTATTTTCCCAGTGTGACTTGGTATTTCTAAGAGAAAGAGAGAGTAAACAGTATTTTTGTATTTAATAACAGGCCCTGGAAATGTACTTGGAACATAGGCAAAGCTTCAGAGTTACATAGCTATATTGGTCCCAGGATCTTACGCAATGTAGCAGGATCCTTGATTAGCGTCCTTGCACGCACCTTCTTGTGCGTCTTCCTTTCTTTAGATTTAAATGTACTGGAAGAGTTGAGCTTCTCTCCGGCGTCTGCCCCACCTGACATCTCTCCTCTGTGCTCTTTCTCCTGTATTAAACAGCACAGCATTTTATTTCCATCCCCTTCAACATTATTGCCATATGTTGTCCATCTTCCGTGTCTAACTGCTCCCACTTGCCCTTCCTCCCTGATTTTGATTCCGGACTCCTTTCTCCCTCTCTCTGCCTTTTCCTGTGCTCGTGCTCTGAGCAACACCATCCCTGGCCCTACTGAAGGACCAGCCCCTTGAGCTGGTCTCCATTAGATGCTGCCGTCTTTGCTTTCTGAAGAGCTAATGAAATGAACACCATCAGGTTTCCTCTGATGCCGCTTTTCCTACTTTAATGGAGTTTACTGAAGGTGTGCACAAGGCTATTTTATTAACCACTTTCACTAACTACCTTAAAGCACCCTGCTTTTTTATGGTGCTGATAGAAAGAAAGGACAAGGGCTAAGACACCAGGGTGCTGAGACCAGGACGTTGCACACAGGTCAATATCATTTCATTGGTTCCATGTACCTTCCCATTTATTGTCCACTGCATCTGATCTTATATCTGTGCTGTAAACTCACCATCCTTTCATTCTGGATTTGTGCTGAGTACAATGGGATCCACACCCTTCACTGAGATCCCAAAGGCTGTCTGTAATTAAATATTTAAGACTAAGAGTAGTTGAAATCTATCCATTAGCAACTCTTGTTATGGCTGGAGTAAGACTTTAATACAGAATTCAAACACAGGAGTCTTTTATTCACTGGTTATTCCTGCGCTTTTTGTATATAAATGTATGCTTTAGTAGGAATGGTTTATAATCTAGTCAGGTTTGGATCTGTATTTTCTTTAGAGCAGCAGCAAAGCAAGAAAAAATACAGCCAGTGTGGAAAGGTAGAGTCTGTTTCTATAATACACTGTATTTGAACTAAGGCCTGTACAACAGCTGCCTCCAGTAGATAGATAAATCATTATGCAGAGAAAAAATTACAACAGTTGTGTGTGCCACATTTATAATCAAAACTCCATAAACTCCAGCAAGGGAGGGGAAATTCCAGTTCAGGAGTACGTGGTTGTGTGTCCTTGACGAAAGAATATGATGACATTATGTGGAAGATATCTTGAGGCAAAGCTATGTAGTACTCAACCATCCTGGCTGTAAGAGTGAGAGGTCAGCATGCCTGGTAGCAGAGGCCTGTCCATCTACAGAGTTTTTAGGGGGTTTTGTTTTGGTTTTTTTTCCAGAGAACAGTACCACTCTATTAAAGTCTCTAGATATTACTAGAAAGGTGTAATGCAGGGGAAAAATAAGCTTGGATGAAACAAAGGCTTGATTCAGTGAAGTGTCATGATAGAAGAGAGGTCGTATTTTTTCTGCTTGAAAGAAGGGATCTTATCAAGACTGTCTTTTTAATTTCCCCATAACATTTGAAGCAGACTCCTAGTATTTAATGAGCTGCAGAACACAATGACAGCTATAATTTGGCTAATTAAAAGCGACAGGCAAAGATTCTTCCTCAAAGACAGGAAAAAACCCACTCACTCATTCCTCTTAATAGTTGGTTGGCAAGTCTGGATTTTCTCATCAGCACGACCCAGTGAGGTACTTCTCTGGCAGATCAACGCCTGGGCCCGTTTCTGAGAGCACATCCCGGCCGTGCAATGAAGCGTCATGCAGAGACCCGCGAGGTAGCGACGCACCGGCTGGCTTTGCAACCCGGAGCTGTGTGGTGGAATCCCCTCCGGTACCGAGCGGTATCAGATGTATTGGGAGGCAACAAGTCTCCGCCGGTTAGTTGATTCCGTTAGTCTGCACTGCTGCGGTTTTGTTGCTCTCGTTACCTCAGGCAGCAGGATTAGAGCTAGCCCGTGTGTGCATACACTCCAGTCACACCATATATGTTTCCTTTATGGTTTTGCTGGACAGTTTAATGTTACGGCTAGCAGAAAAACACCTCATCAGTTTAATGCCACCACCTGTCTCTAGCCTACCTTCCTTCACTGCTTCCCTCCCCACCCCCTCCATTTATTATCCATTATCCATTCGTATTCCCATTACCTACTCTAATTTAAAACTAACTTTAAAATTTGGTCAAAGCTGCTTTCTTTTCTTGCTTCCTGTTTCAAGCTATTATGTCAGGGAAGGAGGGTTCTCATTTTGCTGAGCTAAGTCCAAGTTGGGAGTTACGGGTCTGAGCTGTGCTCAAGCCTCTGCGGCTTAAACCAGGTACTGAACATCTCTCAGCACCTCAACTTGCTATCTGCACCATGAGATGAAAAAAAGCCTGCCTGGCTTAGATGTTCTGAGCTTTACCATATTGCTTTTGTAAGGACATAAATTGCTTTTTTTCTGAGTGCTGTTAATGGATTAGCAGTGCATTTTTTGTAACTGCTTATGTTTACACCAGTCAATAACCAGGGTAAAAACCAGCAAGGGTAAGGTGGCAGCAACCATTTTGTGCTCACATTGCACTGCTTAAAATGCGACTGAAAACCAGTGATTGGGACCAAACAACTTTGTGATAACACCCCACCCCTCTGCCCTGTGTAATTTTCACCCTTCATCTCCATGGGATATATCCATTACCTCCGCCCAATTGTTCGGTTATGTTACGTTTTTCTCTGATGCGTATCCATGTCACTTTGCCCTGACCACTTCTGCAACCAGCCTCCCCACGTCGGCGAGCGTTCCTGCTTTCAGCCGATTGCTCTCGAGTCCCGCTGCGGCACCACTGTGTCAGAGCAGCCTCTTCCCTGCCTGCTGGCAGATGGAAATGGTCATGCAGACAAGGATGCAATAAGTTTTACTGTGCTAGTCCAAAGGGAAGGGATGCCTCTTGGAATGGCAATGCATTCATAACTTATCCAAATCAAGCGACTCTGCCTCTTGCAGCTCTTTAAGTAGAGCAGCATACCTTACCCGTGCATTAGCACGTACAAATGCGGTATACATCCATGCTCTTCTGTTAATGTCTCTGACAAGGGAGCACAAATGAAAATATTTAAAGTTCTCTGATCTTTCAGTGTTACGGGTGGGCTGGGATTCAGGAAAGACGCTGGATTTGCTTGGATTTAAGCAAAGAACATTGAAAATAGAGATTGAATAGTTCAAAGTATGTGTAATAGGGGATGAGGCGTCTGCCAAATCAACTGCTAGTTTAAGTAAGCTCAAATGTGATATCTAATTACTATTATGTCTGTGATGTCTGCTTGGTGGTCTCTGCAAAAAACCAAGTTTTGAACTTGAAGAGATTCCCAGTGTACAGCTAGCAATAGCTCTAAAGCAACTAACGCTCACCCAAGCCTGCAGATTTCACACTAGGTTTAGAAAACATCTTGCGGATATTTCCGTGACAGTTTAAGCTGGTCTAGGTCAGAGCTGGAACAAACACAGTTTCAGCCAGGCACTCGCTTTGCCCCAAGACAAAGTTTGTCTGATGGTGAGACAGTTCAAAGAGCAAACCAGAAAATTAATGGATACAAAACTGAAATTACCAAGTTGGAAAAAAAAATATTTTAAAAATCCAGTAACTTTTTGCTCACTCAGCTGCCTGAACCAATTTGCAGTGGGATCAGGAAAATACCAGCAGCTGACACTGTCGTCCTGCCCCCTCACACAGCTGAGGCACATGGATGGGTCAGACCTGGAGCAGTGCTCAGACCTCTCTCCTGAGCGCTAGAAATTAGTTGGCAGCTTTTCTCGTCCTGGGCTTTCTTCTGAACCTTGCTCTCCTTCACAGCCTTTCCATCTCGTCTCCCTCTGTGCGGCTGACTCCTGGCCGTTTTGAATTTTTCTTTTTTCAACTCTGTTCTCCATAATTGCCTCCTGTAACTGATGCAGCCTGTTTTCCTGTCAGCTACTTTTCCCTCCAGTGAGGTCTGAGGTTTGAAAGTTTGAAAGACTTTTCCCCTCCCTTGTGCTAAGGACAGCATGAAGCTAATGGGCAGCATTTTCCACCAAAAATATACACACCCTTTATACCTATAGAATAAACAGTATCCAGAATTTGCTATTTTTATGGGCCTTCCAGAAGGACAGGATTTCTGATATGTAAAATGATGATCCAAAGGATGGGGCAGGGTCTATTTCTTTCAGTGGTTCTTATTTTATTAGCTCTTCCTTGATGACACCTATGCTGGTCTTCTTTATAGGTTTCTTGGCATAGAAAACCACATCTATAAAAGCAAACAGTATCCAACACTTGCGCTGTGGGTGTGTAAGCGAGCTTCGTTTGAAATGATACTCCCAATGTTCCGACTTAGTCTCATTTATACAAAAGCAATTTTGCACCCTTGTAGTCACGTAAATGGGCTTTAAAGAAGACACAAGTATAATTTGTAGCTAGCCTCAGGACGCGAATTCCCTCCCACCATTTGGAAATGTGTTATCAAGCTGCACTAGGGTTTGAAACAATTTTTATGCAACAGAACAAAATTGTGCTGAAGCATCTATTGTGAGATTGAAAAATCCCAATGTTTTATTTCTGCTTGTGTCCTGGTCAGCAGTAAGAAGGTAACACTAGTTTTCAGAGACCATCAAGAATTTCATCACAGCTAATGCATCCCTACAAATCATCTCAGCTTTGACAAAACAACATTTTTCAATGCAAATTCATTTTGTTGGATATTCTCATTGGTTCCAATCATCTTATTTCCATTTTAAGCTCCTTTTTATATGGCTACAGTGCAGTAAAATGGATCTTCATGTTGACTGTTGACAGGGTCAGGCAATGCAGGTTAGGAATACAGAGCTCCTAACATAATGTTCTGCTTCTCCTGCCCCCCTTATAATACAATTTGATAGAGGATTTATTGCAAATAATATTGTTTATGAAAAGCAATACATTCCAGGTCTGACATCATTCACTAATTCACACTGAATGCAATGCAGGATAATGTTCAAAAGCTTTGCTTTTTTTTTCTTTCTTTTTTTTTTCTTTTAAAGTCAAAAGTTCTGACTGCTCTAATCATCTTTAAAAGGGCAGATACTGCTTAGGGATAAATCAGTCTACTTGAGCGCCTAGGAGTGCTGTCTGACATTATCTCATTGGCAAAGTTCCTGAAGTTGTATTTTTAATCTGCAATTAATTGCACACTATGGACCAATTCTGCCAAGCTTCTCGGGCTAAAGCTTTGAGGTGGCCACAGGAGAGAGAAGCCAGTGGTAAGCAAGCTATTAGACCTTGCCTGTTGGGTCTTATAGCCAACAAGTAAACCACTACTACTCCGATGACGTTGCACGGCAGGGTAAGTGTGTATTCTTCAGATATGCTGTCAAGGTTTTTTTGACCTGCAGGGTTTTTTTATTGCAAACAAATATTTTGGCATAAGACAGAACAAGAGAACTGGCAGTGCTAAGCGTGTGCTGGGTATATATGTCTTTGCAGCGGCAACAGCAGATGGTGGTTGGTCAGTGTTTGGCTAACCAGAGGCAATGTGGTGCAGCTGTATTTCTCACTTCTGTCATTAAATGCCCTCCTTTGTTCAGCGCTTTCACAGTGCTTTCATCCCCTCCCTGAGGAAATCTGCCTAAGTATTAGGTCCATTTCGCAGATGGGAGGCAGGAAGACAGAGACAGGAGAGGGTTGGTGCCACAGCCCCAGGCAGGCTGTGTCACTCGTGTGCGTGCTCCTCTGAGACACCATCTTCACCTCCCCCTGCCCCACCAGGCCTATGGATCTTACTTTACCTCTCAGACATTTTACGGGGCTCCCAAATAACTGTTCCTACTCCTGAGCATGATTCCAGCTTGCATATTCTTCCTCCTTAATCCCTGTTCACTGTTGAAGCTCCCTTCCTCTGGAAACTTTCTAATTTCCCAGTTCTTGTCCTCTCCAATTGCTCCCTCCAGCCATCACTCCTGAAGATGGAATTGCCAAAGAGATTACATCTACTGGGAATTAATGCCTAAATGATGAGGCTTAACCATGTTTGTTTCAATTCCTACACCTTGAAAAAGAATGCAGTAATTTCCCACTGGTCCCCCAGGAGAGGGTTAAGATTAAGTAAACAATGTTTGAAAAGCGCTTTGCAGATGGCAAAAAAAGTCCAAGAGTTTCCAGAGATCTAGCGAGAGGAAACCTCTGTTAAGCTGCATGTCTGAAATCAGTTTCAACAATTATTTTCATTTTTTTCTCTTATGGTTGCAAGCTTATTCAAAAGGAAAAGAAGTGTTCGCTTTTTTTGGCACTTGCAGTTTGAAATTCATGTCTCTGTCACATTCCTTTGGCTTTTCTCTCGTGTTCATTACTACTGCTTAAAAAACATGAGCTCCTAGGACAATAGAATCTTTAAATTATTCAAAGTGTGATGTTCAGAGGAATTGAGGGAGCTGGGAACCCCTTGGAATTCATTAGATGCCAGATTTAAGCTATGTATCCAAGCTAGATGTTTGCATTTCAAAGATATTTTTTTTTAAAGTATTTAAACATAGTGTTCAGGACTGAAGAATGGTGATCCCTGGAGAACCTTTAAAATGGGAAAGGAAGAGAAGGAAAGAATTGGGCAAAATTATCTTGCAACTGGCTTCTGACACTGGTTAGTAATTAAATTGGTAAAAAGTTAAATTCTTGAAATGATTTAAAATGCAGGTACAGAACATCCTTTCCCAAGGAGCTGGAGTGCCTTTTTAGGGATCCCGCAAAAGGCTGCAACAGTAACTCATTTGATTTAACTGATTTTGCCACCTTTTCTCTGGGAGGTGATAAAGCTGGTTGTCAAGGTAGATAAGAATGCTGCACTGTGGACTGCGTGCTCACAACATTTTCCAATTTAAGCCTTCTATCATCAGGGCTTTTTCATCATCTTCAGGCAAACTCAAAGTATTACAGTTTGTTATTCTTTTAGTCTCTCAAAGTACACCAGGCATATTAAAGATACAGAAAGCAACGTGTCCCTGACTAAGAGTGGGTTTCTTAATTACTCTTTTATTATGTATCTTATTACTTTCTAGAGGCTTTGATCAATGCCTTGGCCACTGCACAAATACAGAGGAAGGCTCTGTCATGGCCAGATGAGTTTATCACCAAAATGGATGATCCAAGTGTAGCGTAGAAGAAAAGGGATTTCTTGAATGGGGACCTGAGGCAAACACAGGAGTCCCTACTGGCCCCGAGCCAGCCAGCTCTGGAAGCATCTTCTCCGCTCATCTCGGAAGCAGCTCAGGCCCCATCCACGTCCTTGAGGCAGCCTGACTTCTACAGAGAATGTCTTCCCTTGCAGCAGGCAATATTGGGACCTCTGTGGGAAAGACACTGAGCAACCTTGTTTGGGCAACGTTGCAAGAGCAGAAGGGATGGCTGGAGCTGGAGGGACTAAGAGATTTGGCACAGGTCACAGCAAGAAAACATCATTTGGGCTAAGAACAGATTTATTAAGGGAATAACTTTCAAAGGCCATCAAAAGGCATCTGAAGCTCATTGATATCCAATGGCAAGTATTTAAGGAAGGAGAGCAGTTGTGAATAAAATGGCACAGAGAGGAGAAAAAATGGGATGAATACAGAAAAAGTCTGTAAATCTTGAACTGCTTACTTGAGATGATGTTAAGAGGTTTTTTGACAGAAAAGTTCTTAAATTTATTAATTAAAAATGAGCCTCTTACCAATGATTTTTCAGCCAGGCTTTTTAGTTCTTCAGAGCCTCTAATACTTTCCAGATTTCTGGGAAAGAAAGGGTATTCCTCTTTCAAATACTGATTGCTCTTTCAATACATGCTAGAGAAAGCTAGGCATGACTAAACTATTATTTCAACAGTTAGTAGATGATTGTGGATGATAATTATATCCTGTTGAAAACATCCCTTGAGATAGGGATGAAATGGGGGCAGGGTGAAATGGGGTAATTTGTGACCCTTCACTTGTCTTCAATTATGAAGGACAGCCTGTAACTGAGGAAAAAAAAAAAAAAAAAAAAAGAATAAGGCTTTGGGCTTCAACAGCGTGAAACATCTTTCTCTGCTAAACAAAGCACAAGCATCATCACTTTTACATGCAAGTTCAAGCTAAGCATATGCTGGAGTGCCCTTGCTGAACTGGAGTGGGAATGAGACGAGCGCCCACTGACGTGAGGAGGTTGCCCTGTATCCTCCATGTAGAAATTACTACTCTTCCTTATGAAAAAGAAACGCAGCTGCTCCTGAGACTGGGCACTACCATCAAAATAACCAAACCACCCAAGCAGAGGAGAGCCTTTCTGTGGCAGTTTGCGATGCCCCTGGGGGTGAGGCTGGAGACTGGCTGAGCTGAGGGCAGGGCTGCCCTCCCATGGGCTGCACTAGTAGCTCCAAGGACCCATGCTGGTGTTCAGTGCCCAGAGATGCTTTAGATATTTTCCATTCAGTGGTCCCCTACTTCAGGTTTGCTCAAGGTTCGAGATTTTGACACTAAACACTGAATTTGATGCCTTGATCCTTTAAAAACCACTGAAGTGGGGCTATTAATTTCAGTAGGAACAAGAGCTTACGTAGGTTTCTTTTTTTTCTGTAGGAGGTATCCACTTGACTGATTCATTGAATTTCTTCTTCTTTCCAGAATAGATTTTGTGATGCTTTTCCTCATATACCCCAGATTGTAAGCCATCCTGCTTATATGCCATGAAGTCCTAATAAATACACATCAGACTTAAAGAGCTTCTACAAACGTCATTATTTCAAGGCAACCTACTCGTTCTTCACAAGCGGAAAGCCAGAAACACTTCCAGTATGAAACACCTACCCATCAAGAGGTTTCCAATTCCTTGTTTTATACCCGAGAGGTTGCCAAATGGAGAATGCCTGCTTTAGCAGCAGGGATTCACACCTGAACTGAACAGTGCACATCCCCAAAGAGCAAAGAGTAAAACTTGCAAGGACAGAGAACTTGAACTACAGTCACCTCAATATAAATACATGTACTGTGGGAGAGAGCGTGAGGAAAGTGAAGGTTGCTTCTTTGGGTTTACATATTTTCACAACCTACTTAAAGTAACTGAATGGCAGCGTGTAACACCTGCTCTGGTAAGCACTCCTGCATTGTTTTCAGGTTAATGCACGCAGTGGACGCAAACGAACAGCAACAGCGTACTGAGATGAGCTGAAGCTCAAGCAGGTTTTGAACAGTGACGTTGTGCGCCCTGACCCAAACAAGTCATGTGGAGCAGAAGACAAAGGAGCAGTAGCAGATGACCACCTCACACCTCCAGTAGCACCGAGCTGTGCAGCTGAGGTGTTCATTTTTGCACCAGACCCCATCTCGTCCATAGGCTCATGACGGCAACTCCCCCCCCCCAGGAAGATCTCTCCTTTTGTCCGCCAGCTGGGCTTCCTGGCAAAGACCCACAGGGTCCTGACCTTGACAAATTGGCTCTGGCAGTTGCAGCAACCGTTCCTCTTTAGAGGGCTTCAGTGGGATGTAAGCCACGCTTGGCAGGAGGGGGTTTCCCTGGCTGTAGGTGAGATGCGAGGCAAGGCTTGAGCTACGGAGAACGCCATGCTCTGAGCACTGGCGGTGACCACTTTGCACAGTGACGGCGAGAGCTGTGTGTCTAATTTGGGCAGCAGCAGATGGATCATTTAAGACAGAAAGAGACTGGCACTACCAGCAGAGCGAAGGGATAACGTGTTCCTTCTGCAGCACAGATCTCACAAGTGACTCATGACTCTTCTGCAGCTCACGCTGGCATCCCTTGGTCTTTGTGACTGTGACTGCAGATTTTAAAGGTCAGGATGTAGCGCTGCTTCCCCGGTACCTTTGAGTCCACACTGGCGAGGGTTTTGCTTTGAAGAATGTCCAGTGCACACGACGGTTCCTTACGGTTTGGTCGGCAGGTTGCTCTTCTCCTCCTGGCCCAAGTGTAGAGATTATGAAATAATCTAGTCAATAAACCTCCCAGGAGAGTTTGATTCCCGGGTGCTCGTTGTGTACATAATTATCACGTACGTGACTAATATCGGGCAGGCCTGGTGCTTAGGCTCCTTCGTGCCTGAGCCACACCCACATTCCTCCTGCGAGCCCTCATTTCAGGACAGATTTCAATTAACTTTCATCAGATGTTTAAGGTGGCTCAAGTATTTTCTTCTTCGTGTAGGTGTTTAAATTTCACTGCCTTGCACTTAAGGACGTACTTCACTGCTAACTAGGGCAGAGACTGGTTTGGCCATACCCTTAAATGGTCTTCTGTCTAATAGTCTTATTTAAGTAGGACTTCCCATGACAGCAAAGCCCTGGCGTTAGCTAGGCTGTGTGTGCAGGCTGCCAACGTCCATGAGTTCATCTGCTGCTCGCCGTGAAGGCACACAGTGATGGTTCACTCTGGAGGCACAGGCAGTTCACCACCGTCCTTCTGGAACATTAGAAAGCCCGGAGCTGAATGTTGTTGAAAATCCCGTTGCTTTCCTCCCCAAAACTGAATTGTCATCTAGATCAGGTAGTAGCTTTCTGTGCAAATTTCAGTTCTGGGTACAATTATCCTGACACGGCACAATTTATGCCAGCTTGAACTCAGCGTGATCCGAATCAGTGCAGGCTGTACTCTGATGGTAAAATCCCACTGAGAATTTCCATCAGCATAGGGCAACCACTGGCCAGAAGATCCAAAGGATAAGAATATCCCAGTGCTACTGTATTCTTAACTCTCCTTAAACTCTCTTGATAACTTCTGTTTGTTATTTTACATGGAGAAAAGCAAACCGATACGGGCTGCCATGCGTACCACGGGCTGGAAAGCCGTGCAGGTAAAGGAACCCGCTCCATTTGCACAGAAGTTGAAATAAGCTCCCCCCATCTTAGCAGCTTGGTAATGTTTCCATCTTTCTTACGTTTCTGAGCAGCATCCAGCTGAAAATAGTAATAATTCACCTTTGACATTAATGTAAAAGAAAGACCGCGGCCTCAGTTCAGCTTTCCTTGAACGGTGAGCTGAAATTTGCAACCCCGTTTCGTAACAGTACCTTTACTGGCAAGCTTGCCGAAGAGGCCTGGGATAGGTGACCTTTGCAAATGAATAACCAGCAACTCTGACTTTAGAAATAGTCTTTCATAATGAAGTTGATCCTGGGAACACACGCTCTGCCTACGCTGAACTTATTTTGCAGTAACTTTAAATCCAAAACTATGTTTAAACCATTTAAACTGTGCTTAAAATCGTATGTGTATTCCTCCACAGGATGCTAACATAATTAGGACTACGGGTCATCTTCTGCATTTTACTAGTCATATTGAATATAAAGTCCTAAAAATGCCTGTCTTCATTCCATAAATGCCTAATGAAAAAATGTAATTTCTTAAATTTGTATTTAGTTTTCAAATATAAGCTTGTTCAACTCCTGCTGAAGAGGCCCAAAGAAAGAATAAACCAGCTCAAATATTCAAAACCCATGAAAGCAATAAATATAAAAAAATAAGTAATAACAACCTAGTGATTTGTCAGGTTTTATTTTTAGCAAATTTCAAGTGTCACAGTCTCAAGACTTTTTCTTCCTGATCTCAGGGCTGAAAGGTAAGCACCTTCTCTTTCACGAAAGGTAAGATACTCAAAAAAAAAGCCAACTATCATGAGATAAATGACAAATCATGAGTCAGCAAAATTGCTCCAAAGATTTATCAGGGAACTTACATTTTCTTCCAGGCTGGTTTTTTGGTGACATTTGGGTGACACTTGGGTGACACTGAAACGATTTCCTTACACCTCGGGAGCTGGGCTGAGAGACCTGACAATAATCCATATTACTGACAGTGAATTAAACTGATTTGCAAACTTTGTATAAAGAGACAGTTGATCTTCCTACAGCCTGGGAAAGGGGAGGAAAGGGAAGAAAGGAAGAAAGGAAGATTTTGTTTCCTCATTTATGTATCTTCTACCCTGTAGTATGAGAATCCATGCAAAGATCCTCACTCAGCATTTCTTACAGCTTTCTGTAAAAGTGAAAACACTAGTAGCACAGACAGTAGCTGGAGAACAGTATCAACATGTAAAAAATATATATCCTGATATATATGAAATATATATATACACTACTCTATATGCAATATATATATATGTCCTACAGCCTCCCTATCTGATTTTTAAATGGGCCACAGATTAACCTCATTCACACCCTTACAAACCAGTTTTAGCAGATAATAGTGGTTAAGGATCAAACAAACTAAGATTATGAAACTGGTTTTATATGTTGCTGAAATTAATGGAAAAATCTTTGACTGCCTTGGTCAGAAGTCAATACTGGAAAAAATAGGATAATTTAAAAAACAAAAGAATTGTACGTGGATAGTGCTGAAGGTTACTTTGTTAGTTCCTCCTTTAGCTTCAGCATTCAGTCCAGTGTCCCGGTGTTGTGCTTTTTATTTTTCTTTATGGCTTTCTTCCTTCTAAAAGCACTGCTGGAGAAGTTTTAGACCTGCTGAACAAAAAAACCCAAATGCCGATGACTTCTTTCTAAGAACTTAGCAAGGGAGGCCATTTCACTTCTCAAGAGACACGTTGCGGCTGCCTGCACACAGTGTGGTGACACAGAGTACAGGAAAACGGGGGCTCCTTGGCTTGTGCGTCTCTCGGTGTTCTCCACAGCTCACTCATCCAAACTGCGACCGTCACAGCTAGGCGTAGAAGCTGAGCCAGCAGACTGCGGCAACCAAGTTCACAGAGGGATCTATCAATAAGGACAACATTTCTGGATCAGCGATGAAGCCTCTGTGCACTCAGGCGGCTGCGAGGCTTTGATAATTTGAGCAGGGGTTATGCTGTAGAGGTGAAAAGACGGCAGGTGGAGGAAGACTCGGAGAAGTCGCTAATCCTGTTTCTCCAAATCCAGCTGTGGCAACGGCCACTCTCTCGGACACGGCATCTTGCTCCGCGTGGTGCGTTTCTGGGCCTTGACCTGGGGTGCGAGGCTGGACCCCTGCTGCACGCTAACGAGGGCCACTTCCCACAGCGGGGCTGCGGGGCTCCCAAACCAGCAGCGCCATCCTGCCTGCTCCTCCGCCTGCTCTGTATTGCATCAGAGTTCATCTGGCTTTCAACTTCGAGGGAGATTACAGACATATTTTTCCCTCTAAGGCTCTGTACCATGCTCACCTTAAGTCAGCATGACTGCGGGCCCAACAGTCATTAAAGATCTACGCAAGCTATACTTTTTTTAAGAAAATCAGATTAAAAAACCTCAAGGGCAGCGGCCCTGGGCAAGTCAAATTTTACAGTAGCCTCTCCTGTTGTGCCGGCTTGTTGGTGATCGTGCATTTCCCCACGGTGTCCTTCTTTTCCATTCACAGCCGAGTTTCACTTTCATTTCTCTTGGGCTCTCGAGTTTCAGTTCCCTTTCCACATTGTCCTCTTTCTTGCTGCCACCTCCTCAGCTACTGAAATACTTGTAAATCCACTTGGAATAGCTTTGTCTTCTTTTTGCTTTCTCATGCTATTCCTCTTCCTTTTATTTTTTATTTCCTGACTTCACATCTTTCAAATCTGTTTTTCTCAAGTATCATAGCTTAAGCCATTAAGAAAGGGGAAATTAAGAAGGGCTGAGTTAATCAGGTTCTTAAGCTTATTTGTGAAACTAAGTATCAGCTTGGGAACTATCACAAATAGGGACGGGCTCAAGTATTTTCTGGACTCGAGGAGCGTACTTTCAACCGTTACCCTCGTGTGTGGAATTTATCTTGCCTTTGTGGATTCATGAATGGATCAGCGGTCCTTCTCTTTCTGTCATCCCCCTCCTCCCCTTCCCCCCAAATTAAATTCCTTTTCCACTCTCTGTGGTGTTACCTATTTGGAACTATGTCACGTTTTATTTGAATCACATGTTGTTAAAGTAGGAAAAATTATTTCTAACATTCAGATCATTGTAATTCTGATCCTGCAAATTCTATCTGGACTAAGTATCTGTTCAAATTACTAAGCAGAAACCTCAAGCCTTGTTTCTGTGCTTCCATGATTCCAGCTTGGCACATCCCCTGAGATAGTCACGGTAATTTTTCTTTGGAAAAAAACATAACGGCAATATAACAAGAATTGCTGTAATTCTAGAACTACTACTTCATAATGACAATGAAAGAAAATATTATCCTGGGGTATTATGATAGCTGTGTTGATTGATAACCGTAGGGATCTGGAATGATTCACGGGTCCAGCCAGGGCCTAACTAGTGAACAGTATAAAATAAAAGAGGATAAAATGGGTTTATGAGACTTCTTGCCCCTATTCTTCACCTTCCCAGTCCTGGGACCAGCACAGAACTGCTGGAGGTCCAGGATGAAAGGGTAAGCCTCGACCCATTTCCCACTCCCCACTACACTCCTGGCACCACACCTCCTGGAAAAGGCCATGACGACAGCGACAGTGCTGCTGTGACGACGCGAGGAGAACTGCAGTGAGTCAGGTTCAAGTCCATTTGTGTTACCAGAAGAGGATCAAGCAGCAATTAGGAACGTATAAACCTAACATATGCTATCTACAAGTTAGTCCTTTAATTTTTTTAAAATAAAATACATATACTTGTTGCATGTATATAAAAATGCAGGCTATGGTTTAGTCTATAACCACTATTCAAGACTGCTCTGTAGCAAATCTGAGCGATGTGCACAAGATTGTAATAATCTGCATGACATTTACTTAGTTGTTTAATAAGCAGGCCCTTTCATTGTGGCACAGTCGGCTTCTGGACAGACAGATAAGAGGGAGCTAGCACTGGCAATTTATACTTTCTTGCTGTAAGCAGTTCAGGGATGCTGCTTTGCATAATTGTAATTAAAGCACATTTTATTTTTCACTGTGTTGTTCTGCAAGCCATGGGCTCGATTCTGTTTTCAAATGTACTGTTTTTATGTAAATGTGTGGGAACCTAAGCAAGGAGCATTGCAACTTTCTGATTACTCTGGGTACTGCTTAATCTTGTAATTGTAGGCTCTTTGTCGTTGTGGATTGCAACAGCTGGGAACAGACCAGGGGGAATGAGAATGAAGCAAGCCTGCGATTTCACGAAGGACTATCCCTAAGCCGTTTTGCCGTACTTTTTTTTCCCCGTAGTATTCCCTGTATTTCCCTCCTGTAAAGCAGCCTGGTAGAAAGCCACGTGACACTGTAACAACAGTAATTAAAAAATGAGACATCTTACGATAGTAATGGTTTCAATTGCACTAGAAAAGTAAAAGCCGTGTTTCTGTAGGCTAGCACAACTAGCACTGTTCCATCGGCGCGGTTCAGCTTCGGGGCCGGTCCTGCCGGCTGCGGGTAAACCCACCTGCCTCTCCCCGCACACCGCAGCCTAGTCATCGGCCAACACTCGGCCTTATCTCGGGAAAATCTTCCGGCTATAGGAGGGGGGGAGGTGTGCTCCCCCACTGCTCTGGGGCGAACTCCCGAGCTGTTCCCACCGGCGTGCGCCGCCCAACCCATGAGGCAAAAAACGCGGGGCCGAGCCGGGAGCCAGGCCGCCGCCGACCTGCGGGGGGGCGCCGCAGGAGCACGACTCCGCGCCCCGCCG